>NC_143437.1:97329375-97638750 GCF_987193195.1 Phasianus colchicus | reverse complement strand
AACAGAAATTAGAAAACACTTTCCTTCAAATTATTGAAAATGTGTGTCTGCCTGCCTTTTAATTACGTGTGGAGAAATTGTGCTGAATCACCTCACTTGGTATGCTCCAGAGAGCTTATTGTCATCATCTTGCTCTATGGACTCCATTTTGCTTGGTAAGAGAGAACAAAAACAAGAGCTATGATCTGGGGCTGATTCAATACAATTTCACAGGCAGACAATGCATTATAGAATTGCATTTCACTTATCTAATCAAATATTATATTGCACACCAAAACATATATAACATATAAGCCTACTGTCAGATAATTTGTCCCAGCTTTAAATCAAGCACTTAAAAATCATAGTCCCTCCACACAGTATATGGAGACATAATTCTGTCCATTCATGTAAGAGGCTAAAATAGGATTTCATCTGCTGAGAATCTGTCTTCAATACATGCAAGGTTAAGTGTGTTTGGAACTCAACATTCTGTGGACAAAGTCACAGACAAACTTTCCCATTCCTAAAAGATAGCAAGTGTGATGTTAAATAAGAATAACAGCATTTGATTTGAAAGTATAATCTGACACTGTTGTGTCTGTGCTGGAATATGCACGGTGCTTTACAGGTGGAAAAATGGTTTGGCTATTTTACCAAAAAGAATAATTGAGTGCTATGATGGTGAGTGAATTTATGTTTTGAGTTCTGTTTGTTTAAGATCTGTTCTCCATATGTCTTTTCCATGCTTTTATCTTGTCATGCTCAAGTTTGCTCACGGCCATCTCTATGATTTCAATGGAAAAGAAGGAGTTCTCTAGAACACTAAGAGTCATAGAAAGAAACAAAGCTTCTGTAGTGTGCTTTATTTCTTAAAACAAAGGCAAATTCCAGTAAAATCTGAGAAGTCTAGAAAGCATGTGCCAAAATTAGGGGAAACTGAAGCTATATTTGTAGGTAGGTACTAATATGTTACTTAGAGCAACTAA
Organism: Phasianus colchicus; assembly: GCF_987193195.1. Classification (NCBI taxonomy): domain Eukaryota; kingdom Metazoa; phylum Chordata; class Aves; order Galliformes; family Phasianidae; genus Phasianus; species Phasianus colchicus. The sequence continues at coordinate 97,637,782 of NC_143437.1, read as the reverse complement.
TTAAAATGTACTCTCCTTTGCATGAACCAATACAGATTTTCCTCTATGAAGATCCAACTTATATAGGATTGGTCCTCTGGAAGAACTGTGAAATCCTGATACTATTCCTTTCAGGTAAAGATTGCATTACTTCTTGCAATTTTTATTTTTGAAATGGTATCATTTGACTACAGGATTTGAGACTTTCTTTGCTCACTTTTCACTGTTCTGCTTCTCAAAAATACAAATCCATCAGGCTTTTTTTTTTTTTTTTCCTTTTTACTTTAAACAAAATATTTTGTTTAAATTTGGATATCCTGCCATATGTATACAGTGGAAATGGTCTCTACAACATATAGTAGGTGTACTCTTGTATTACCTTGTTACAATTACTTTTGTTTGGATATTATCCAGTACTTTATTCAGATACATTTTTGAAGGTTGAAAGAGCATGACTATGCCTGTTGACTCTGTTGAATTTCTAAGCAACCATTGTTCTTTGGTTTTGCTGTTGATTTTTTTTATTATTATTATTTTTTATTTTTAGTAATCTGTTTCCCCAGTTTCCAGTAATCTGAAAAACATTCCTTTCTTGGGAACTAATGATAGCATTCACTCTGAGTGGAGGCACAAATACATCTCTTCTGGCTTGTAACAGCAAGATACAAATCACAGGACAATTGCAGGTAGGATGTAAGGACAAACTAGTCATAGTCATCTATATCACATGGGCTCACCAGCCCAAAGGACATTAGTTTGTTATATTGTCCCTTCACATGTTACAATCTCAATTTTGATATTACGTTATACTGACCTTTAAGTTTACTCACTAAAAAGAGCAGTTATGTTAGTGGCATCAACTAAACCAAACCAAACCAAACTACAATGAGATGGAATTCAGATCCAGGAAAATACTCCTGCAGAAATACGAACTGCTTCTCACAAATTTAGCTGAATGCACAGTTTCATTGTGGTGTTAAAAATGGTTTCTTTTAAAAGAAAGCCTACCACTATGATCCAATTCCCTTAAGTCTTTTCTCCTAACAAGATAACTTCTTACTTATTAAAGCAGGCAGAGGTTCTAAACGGTCTATGAGAATATGAAGGTGAGAGCAGATGGACAGAGACATGTATAAGCGTTTCGTTTCCCTTTTTAAGGGTTCTTAAAATATAAGCAGGTGTAATATGTAGCGCAGACCCTGATTAGCTGAAAATAGCTAACACTATTTAAAAAGATGGCCTTCTAAGAGCAGGTAGTTCTGGAAGGACTCCCAGAGTAGAGTGGGAAGAAGGGCTAGGTACAGCACAGGGGCAGAAGAAGGCTCTGAAAGCAACTGAGACTGTCCTAGGTTCAGTCCTGGATTTGCTAAGAGTTGAGTATGGCCTTAAATGTTTTATATGTAGTAAGTTCAGAAGGGACCCTCTGCTCCAAAATCCATTAATTTCACAATAGTGCCATTCTCTCCCACTGTCTGTTTCTGGTGCAGCTTGTTTTTAAAAATATGCTAGCACTCTTAGAACAGGCAGAAACAGCACTCCTAATTTTCACCTGCCTTATTTTGGCTGTATAGTACTTCTACATGGCATTTTGAGCCATCTTCATTGTTCTACAGTTGCCGTTTTATTGATTGCCCTGACTTGCAGATGTGCTTCACTACACATTGATTGTATCTAATGTTTTCTCTGTTCTTTCTCAATGTTGATATTTTTCCACTTCATACTCTTCTCCTCCACTTACTTGATTCTTGTCTTCAGACCTTATGTCCTCCCTGATATCATCGGAATACATTTCTGCTGAAGGATAGGAGCTGTCAGAGCCTTATAGATTAGCTCAACACTTAAAAAAAAAGAGAGAGAGAGAGAAAGAATGTGGAATTTGCTTTTATTTCTAGCTTATTCAAATGCTTGTATATCAGTTGTTAATCAACATAGTCATTCATGATCAGCTCATAATTTTGTTTTTTGTTGTTGGTGGTATTTTTTTTTTTTTGACTGAAAGATCAAACACTCCTCTTCCTTTCTTCCACAATCTCTGTCTCTAACATTGTCTGAAGGCCCACTGCTAATCATGACTCCTTCTGTAGGCATTTATAACAGTTAAAACTCAGCATTTTTTCCTGAAACAAAAACTTGCTTACTAGCCAAAGAAAATAACCTTTAAGGCTATGTGTAACAATGCCATCTGGTGACTCCTGCCATAACAAGATTTTTCCTCTGCCTTTGTGTCCCACTGCTTCCCCCACCCTTTCCCATCCATGTCATCACTTATATCTTTTCCTTGCATTTCTTCCTCCTTTTTAATCCCATTATTTGTCAGAGATGTAATGTCTCCTCCTCTGTAATGTCTCCTTTTGATTCACCTTTTTCTTTCGTTGTTGATGCCCTTCCACCTCCACAGCATAACATCAACCCCCCTTTGTTTAGTCTGAAGTGCTGTCTTGATTTGTAGCTTCCCCAGGATTTATTACCCAGTGTACATCTCTCATCTAATGCAGATGTGCTGTTTACCACTTTTCCATCCTGCCTTCTAATAGGACAAAGCAATGCATAGGCTTTTCTTTTTGTATATACTAGTAACCACTTTCTATGACTTCTCCTGGAAGGAGAGGGTGCTCCTGAGTTTGGAGTACAAGTCTTTTGAGGAGTGGCTGAGGGAAATGGGATTGTTTAGTCTGGAAAAGAGAAAGTTCAGGGAAGACCTTATCACTCTCTACAGCTGCCTGAAAGGAGGTTGTGGTGAAGTGGGGATTGGCCTCTTCTCCCAGGTGACAGCAATAGGACTATAAAAAATGGCTTCAAGCAGTGCAAGGGGATGTTCAGGTTGGATATTAGAAAAACCTTCTCAGGAAGAGTGGTGAGGCACTGGCATAGGCACTGGCATAGTCTGCCCATGGAGATGGTGGAGTCCTCAGAGGTGTTCAAGAAAAGTGTAGATATGGCACTGAGAGACATAGGATATTGGGCATGGTGGGGATGGGATGCCAGTAGAACTAGATGATCTTAGAGATTTTTTTCCAACATTAAAAATTCTATGATTCTGTGGATTCCACTGCAGATTGCACATCAGTACTTCTTTTCCACCATATTCTACTCACTATCTCACTGTTCTTCTTAAACTTCTTTTAGCTTCTTTTCTCTTACCGGAAGAACTTTCAATTGATTAAATTTTCTTGATCTACTTTTTCCTTTTTCTTTGTCTCCTTCATACTAATGAAAGCATTTTTTCCTAGAAAAGCTGGTGAGAGAAAGTAGGTCATGCCTCCACAACCTCCATAGGAGGTGCAATCTTGGTAGGAGGCAAAGTTTACAGAATCACAGAATCACAGAACGGCCAAGGTTGGAAGGGACCTCAAGGATCATGAAGCTCCAACCCCCCTGCCACATGCAGGGCTACCAACCTCCACATTTAAAGCTAGACCAGGCTGCCCAGGGCCCCATCCAATCTGGCCTTGAACACCTCCAGGGACGGGGCATCCACAACCTCTCTGGGCAGCCTGTTCCAGCACCTCACCACTCTCATAGTAAAGAACTTCCCTCTGACATCCAACCTAAATCTCCCCTCCCTCAACTTAAAACCATTTCCCCTTGTCCTGCCGTTATCTACTCTTTCAAAGAGTTGATTCCTCTCCTGTTTCAGTACTTTTAGTTACTGGAAGGCTGCAATGAGGTCACCCCGCAGCCTTCTTTTCTCCAGGCTGAACAAGCCCAGCTCCCTCAGCCTGTCTTTGTAGGGGAGGTGCTCCAGTCCCCTGAATAGCCACAAATACAAACCCCTGAAAATATGCTGACAGTATGTTTGGGTGTAAGAATGGGAGAACTTAGAATAGGACAGGGAAATTTTATTGATGCAGTGCTGCAGACAGTGTTTTGTCAACTTTTCAACAATTGTGTAACTGGAAGAAGTTAAAAAGAACTTCTATTTTTTTCATTATTATTAAAAGAAGAGTTGCTTCATTGGATTGTATGAGGACCTAATACAAGAGAAATTTCAAGAAAAAGATAAAGTGACTGGAAAAAAAAAAAGACAAACTGAGGCTACAAATGTACAGCAAAATATTATTCATGAGGAAAAGCAGCCAATGGAACAACTGAAGTTAGGAACTTGAAAAAAAAAAAAAAGAAGACGAAAAAAGCTGCAGCTAGGAATTCAGTTTTGTTGTGCTGACGATGTACTACTTACAGAAGTCAAACATGATGATCTACATGGTCCAATTTAACCTCCAACATCTCTCCTTGAACTAAGGATACGGTCAGGGCATGTGTCAGTAAAAGCTACAATCCTATTAGAATTCAATAGCAGAAGTAGATCTTGCAAGAAGAAATTTAAGAGAAATCTGAAAGTGAGATTGTGAGTGAAGCCTTTAGCTTAAATGTCTGGATATGGGAGAGCTCAGGATTCTCCCAGGATTTCTCTGTACTCTGAGGTGTTCTTTCCGCCTCAGTAACTGCTTTTCCCCAATGATATCCAGAGTGAATCTATCTGTTGCTCTGTCTTTTATGAACTGTGCCTAATACCACTTTTGACTCAGCATCTTTGTTCCTCACCAGTCTCTCCTGTTCATCTTTCTTAAATTCCATAGCTGTGCCAGTTGACTTCTCTATGTCCTTGCTATCTCTTGTTTTTCCTTTCATTCAAACTCCTTGCCTGACATGCTGTCCAATGATCATTGCAGAGTGAAATCAATGGGCCAAAAACCTAATTTCTTTCACTCTTTTTTGAAAAATGTTCCAGATGAGATCCTCAGTTGTTGAAAGTCTTGTAGTTTCAAAGCTAAAATGGCTAAGCTGCAATTACATTACATTTAAAGTTTCCCTCACCCTGTCCTTCATTACCTGATTGCCTTCATGCCTGAAAACTGCCATTACTCAGCACTGAACTTCCCTTTGCCTTGCTAGTGGAAGTCAGGATATTAAGGAGGGGAAACAAAGAAAGGAAAAAATGCAAAATCACAAGTTAATTAAAAAAAAATATACAGAAAAAGAAGACCCAGTCAGTGATGTAGGAAAGAAATGTGGAGGAGTCAGATGGATGGGCAGAAGCAACTATTGAAAGATGCAGTATACTTGCTTTCTCAAAACCTCAGTCTCTTAGAAGAACTTCTTCAAAACAATATTTATTACAGAGGTAAGCACATTTATGATGTTGGGGGTAACTTTAGTCTGTATATTCTTGTGAATAACCCCTAGCTTTAGCTGCAGTTCCATGCAGTACTCCTTAGTACGTAGAGCACATTACTGAATGCATACACAAGTGTTTCAAAAGCTTACCATTTCCTAAGAACGAGGGTTTTCTTTTCGCCCACAGTAACTGAATGCTTCAGGTGGTAGCAGGTTGTCAATAAGATTAAACATTTTTGTGATGTGCAGGACTGGACAGTTTTTATTTCATTTTCCATAAAGATTCATTTTTTATGCTTTAGATGGTATTCTATGATCACAGCTCATTCATAATATTCAGTTCTGGCCATACAAGGATATTCTTTTCTCAAACTTTTGCAGATCATCACAATGGTAGTGAAATAGAGCTCCTAGTGAAGGATGGCCACCCACCCGCTTTTCAGAATAATAACAATTTGGTGTGCTTGGCTTTGTTTTGCAATTTGACTCAATTGCTCTGAATTTGTAAGTGTTCAAAAAGCATAAAGCACAAGAGAATATTACAAGTATCTAATGTTACACGTTACATTTGTATGCATACCAGGATATAAATATGTGGGACATGTGCTTGGACTATTAATCAAATTCTTTATTAAGCTTTTGAAACAGTATGAATCTATGAATAATGCATTATTTCATAGCACACTGTTCACCTTATTTAAAAACATGGAGCTTCATGATTAAACATCTACATTTTTATCCCCTATATCTAGACTTTTGGATGTGGTTTTCACAGGAGATTTATTGGAGCATCTGAAATAATTCTAATAAGCAGTGAGCTGTTGAATCTGCCACTTCATGAATAGAGCTGGTAGTAAAGCATCTGCACAGCTGCAGGATCTATCTACAGCAGTAATTTTAGATCAAGTATTTTGTATTTGCTTACAAAGCACCCTCTGCTGTTTGAGCTGCTACATGCTTTGTAGATAAAGCTGCATTTTGGAAAGTTCAATAGTCTTTTTGAGGGTCCCTGTAAGAGCTGCAAAAATATCCAGAGACAATCTTATCAATCTCATTCCTGTAGAGCATGTCATCTGGCTGGGCAAGTAGGAATGGCGTGGTGCTAGGAGGTGTGTTTTTGCTTGTTTTCTAATCCCAGAAAGAACAAAGCTGAGACATAAGTAACAGGAAGGGTAATAAACCAAGCAGATAAAACTTCCACATTTGACTGGGACATTAGCGGAACAGCAATGGATCCTTCCTCATTGCAAACAGATTTCCTCTCTTGGAACTTGTACTTCGTGAGACAGGACTACACCGAGTAGAAAACAGCTGCTTAACATGATAGTTACTTCATGGTTATGGCTTGAGGAGTTAAGTTTTGGATGGATTATTTATTGAATTGGAAATACGGAGACTAAAAGAGAAGTTTGTAAAAAAAATATAAATACTTGCTTGCATGGCTTTGTTCTTCAACATGCCTTTGAGATACTGTGCAATATCCCTTGCTTGGTTTGCATATTTATTCCTGTGACTTCCAGAAGTCAGTGGGATTGTGCATTGGTGTCCAGTACCAAATCAGAACAAACAAGTTCTTTTACATAACAGAGGTCATGATTTGATTAGTCTCTTTGCCCTGGCTGAGAATGCAAAGGGATGTCAAATGTGTACTTTTGTTTGTCTTTTCGTTTGTTTTTATTTTCTGAGAAGTGAGAAGTCTTAAGAAATGGGCGGCTGGATGGGAACAGGGAGATCTGCTATGGCTGAGTGACATGTAGAGAAGGAATTATATCTGCCCCGACACTGGTGACTATCTGGTGTGTACTGAATGTCACTACAATGAAAGGAATAAAACCTTTCCATGCTTTAAAAAATAACTTTCACTATTGGCTTCAAGGGCACTTGTAATACATGTTGATATTCCTTGGTGTGACTGAGCATGCCTAATTAATAGACTTAGGAATTTTGTAAAGAAAAACCACTTCAAAAGAAAAAGCAATTTCTGCAGAAATTGTAATTTTCCATGAGAGAAATCAAAGAACACAAACAAAATACATTGTTGTAGCCTATTGAAAATCAAAGCACTTCAATTCCTTGAACTGAATGCAGATATAATTTCAGTTCACTACAAATACTTGGAGACACTATGGCAAATACTTTGTTAAGGTCCTAAACGTTTAAATGTGACTTGTGATTTTTGGTTACCAGATCTCTAATGAATCTCTAATTGCTAGTGCTGAACACCTATTTCAGAAAGAGGACCTTCCTGTGATTTATTTTGGACACCACCACAAACCACAAATGATTCTTGACAATTTGGGTCAATGCATATTAACATTGGATTGTCAGAAATACTCAGTACTGATCTAGCTTGGTTCCCATTGACATCACTGGGAACAAGTCAATTTAACTTCAATCAGAACAAAGTCAGGCTGATGCAGAGTTGTTTTGAATTCTCCACCCTACATCTTCCGCATTGCATTAATTAATTATTGCTCAAGTTGCAGCTTAATTTAATACTGTCTTCCAAAACATGATGAGCTTTGCTACATTTCCTTCTTTACCATTCCCCTGTCAGTTTACTAAGAATGGGGAAATACAATGATGTCTTGGTAATATAATTTTCCATATTTTCCCCCTAGCATTCACTTTTGTATGACACAGTGTCAGCTCTGTATAACAAACCTTCAGATAACCTTTTGTATATCTCATTTAATCTACAGGTGTCTCCCTGTGGGCCACTTTCTATGTACAATGAGCAATCTGAATAATGGCATAATTTGGATGCTAGCAATGCTATTTTAAGCAATGTTCTATACATAGGATAAATCAGCAAAGGGAAGAAGATAAATTCAAAATCGAAATGGGCAGTATTTATAGAGACTCACCAATGTACTGTATGCATTTAAAAAAAAAAGTTAACAGGGATATCTATATCAGTTCTTGTGTTTGGGTGGTTTTTGTTTTTTTTTTTTACTTGGCATAATTTGCAGTAGATTCTTCTGTCTTTCAAGTAGAATAACTGACAGTTCACCTTTCCTTGCACACCAACCTAGGGAAGTCTTTTTTTTTTTAAATGAGACTGCTTATGTTTCTGAACTGAGCAAATCCTGGGATCAAGCCCAGGATCTGGGATTTGGTCATCTGCACTGTTGTTAACTTGAGGGCCTTGCAGTTTTGGCCAAGTCCATCTTGTTCTCAGCCAAAAAGATTTGCAGTTATGACTCTGGGCAAGAATAGATCAAAAAGCCAAAAAAAAAAAAAAAAAAAAAGAATCATCATCCTGTTACAGAGGTTAATAGAACTTAAGATCTAGATGGGGATCAAATGCAGCACCTTGGTTTGGGGCCACATTATGGCCTGCAACTGTTCGGTTACCCAATGCAGAGGTAGCCTAAGATATGCAAACTGCTTGTAAGGATCAAAAGTGTAAGGTAGTCTAAGTAATGTAATGATTAAGAATATGTCATCACTGCAACAAAACAAAATGATGTGATAATCACAGTATCGCAGGTTGGAAGGGACCTTGGAGCATCTCCCAGTCTCATCTCCTGCTCCTGCTCAAAGCAAGTCCAGCTGAGCAGAACACACTCATGGACATGTACTCAAGGCATGAACATCTTCAAGGACTGAGTTCCCACAGCCTTTCTGGGCATTCTGTGCAGTATTTGACCGTGGTAATTTTCACGTGTATCAGGCTGGATTTTCCTATGTTCCAGACAGTGACTGGGGACTCATCCTTCAAGTTCTCACCTCTATATCTTTTCTATGTTTTCCCAATAAATTGTTGCATACAAAAATGATATTGCCTTCCTCTTTCTAAGGCTGAGTGAATTCAGCTCCCTTAGTTACTTCTTATACCCTTTATTCTCCTGCTTGGTTGTCCTTCACTGGACCCCCTACAGTACAGCACCTCTTTTGCTGATGAATTGTAAACAGTACATACTATCCAGCAGTGGTCTTACAAGTTCTACTCAGGGGCAAGGACCACCAACCTGGTGCTGCTGGTTGCACTTTTACTGACAGTCCAGGATGAAGATTTCTTCTTTACAGCATGAAAACCCTCATGACTGCTGTTCAGCTTCCTTTCTAGCTTTCCATGGGTTTCCCAGAAACAGAAGTAAAGGTAATATATACCAACAATAAAAGTACCTTGGATATAAGAAGAACAGCCTGTATTGGTGACACCAAAATCCACATTTCCCAGTGTCTGGACAGTTTAGCTAGTTGTGTCCCAAACCCCAGCCCCTCTTCCTCCTTTCCACCTCTCTGATAGGATATCAGAGAGTACTTTATTTCAGTGGGATACCCAGTAAACAGAGATATCATCCTTATGAGCCTGCAAATTGTAGTACACAAAATCCATGATATATGACAAACCACCTTTTCTTCACTTGAGCAGTCCTTGTATGAATGAGGTGAATCATCCCTGTGCTACAACATATGGAGCAATTCTCAGAGTAAGCGTTCATTGATGTGGTCCATCATTCATAAAGCTTCCCAGTAGGGAAGACGCTTGGTCAGTGAAATCAAAATTGATGATCTGGGTTCTGCAGCAGTGTTTAGATTGATCTCAGCTTCAGCGTAATCAAATTACTATTGCACTGGGTTTAAAATGGGTAGAATAGAACCTAGTATAATTGTGGGGTTTTTTTATTTGTTTTTCTCCATACACTTCAGAATATTGATCATGCTAAGAAAAGTGAGGAAGCGATTGGTGTAAAATAGTGGTTAATCAGAATAGTAACATTTTCCATGAGGGTTTTTTTTTTTTTTTCCCAGACATAAGTGTTAGCAGAAGATTCTGAACTATTAAGTCAGGTCTCTTCAGATTTTATTTATAAAGATAGAAACAGAAACAACTGCCATAGGAACAGACCTTCCAGTATCTCACAAAACTACAGAATGAAATCTTTACAAAGAGGTCTTCAGTAAAAAGAAAGAGATGACTGTGTTTGTGGGATATGCCATAGCCTAAACACCTTCCATCACAGTGTTTTTTCTCCATAAATCTCGAGTCTTGAAGAAGCTTTATTTGCTTTCAATCTCCCTGGGAACTGCTGGTTTCTCTGGGACACCCAACTAAATATAATGCTGAGAATATTTTTTATTTGGGGATAATAGTATGTAGGCTTCTTGAATCTTATACTGCAGTCTTATGAAAGGATGTATTAAATTCCTCAGGATTGTGGATGTTTGAACTATGGGAAAGCTTGGTGAGCCTTGCTAGAAAATAATAAACACTAATCACAACCCACAATCCTAACCACAATCTGCAAAAAGAAACTTCTCTGACATAAGGCCAGATTTTGAGGACCTAATTTAGCTCACATTTGGACAAACTCCCATTTTCTTCACTGCAACTTACCCGCTTAAGAACAACAGAATTTATACCATTGATTTGAAGGAGATATTGTCAGTAAAATTAACAGGAAAATCCTTTAACTTTTTTTCCCTAGGTTCTATGGACCTCAGCTGGCAAATTGAATCTTATATTCAAAGCAGTAGAAAAAAATATATATTTATTATTGTTCTTAATCTAGTATTGAAACAATCCTATTTGATTCCCAAGATAAAGGGCTGCTTGGTGCATAAGTTGAATGTGAAGGAAATCCTTTTGCTATCTTACAGGAACCAGAAATAACCTCAGACTTATCCAGTAGGTGATGGGATGGCAGCACGGTTGCCAAATGAGAGCAGATACACCTGAAACTGCTGATAACAGCCAGATAAGAGCCTTCAGGTCTGCAGTGACACCAGCAAGAAGTATTAACAGACTGAACATGCTGGAGGGACCCAAATGTCTTTTTGCAGTTTGTGGGCACCTTAGAGAAGGGGAGAAGATGGAGGGCTCTTCCCCAGGCATGCTCAGCACCAGCCAGCACAGTTGCTTGTAGATACAGGGGTAGAGAGGTGCTCCCATTCAAAAGGCCATGACCTGCTGGGCTATTACACTCCTGCTATTAATCCACAATTCAAAAAGAAGTCAATTCTGAAGAATTTCTACTTTTATTTCTATTAATGTATGTCTGATAGCTAAGAGAGAGAGAGAAAGAGAGAGAGAGAGAGAAAAAGAGGAGAGAGATTCTGGTCTTAAGCATGCTACAGTACAAAAAACTGCCAAAAGACATCATGGTTACACTGAATTTGATTGAAGAATCCAAAATATTTGCAGTTCGGTCTTGCCAATTAAAAATACTTGCCAATTATGAACTGCTTGTAGCAGCAAAAGTGATCATAAGCTTACAAATCGTGTGTTAAATCCAAATAAGTTTGTCTGAACAGCTTAGATACAAGAGATTATGCTCTCGATCTCTGGGAAAGTTTTCTTAAAATACTCTTAAAGACAATAAGAAACCATAAGGATCTGCAAATACCAGCCATACATAAATAGAAATCCTGTTGTGCTCTCCCACTTTCTCATACTAGCCAGAACCTTCAGGGTGAGTGCTTACTAACAAACGAACAAAGGGCACATTTATAGTTAAGGTAGAATGATTTAATTTCATTAGTTTTGATTCAGGAGTGGTTGTTACAGTGATCAAATCTGCAGTGAAATCATGTTTTCTTCTTGTTACTCCATATTTTCACTGATACCAAGAGTGGATTTTTTTAACTGTTCTTCTGTTATTCTAAAATGATTTTTTAAAAATCTATATATTGGTGTTAAAATTGAAAGGGGAAGAAATACAGCAACACCACCAAACAGAACAACAAGCCATTATCACCACAAATAGATCATTTTAGTTGCCATGGGTAACCAGTGCCAGTAAGGTATTCAGGCATTGCAACAGCCAGTGCTGATACCCTGCTTTGAAAGTGCTGACTGTGCGTCACATCGCAAACTTCAATAATTATTATGTGTAGGAGGGTGGTGGCACCAACAGGATATATACTTGTAATGAGTCATCCTTTAAGTAGTTTAATTTATCATCCTGAAATAAAGGGGGAAGGGTTTATCCAGTACGAGGCAGTTTGAAAAGCCTGAATTGTTAATAAACTGAAGTAACAAAGCAGAAAAAGCTGAAAAAATACTTACACATACAAATTTTTGTATGTATATATATAAGCTTCTATGTGCAATATATATAATATATATAATGTGAGTAAGACTGAAGGAAGGCACTTCTGGAAAAGTATAAGGCATAAACCAAGAAAGATACAGAAGTAGCCTCACAAGACTGCTGCCACGCTCCATTTATTCATACTGATGCACAAATGTAAATAGCTCCATAAATGTGACTCATGGACATCTAGGCTTTCACAAACCATGGACACTGGATGTGCTCCACAGTTAGGGCAGTGCTTTTTTTCTTTCTTTTTTCAAAGAAAAAAAAAAAAAATCAAGATCAGAAATACTAAACAGTGTCGCTGCATGAAGATAAAGCATCCTAAGGATATTTTTAACTTCTGGCAGGAAATGTAGCACTTACAATATAGCACTCATAATTTAACACTATTTCTGAGATAAAATTTAATAATACACAGTTATTCTGTTCTTAACCCCCAGCACACAGGCACATGCAGTAACATAAAGATGGTGCGTGCTGTGAGATATGGTCACATGGTCAATCATTAATTGAGGTGACTGCACAATTTTTGATAATATGTTTCAAAGCAGACAAGAATATTGTTGTGATAAGACAAGGGATAATGGGTTTAAACTATAAGAGAGTGGATTTAGATTATTTGAAAGGAATACATTCTTTACTATGAGAGTGATCAGAGATTGAAACATGTAGTCTGGAAAACTTGATGAACACATCCCTGGAATTGTTCATGGCCAGCTGAATGGGGCTCTGAGTATAATAAAAGTTGACCCTATCCAAGACAAAAAGGTTGGAGCTAAATGATCATTAAGTGCCTTCCAACTGAAACTGTACTATTATAGAAATATAAATTGAAAGGCTACTTCCAATGAGGGTAGCCCAAGACTCCAAGCAAGGGGAGAAAGTAGGTGACCAAGAGCCCTTCATCCTCTGCTCGAGCAGAGGGAGAAGGATCTGAGACACATGCAGAAGGGACCAGCAAAGACTTTTTTCCAAGTTCCCACCTAAAGTGATCAAGGATGGAGGGCCCTAGAGTGCAGTGTGCTCCATATGACTATCTATGATGGGATGTGGATACCTATATCACAAAATAGAAAAAAAAAATTAAAAAATCACCAAGTTCATTTTATCAGATTGAGAAGAGGACAAAACAGCAGGCAGTATTTCTGACAGAAGTCTATCTCCCAGGACAGAGAATCTACAGATTTGCTTGGTTGCCACTTTTTCATTTATTGAGAAGCAGATTTTTTTCCTTCATCTTCTCTACTGAGCACTTCTCCTCATCCTTCCACTGTGGAAATTACACAATGGCACAATGGAATTGCCAGCCCCTTGCCAGCACTCTGTATGGTTGAAATCTCTCCTGTCATGTCACACAAGAGGCTTCACCTCAGATTCAGCTTCCTCTTCCACCAGCAATGCTTTGTGTCATGTTTGCTAAGCTTTGTGTTCGTTGCTGTTCTCTGAGCTCTTTGCACTGTGCATCTGACAGTCAGTGCTGGATGTGTTATTTCAACTGCTGCATCCCTGACCAAATCAAACACAGGAGTTCTCTCATTTCCAACACTCAGTGTTTCCCTTAAAGTATTAAAGAAAGAGGTTTGCATTGACTCGTGTTTAGTTTGTGAGCTGCTAAGTCTCAGGTATTTTTGGTATATAGCTAACATTACAAAGCTGAGTGAATAAATTCATTGTAACTGTCTTAAATGATTTTCAGATTGCTATTTATCAAGGTCGTTTTTTTTTTTTCTTCTGAATACTTTTGTCTTCTCATCTGGTGCCTTTCATGGGGGGAGTGCCATTTTATATGTGAACTATGTTTCCCAAAATCTTTCTGACAATGTTGACTTAAATTTGCATACACTGATTACTCAGTAACTATAAATCACTCCCCTGAAACATGCAACATACAAAGATATTTTATGGTCAATTATAAATGCATCTGAGAGATATTAAATGTGGAAGCTTGCATATGGGGAAGACACATTGAACAATGTGAAAAGCATTTGACATGAGAAACCGAGAAACACTTCACCTGTAGCTCCTATCATACAGGTTAGGCCTGTATGATAGAAGGAAAAAAAAAAAAGAAAAAAAAAAAGGAGAGAGAAAAAAAAAAGTCTGCTTCCACTATCTGCTCTTGCCAAATATGCATTGGCTGTTTTAATCCGATTGCTACCTTCTGGGTCACTTGCAAATAGTCTCCAAACATTTGTTCCAGAATTCCCAAGGGGTTTATGTAACACTGGTCTGCAATTCCTCGGGCCTCTTTTTTAAAGATAGGTGCATTGTTTGCCTTTCTTACTGTGAGCTTCCCTACATTATCCTGTTCTTGAAAGATAATGGTGAATGTCTCAGAGACTATACCAAGTGGCTCCTTAGGGCCTACTGAGCTAGATACAACTATCTTATCTAAAATCTCTTCATTTCAATCGTCTGTAGCCCATAGTGTCAGTCTTCAGGAGACAGTGCTCTGTGGTAACACAATCACTTGTTCTCCCTGACTACAGTTTTGTGTTTTTATCAAAATAACCATTTATGTAAGATATTGTAGTCAACAAATATACCACAAGCCATGTCATAGAAAGTATTGATCTCATCTTTTCTTCTTGAACTCTTGATTGCACCCCTATCTGCTGGGGTAGCAGTAAGCTTATTACTTATTTAATTGAGATACAGCTTCATTTTATAACTCCTTTCTTTTCTCCCTCTCTCTTTTTTTTTTCCAATTTATTTAAAGTAATGTAAATAAGATATGGAGTACTACAGCTTATAACTTTCTCCCTTACACTCACTGTTATCATTTTCCATTTGAGAATAGACAGTTATTTCTTTGTTGTTTTCCTCTTATTTCTACTGCATTTTCAATCTTAGTTTTAAAGCAATATACTTCTTATTTTCTTTCTTTGTTGTTGTTGGTGTTGTTGTTGTTTTCATTTTTAACTTGATATTTCTTCCATTTTACACTAATTCCTCCCCGGATTCATTTCAATTGTTTAGATCATTCTTTAAAAAATATTGAGATTACCAAGAGTCACCAATATTGTATTATGTGTGATTACTCTCTCTTATTCATTTATTTTGAAGCAGTTCACCATTGTACAGCAATAGCTTCATCTTGCATAGTGTACTAATTTTCAGATGACCTTATTAGTAAGTCATACTTACAAGTCTTGATTTTTTTTATAAAATATCATTAGTTTTCTGGTCTTCTGATGCTTCATTTTCCTTAGAATAAGATTTTGTTTCTTCATTGTCAGTTACTCCAAAAGTACTTTTTTTGACTGTATTTCTGATGAATCATCCCATCACAAGCATATCTTGGGGCTTTTGCATTTATGTCAAGGAGAACTGTGCAAACTCATGAGTGCCCCTTAAGAGATGAATAGCTGGCAGGATAGTTTTCAATTTATAATCCAGTCATTTAAAATAGTCACAGTTTTTAGACATCCTTTTCCATGTACAAAATGATTGTACTGAAATTACACGCTCACAAACCCGTGCTTTCCCAGGGGAGACCATGAAGTCTATAAAATACAGCAAAAGACTTCCTGTTGAAATATAGCAATTACTTTAATGAGAATATTGATTGAATTTTCTACGTTACATTATTTACCTTTGATATCTCCAGATGCTTTTGAGATGCAGGCTACATACTGACAAATGTTGAACGTCAGTACATTTTCATCATAATTTGAGAACCACACAAGTTATGCACACATGAGCAAGAATAATGCAGTTTATTCTAACTCCAAACTGAATGAATTCACAGGAAGTCCTGCCCTCTCTCCTAGAAATTGCCTCCAATTTTTTTGTTTAAAAAGAGTATCAAAACCTCCTTCCCCACTTTTCAACATATTACAGTGACCCCAAGAAGGTCCTGCAACATAGAAATAGAAGTTTTCTTTGAAGGTATGAAGAATGATTAATCTCATTCCATACGTTTTTCCTATAGGTCATAGCTTGTACTGAATTTCCAATTACTTCCAGCTACTATCCTTAATATGCTTTACATGTTGCTTAAAAAAAAACAACTTTTGGATTGAGTGCTCCATTCTGGACACTTATCTAGATAATTTTCTTGCTTTCACTGATTGTCTTTACACAGATACGTTCAGCAAGTCTGTTACTCTTATCTTTTAGAGTTCCATAATGACAACATATTATCTTAATTAGATATCTTGGTGTCACATACATCACAGCTTAATAAAAGCTTGTAATTTGGCCAGCTTTCATATTCCTGACATTCGTGCATAAAACATATTTTTTTGGTCTGTTATTTTTCCTCTTATGTCAATTACGGCTGCTGCAGTTTCCCACTTCCTCCTCTTCTCACTTCATATCTGTATGTAGGAGTCTACTTTTTGGTACTCCGGTATTGCCAAATCTCTCCAAATCAAATTTAAAGCTTTCATCCATTTGATTCTGAAGTGCTATCTGCACATCCAATTATCCTTCTGGGTTACATGGATTTGTGTTTCCCCTTGCTTCTTCTAAACTTCTGAACTTACAATTTAATTTATGACACCATAAAATGAATACTTACTCCCTGCAGAACTCAGCAGACTGAATTTTCAGCAGACCAAGAAATCTTGCTTGAGAAATCTCAAGCAAGTTAGACAGACACACTGCTGGCTTTTGGTAAGAGAGCTTTGAACTGACTCACAGAAAGATCAAGTCTTATGAATGTTGAGACCTTCAAACATGAACAACTGCCTACTGCACATTTGCTTGATTGTCTTAATAGTTGAGGAAGATTGTTTGGAAACTTGTTGAGTCCATGTGGGAAAGTAGACTTTAAAGGTTATGAAAGAAAAGGATTTTAACATAAAATGTTAGTTGCCATTTAAAACATAAGAGAATAAATAAAGAGTAACAAGGAAGGAAGGAACATATATCAGCTTCATAGCTGAAAACTGAAACAATAATAATTGATTCGATGCATTTTACAAATACAAAAAAATATAGGGTTCGGGACTGGTAAATTGTGGCAGCTAGCTGTTGAGGTAAAATGGTAAATAGCTTCATAGACTCTTGAGAAATAATTTATTTTAATTGTGTGCAGTCATATTCAAATCAATATCTGAAAGATCCATTGGGATGCAGAAAACTGGAATAAATCAGAATTTCAGAACTCAGATAATAGATTTTTGTTTAAAGCTGACAGAAAATAAGACTTTACATTTACATACAATTTACATTTTTGGCTCTTCTGTTGTGAAATGTACTGATACTAAATCAGTTTGGTATGTGATCTGGATGAAAAGGCACATAAAGCTTAAAACAGCTTCAAGGAATAGCTACTGCTGCTGATGCTTGTGCTTTGTCTAGGTAATCATTAATATCACCATAGGTAGCTGTTCATTGTACTCCACATTTGTAACTCAGTCATTGAAATTCCTTAAACAGTATTGGCCAGGCAGTAAAACAGTAAGCCTAGAAATGCTGCACTATAAAAATCTTTCTGTAGTTTGACAGACATATCTGTGAGATTTTATAAACATATAATAAACATATAAAATAATTTTCTGAAGAAATGTGTGCAGCAAACTCTTAATAT
Source organism: Phasianus colchicus (assembly GCF_987193195.1). NCBI lineage: Eukaryota > Metazoa > Chordata > Aves > Galliformes > Phasianidae > Phasianus > Phasianus colchicus. Next base: position 97,620,097 of record NC_143437.1, on the reverse strand, counting down.
ATGCATGACTGAAAATCAATCTGACATGAAAGATATTATTGACAATAACAATTCTGTGTTCTGATTTCATGGTTAAGTTGCTTATCTAAGCCTTAGATACCTATCTCCCAGATAGGGATGAGGAGATATAGACAGTCATGTAGGACTATTTCTAGGCTTAATTAAATGTTTATGAAATAATCTATAATTAGCAGGTATCATCAAAGCGAGTCAGAAGATGAGGGAATGACATTCAGTCCATTGGGTTTTAAACAAGGAGGAGCTATATTCTAACTTGATGAAATGCCTCTCTATATATTATGAAAGGTATTTGTTTGTAGACAGACAAATCTTGTTAGGCATTCTAGCCAATTCCACTAACCACTATAAGTAAATTTACACATAAGGAATTAAGTTATTCTTATGTATACAACACCTAACTGGTTGCAAAGTGAACATATTTTTAGCATAGTAGAAAAATGAAGGACAGTAAAATGCCTTTTTTGTATTTTGACAATTTTGAACAATCACAAGGCCACTTTCACTATGGCAGAGAAATGTGGATAGAGCTATGTGTAGTGTCAGGAACTTGGTGAATAAAAATCAACTGGAGATGAGTGAGCTGTTTTTCAAGTTAATATCAACCAAATCAGTGTATTGTCAATTTAAAAAATGCACCAGAAAAGTACCTGTATAAATTCTAGCAAATAGTTTGCCATTCAATTGGAACTGAAACAATGGCAAGATAATAAAAAGACACTTTATTATAGAGAAGCATTTGAAGTCTCCCTGGAGTCTCCCAAGGCCACTGAATGATGAGCACAGTATCATGAATGCCAATACTTCACTGCTGATTTCATTACTTGCCTTCACTTGGGTATTATAAGCCCAAATAAACATCAGGCCCTAAATTCACAGAGTATCAAAAGCTCCTTCATCAAGCTCATTCCTCTACTTTCTCTTTGTGGCGTTTAGTTGTTTTTTTGTTTATTTGGTTTTTTTTTATAATTTTGTAATAAAAGAAATATAGTTAACTGGACAGATATTATTCTGCACACACTGGAGTCAGTAAATTTTATAATTATTCATTCAGTGGATTATTTAAATAATAATCACTCTATTCCCACTGTTCCAAATCAAATGCAAGTACAGCCAACTTTCCAGAAAAATCAAATGCATGCACATTTCTTACTTATCATTTAAAAGGGTGTAAAGCCTTCATTTTACGTCTAGGGGAAATCTTCTGTGCCCTTTGTACTGGTTACCAATGTTGTATATGTTGAAATAATTAATCCCTGGTCTTTCACAGATTCTTGCACTGCTAGATTTCTGAAACATTCATTTTGTTTCTGAGTTCCCCTTTGTGTGTATTTATCTATCTGAGTATTTACATCATGACCATCATTTCTGTGGTATCTCAGCACCTGCATCCCACATTGGGCTATGAGCTGTAGGTCAAAAGTTGTAACTTATGCTTTCAAAGAGCATGAGGGAGTAATGTTTTTGTAAGAAAGCAAGAACAAAATACACATTCCTTTTCAGTGTTTTTTATTTTCGATTACAGAAACTAACCAGCAAGGAGAGCAGACAAAACACATGGTATTTGATCTGTGGATAAATGAGTACCACCTGTCTCTTGTGCTTTAATTTCAGCACCCTTCAAGATCCCCAGATTCTATCTGTGGCTTGTGTTCTCTTCACTTAACTTTGTTAACATGCAGTACTATTTTTTTTTTTTTCTCGGAACTATAGACAGTTCTTTTTGGACCATAGTTGCATTGTTTTAGTGTAAGAAAATCTAAGAAATCATGGATGGCATGAAAAGGTCACAGGATTTTATTTAGCATCACTATCATTGATTTTATTTTGTTCTCTGACAGTGCTGTAAATAAAAAAAACTACTAGAAGAAATCTGCTTTTCCCAGCAAAGTACTTCAGTGTTGTTTTTAGGGACCTGTGGCACATAGCCATGGCAGCATCATTTCCCAGGTGGCTGAGCAGGGGGGGCTTTCTCCTCCTTTGTATTTCCCTGGGGGTAACTCATGCACTCTCTGTGCAGTATCACAGCTTTTCACTTTTGCACCACTTATCAGGTATAGGTACTCTCTGGATAGAATTGGCTGCTCTCTATCAATTATTATTAAACAAAGATGTGCAGAAAGGGTTTAGGGTATGTTGCATGCTAAAGACATCCGATCAGCACTTCTGCATTTAGCAAAGGTCATGTAACTCTTCAAGGCGATGTCAACCAAAACACCAGAGTAAGGCAAAGTTGAGCAAGTGCTTAACTGAACAGACCAGGTGGTTTCTAGTGTTTCAAGAGCACAAATCTAAGAAGCGTAAATATAACATAGGCGCACACACTGGTGGTACAGCCCCAAGGAAAGGCCTGAGAGTGGAGAGTGAAGGACTCTTAGAGCAGTGAGCAAAAATCTGTACCCCCCTGGGCTGCCTGGCACAGAGCTAGAGAACTTTGCCTTTCCTCTGAGAGCAGGATATGTTAAAGATACAAGGCTTCATCAACTATTTTTCTTTCTAAGGAAGAAAAGTCTACTGAGCCCATAGTCTGCATAACCAAGTGGTTCAAGAAAGAATCGCAAAGTTTTAGAGGCTCTTGAGACAGCAGCAAGTTATCATGCTGCTGCTGCATTTAAAGCTCTGCATTATACGCACTGTGAAACAAAAACTAATATGTAAATCCCTATAGATCACATTTGTTTACTTCTTCCATCCACAAAGCAAGAGTGGAGGCTCAGGAACAACACGTTTCTTTCAAATTTCTACAAAATTATTGAAGTTAAATGGAAAAACAGAACAAAAACTGCATTTGAAAAAAGAGCACTATATCATTCCATCTTATTTATGTAGAATCACTCATGCCTTTTCAAACTTCTCTAATAAATGCATAAAAATAAAAGTCTTTTAGTGTTCAGATTTGCTACAAATTTGTTCAAACGTTGCTTTCAACTCATGAGCAATTTCAGGGCTGTAATGGAAAAGCTGAATCAGCTGTGAAATGTAACTTTTGACTTAATTATATTAATTGACATACCTATGTATAATTTTTTTGGAGTATTTTGTATAATTGCTTCAAATGACATTTAATTTGTCACTTCAAGTACAATAATTAGAAAGAGTTCATGAAAGAAAGTCATTGCAACTTCAAATGAACTGTATCAAAGGTATAATTATTTTGAATGTTATAATACTGAATAGTTACACTCATGAGGCTGGGGAACTAACGCTGCCAGCCTTGAACTCTATGGATCAGAGGGTCCCCTTTGTTATATACACCACATAGTCATTATTTGCATTATCTGGGGGAACAGCACTGGGCAAAAAGAAGAAAATGCATGATAGTTTATCCTTCCTGAAGGCTAGTGACATGCCTTCTGTGCAGAAATAAATGCTTGTGATCTAAATCTCATTAGAAATCAATGGAAAACATTCCATAAAACTCAGTGGGAACTGAATTGATCCACAAGTATATTTTTGTCTCTGTTGGAGACATGTGAGGCATGTTGCTGGCTGACAGAGCAGCTGCTTGATGTGAATGGTCCCCACTGAAATACTAACATGGTTAATGCAGCCCAGCACAGCACCAGCTCTTGTACCAGCCTCCACCCCCATCTCACCTCCAAAAGCAGCAGGAATGCGTAGCGGGGGGAAGAAATTAACAGCAGCCTTAATAATGTTAACTGGCAAGAATGGTGACATAGCTATGAAGGTATTGCCCAATATTGCTTAATATCTCTCACATAAAGATAAATAAATCGAAACCACAGAAAATTAAAGCAAGTAAAAGGAAGGTGAGTTTCCAATTCCACTTCAGCCAAAATGGCATGCAATGGTTCAAAAGCTAGAGGCAATAATCATTTGCACGAAAAGTGGCCATAGCCCCGTGGTCTGTCTGGAAAAAGTTTGTGAGGCACTGTAGGGAACTTTCTTCCTTAAAACACTTGGGCATCTCTGAATGGTGTCTGTCTCTTGGAAAATAATAAGATTGGCTTTCACAGCTTCTCAGCCTCAAACATGGAGAGCCTCTAGGGCTGAAATGCAAAAGGAAGATCATGGCGCGATGTGATAGGTTCTCCTTGTGCCAGAGCTCTGCCAATTCCCAGAGAACATAACCTGTAATGACAGCAGTGAATGCCAGGATCAAAACTAGAGTAAGCAAGGGATGCCAGTATTGGGAATAAGCAAAGAACTTCATTATTATTTAATTGCTGACTGCAGCTTAGGCTTTAACTCTGTGTTCTAGATAGAGATTTTAAGGAAAAAATATCAGAGGTATCTGTATTTTAAGTCTGAATTTTGGCCTAAAAGTTTTCAGCAAGCTTTTAGGGTTGAAAGTGTACCTATAAACAATCAGTATAGCTGTTGTTCACCTTCAGAGAGGGATTTTCCTCTAGGTAATAAATCCAGCCAGAAGCTCTACTACAGGCAGAATAGTTGAGTTTCAGGATCTAGAAAGCACAGCTTTTGGGCCTTTTTTAGTAGTCCCATTTAATGTTACATCTTCTCTCTGTTGCTCAGTCATTGCCTACTTCAATTCCTTATATTAGAAGGTACTGATGTGGAGAAGGACTGGTGGGGTGGTCTGGAGCTGCTCCAAATGCTGGCCTTAAAGGAATGTTCTCTCATCTCTTGGCAGCTGTGGCTATAGCCATAAGTGGTCCAGGTTAATATGTATTTGGTTCAGAGATCACAACACCTATAATGTTATGTTTCCTTCCAATAATTTGTAATCATAAGAATCAAATTTGATGTTGCATAAGTTACATATAGTCTGTTACGTGGTTTTCACATAGTAAATCTTTGAGAACAATATTTTGGTTTTGGCATCCATACCAAGCTTTCTACATTAATCTTGACTTGAGAGTAGAACACTTCTGTTGGGCCAGGAACTGGAATTTTTTTTTTTTTTTTTTTTTTCCTTTAGAAAGTGTAGTAATCAAACCTTCATCAGAAGTGTTTATATAAAAACCAGCACTGGTCTGGAAATGCAGAGTGCAGTTCAGTTATAGCTAAGGGCCAAAGTAACCAGACAAGCTCAGATTTACATCACTAAGTTGCGCCAAGAGCACAGCTGTATCAAATTACTGTCTTCAAAACAGGAAGGACTGGAAGCTTGATTACAAGTGCTACAAAGATGACGAAACACAATCTCATCTGTGCATTGTGTACGAGATCTTTCTTTCTCCTAGGAGTCATAGTTGGTAGAAGCAGCTAGTCCACAGAGGAGATTCTAGTTTTCTGCAAACAAATCTGGTTTTTTTATATGAATGTTCAAAACAAAACATTTTTTCAGAAAATAATATACTGAAAACAGGCTTTTGATGTTGGTGGTGGTAGTGGTTTTTTTTTTTTTTTTTTTTTTCTGTCAGTGAAGGTCAAAATGTGTCACTCGGTTTTCAGTTAACAAATGGTAATAACCTATAGACAGTGCATACAAATTTCATGGGGCAGAAGCTGGCACTATTTCTGGTTTTCCTGAGAAATCATCTGCAGCTGGGTGGTACCATGGTCTTTGCTCTATGGGAACTGAAATGTTTGTATCTTTCTGAATCTATTTAAGCCTGCTGATTTTCTTCCTGGGCTTCTACTTCTCATTTAGTCTCGCATCCCTCATGGCTTTGTAATGATATTATGCCAGTAGAAATCATCATCTGTTGTCAGTATGCCTATGCTTACTGGTTAACCATTTTACAAGATTAACTGAGATATACCAAGGCTGTGAAACTAGCTGTGCAGCCTAGGGGCTTTTCTATGTTTCACAGCTACTACTGCAAAGCCTAGGATGTGACTTCAGTTAATAGAGGCTCATGGTGCTCCAGCCACATAAAACTAAACACAAAAGCCAGGACCAAGCCATCTCTGTTATCATCAGATAGCTAACATTGAGACTGCAGTGGGGACATAGAAAATTGCTGTGAATGAGAACTGTGATCTGTGTCTCATTTAACTTGATGTTGACTACTCTATCTGCTCCTATTCCTTCATCTACATACAAAAAATGAATATCTAAGTTATCTGCCTTTTTAATATGTCAGGTTACTATATGTTACTATATGTTACTAGCATTCACCACTCTCTCTCACTCTTCTTTTACTTTTCAATCCAGTGAATCTTTACTAGAGACAATATTTCTCCTACAGAGATGCAGAATTTGCCAAAGCCAAGGAGTTCATTGCTGTGGGTTTTCCATGCTCAGCAAAGAACTGTACAGTGCACAACCGAATTTCATGTACTATAAGCCTTTTAAAGGGGAAATTTACTGTGATGTCTCACCTTGAGGAGCAAACCGAAACAAACTCACTAGAACAATAATTTAAAGACTGAACTTTAAAAGAAGGGGAGAGAAATAAAACTCCTATTGTACTTTCTCCTAAATGGTCAGGATCATGTGAAAATCAATATGCTGACCTCTTTCTTGCTTTTTTTTTCCCTCATAACACTGTAAATAGTCTAACAGTAACATCGTGCACTTGTTAATCAGAAGCTGCTGTAGGGGGAGTGTGCACAGAGGTGAAATGGGGTCCTGGCCATAGCCCATCCAAGGTAGAAGGAAGTGCAGCAGACATAGAGCAGCTTCAACCTGCATTTCTGAGGTCAGTATGGGATGGCTGAAGACACAAGTTCTGTCCTGCTCCCTCAACCTGCATGTTTGTCTTCATGTACCTTGCTTACCTGAAACCTGGGCAGATGCACCAGGAGCTCTCTTGCTGTCTCCATGGAGTTATCTCTGACTCAGAGCATGTGAGCAGCAAGACAGATTCCTTAATGTTCTTTAAGTGGGGCTGTTCAGTCCGGGAAAAAGGAGGCTAAGGGGAGACCTTATTGCTCTCTTCCAATATCTGGAAGATGCTTACAACAAGAGCAGCGTTGGTCTCTTCTCACTGGTGACAGGTAAACAGGAAATGGCCTTAAGTTGCACCAGGGTAAGTTTAGGTTGGATATCAGGAAAAACTTCTTTACAGAAAGGGTTGTTAAGCACTGGAATAGGTTCCCCAGGGAGGTAATTGAGTCACCATCCCTGGATATATTTAAAAACTGTTTGGATGTGGTGCTCAGGGACGTGATTTAGCAGAGGGTTGTTAGGGTAGTTTGGTTAGGTCATGATTGGACTGGATAATCTTTAAGGTCTTTTCCAATCCTGAGCGATTCTATGATTAATGCTGCACAAATTTACTTTACATATCATTAAGATTGTATATATATATAATCCATTATATTCAAGAAGTCTACCTTCAAGTTTTAGAGCAGCAGTCTATCCAAAACCCATAACACGGAGTATCAGGCCTCATAAAGTCCAGAGGACTTGTTCTAGGAAATATCAGGGAACAGATCAAAATTGGGGCAGCTGCAGAGGTAAAGGAAATGTGCTCTTCCATCAAGAAGTTCTAACAGCCCTGCAGCCAAGGCCCTGGGTGTCCTGATGGACTGCAGGCTGGCCATGAGCCAGCAGTGTGTCTTCGAAGCTAAGAAGATCAATGATATCTTGGGATGCATTACGAAGCACGTGGCCAGCAAGTTGAGGGAGGTGATCCTTTCCCTCTACTCTGCCCTGGTGGAGTACTGTGTCCAGTTCTGAGCTCCTCTGTACAAGAAAGACAGGGAACTGCTGGAGAGAGTCCAGCAAATGGCTACAGAGATGTTGAGGGGCCTGGTACATCTCCTGCAGGAGGAAGGGCTGAAAGATCTGAGACTGTTCAGCCTGGGGAAGAGAAGGCTGACAGGGGATCTGGATGGATGGGGCCAGGCTCTTTGAAGTGTGCAGCAATAGAACAAACAGTAAAACGCAGAAACTGGAACACAGGAAGTTCCATAAGAACAAGAGGAAAAACCTCTCTACCATGGGAGTGACAGAGCCCTGGAAGAGGCTGCCCAGAGAGACTGTGGAGTCTAATTCTTTGGAAATATTCAAGGCCTGACTGGGTGTTTTTCTATGTAAGCTGCTCTAAGGAACCTGCTTTAATAGGAGATTGATCAGGATGATCCCCAGAGTTCTTTTCTAATCCCTAGAATTCTGTGATTCCATGATTCCGTGTACAAGATGGAAAAGCAAAGGCTCAGGTTGTGAATGGGAAGATACAGGAGCAGCCTGCCTGGCAGAATCAGCGTGCCAGCTGTGTGAGATTGTACTGAGTTGGCATGTCCCTGACCTGAGCTTGGATTATCTTGAACGGGATTATCCATTCATGGCTGTGTGTGTCTATGATAGGACTGGTAAATTTGCCAACCACTTTTTAAATTCAGTTTTCTTAAACTGGGATAGAATTCCTGGATGAGATTTTTAGAAGTGAGACTCCTAAGTATGGCCAACCAGTGTATAAAAACATCTCCTGTGATAGGTAAGAATCAAATTCCTGATCCAAAGGAAATATGAAGTTGGGTTCCTGTATCCCAGAAAATATTGTATTCATTAGAATATTTACCAGTCTGTGAACTCCTCCTTTGGAAAAAAAAATGTTCAGACCCGGTTTTAGCTAAAATTAAAGTGAGATTAATTTTTTTTTTAAGTTTTGAAAGAGTAGAGAGTTGTTTTTCTACAAAGTTCCTCTCAGCGCATACTAAAGAGGCTGCAAATGAAAAAGCATCCTCCTACTGGTCTTGCTAAATGAACAGAAACAGAGACTTCACATTCTAGACAAGGCAGAAGGGCTCTTTCCTTGTTTTGCTCTTCCACCTTGAAGCCATTAAAGTCTAAAGCCATAAATCTGGAGAGAGCATCAGGGCTCACTCTATCATGTGCGTTCTTAATATGCTCTGACCTCTGTGCAAGGCTGGCAGAAGTACTTGAATCACACTGTAGTTTGTATTGCAACCAAGTGACTTGCTTTTCATTGAAAGGCTGATATAAACTCCTTTGATCACGTAAGGACTTGTGCAAGAAAGAAACTGGAAAACTGCTATTTAAGAGGAAGATGACTGGCTTCTAAGGTCTTATACTGGAATGTATGTTATTGGCATTCTTTGTATTATATTGTTAAGGGGAAAGGTGAAGTAAAATTTTACACTTATTTTTAGATGTCCCCAGATCCAAGTGTAAGGCCAAGATGTTAATAGTCACAAAAGGGACAGGCTGTTTGCACCTTTGGAAAACTGCTGTGCATTATGGAATCTTCACAAATAATACCGAGGGTACTTTGTTTGTTTAAAATGATTTTGTTCAAAAAATTAGGTGAATTTTTAAAAGCAAACCAATGAAAAGAATAGTGAACTAGCTTTCTTCCCAGGGCAATGGAAAAATGGCTACTTTAGTAAGGAGTAAACATAATCCAATTATATTCATTTGTGTCTGTACATCATTTTTTCTAAATGCCAAAAATTACTTAAAAACTGTTTCTTGAATGAAAATAGCATTGGAATCATCATTCTCATTTCTGCAAAGCACGTAGCATGCTTTAGACACTTATATTTATGTTGAGTTCTTTTGATAGTGCTGAGGAAAAGGATGTGTTTTCAAATAGTGAGGGAGGAAATGTTATTGCTGCTGTTGTTTAGGAGTTGCACAGACAGCAGTTAGGGGAAATAGTGTGCATGCTGTCTTGGCTTGTTATTACCACTGGGAGGCTGTGGTACAGCTGTATGTTGGGAGAAGAATTACCCCAAACCATAACAGATCCCTGCTGGTCAATCAGGCATTGTGTAAGGGATGAGAATATGTCTCCAAAGATGTAATATGGAGAACGTAGATAATAAAAACAATGTACAGCCTATGCAAACATTAGAAGTGTGAGAATCTAAATAAATCATGATTGATGATTATGTTTATGTAAAACTGAGCCCAATAATAACAAAAAAAAGGCATAGTGTTCTTTATCAGAGCATCTGATATGCTGGTTATACAAATGATTCATTCGACCATTTTCTGATCCTTTCCTCTGGAGGCTCATTTTGCTTGGGTTAACTCTTTAGGACAGACATTATGGGTTTGCTCCACCAGAAAGAAAATTCTCTAGATCTAGAAAGATGAGGCACACTAAAGTTTCACCTGAAGAGCTGGGAAGCTTGTTTACTTATTACTACTGCGATACCTTCAGCCTTCCAAGTAGAGGCTGCTTCTCTAATTCATGACTTTGGATAAGGCAGCAAAAATAGAATGTAAAGTGCTCTTTTGCCAAGCAATGTTTGGAGTCCATTCTTGTGCTGCCATGGTCCCAGGAAAGCAGCCATGGAGCAGAGCCACTGCATGAGGGAGGCCTGGTTCTCAGCCATAAGGTCTTTCTTTTTCTTCGGCTAGTTTCCTTTGTAAATTAAATTGCAATTGCAATGCCTGCTTATATTCATTTCTATTTATTGGTTCAACTATAAGACTGCTGCAGCTGGGCAGCAGGAAGGAAATCTGCCTTCTTGCTGTGGCCTGGATGCTTATTCTGATCCTGGTGAGACCTCTGCAAGAGGTACTGGGTAACCATACGCACATGAACACACTGAGGAGGGAGAAACGTGCACTGATGGCAACATGCCTGTCCTTGTGCCTGCCTGCATTGCAAGAGGAGATTCCTGAGAAGGGCAGGGAAGCAATGTCTGCACTCCAGAAGTGACAGAAACATCTCTTTCCCATGGAAGAGATTGCATAATTTACTGAAACTTTTGAAACCACTGGAAATTGTTGAATGAAGTAAAGATATTTTTGAGTCTTGTAATTTCCTTTGCCTCTTCAGATAAATTTCCCATATCTAAAAGGTTGTTTATGTCTCCTAGAACATATCTATAATGACTGGATGTCCTTTTGGGTGCTTTCTGGAAGGAAAGCTTTCTGTCACATTAAGCCAGAACTCTCCCCACAGCCCACTGAACAAAGGTCAGCCTCTGATGTCCCTTTAAATGCAGGTGTAGAGCAAGTCTGAGCAGATTAACACACAACCAGAAGGATATCAGATGATTCTAATAATCTGCTGCTCATGTGGCAAAAGCTGAAAGATCATGGGGAAAAGATCTGAGGAATGAGAACAGTATTCAGTACTTACTTAATGAAACCATGTCTAGATAAAGTGGAAAGGAACTACTAGGAACAGGAAGATCTGTTTGGGAAGAAAGTTACCTGGCCCTCTGTTGCTTCACAGATTGTTTTATTTTGGATTTGATTGCTGTGCAGCCTTTGGATGAAAGCTCTTAAAAGCATTTGAGCAACAATGTTTAACCTTTCTAGGGAGGAGTTCCAGAATTCAGTGATCTTCAGAGAGCCCTCGCTGCAGTAGCTGGAACTGTGTTACCGTTTAGAAATCAAATTTATGCTGAGAAAGACCTGAATACTCTGACCTGGTGGGATCAATAGCAAATAAGGTCACAGCTGAATAAAGTTCTCAAAAGTTTCAATTCTTACTTGCTCGAACCCCTCTCTTGCCTGAGGCTAACTCTATCAGCATTTTCTCAGGATGTTGAAGCTATATGCAGCACACTGTAAGACAGTTCTGCTGTGATTAGATGTAAGGAAATACATCAGCTGTCAGGGCATTGCTGGTATTTTAATTTGAAGTGTCACTCAGTCTCCTTGAGTTGCTTTGTACTGATATTGAATAAAACTGGAGAGGAATGAGTTTTGAGAAAAGTGATGAATTGATGAGTGTGTTGAGAGAGGGGAGATCAGCTTGGAAAAAGACACTGGATTTAGGGGACCCTGCCTGGCCTCTCTACCCAGACCAACTGTCTCCCTGTGAAGTCCCTTCACTCTCACCTTCTTGAAACCCTTATTGTTGCACCAAGCAATTGTCTGTGCAAGGAATGGCATTATTTGATTCACACTGAATCACATAAAAACTGATTTAATGAAGCGTCCCTTGATATTGTCTTCCTTGATATATGTGTATTTCTGAGGAGGGGTTTCCACTTGCCTGGGGCTTTCTGAAAAGACTCAATTGCTTTTTCACCTGAATTCTTTTCTAGCTTATTCTTCCTAGTATTGCTTCCTAATGAACCCGTGACATTTATTCCCATATCTTTCCACCCACCCTTCCCTAACTTCCTGTCTTTCCTGAGGTGAAATTTTAACATTTTCTTTACTAGGTAAAAGAGAAAAAAATAAAGACTTAACACTCCCCAGAGCCAGCAACTGCAGGTTCTTTCAATTCTTTCTATTATGACAATATGTCAGATTCTTGTACTTTCCTGGCTCCCAGTGGAAACATGAGGCTCCGAGGAGACAGAGAGAGGAGTAGAGAGATGGAAGGCATTTACTCTTAGCAGTGATTTTTCTAATGAGAGTTTTAGTGGTGACATTAACAAACTGTTCTCTCAGAGAATTTCCTGGGGGCTTCAGTGTCACTACACACAGAATCAGGTAGGTGACAATCTCTCACCATCACCTCCATCACTGCAGGAAAGGCAGTCCTCAGCAGGAGTGAGACTGAGTGTGGGCATTTGACAAAGAGATGTTGAGCAATGAGCGAGGGGAGCAGCACAGCAACTCTCAGTGTTTGTTTCTAGTAGCTTATATCTTGTTATTTTTGGTGCAAGAGATATCAGAAAACAAGAATAAAAATGAAAAAAAATTGATGATCTTTAAGTTCCCTTCCAACCTAAACAGTTCTATGATTCTATGAAACCAGAGAAGAGTCTTGTATTCAGGGACTGAAATGTTTTTACAAAGCTTAATTAAACTTCTAAATCTTTGGTCTAGACAGTTAAGCGTTGCACTAGGTAAGATGAAACATGGAGAAGTCAAGGGACTTACTCAAGGTCAGTGATGGAGTCACAAGTAGCCCCTGGGAGTTTCACTGTGCTCCTCTGATAGTGTAAATCATTGCCAGTGATTTCAGCCTGGCTAGCAGATTTCTCCTGGTCTGAGACCAGTGAGAGCTAGGAGAGATTTGAATCTGAGCCATCTTTGTTTGGCTAGCAGACAGCCTTTAGCTCCTGATGGTAACTGTTTTATGTATTTCATAGAATCATAGAATCATCGAATAGCCTAGTTGAAAAGGACCTAAAAAATCATCTAGTTTCAACCCCCATGCCATGTGCAGGGTCACCAGCCACTAGACCAGGCTGCCCAGAGCCACATCCAGCCTGGCCTTGATGATTTCTGTAGTTATGTTATAGTCCTTTGTTATTACAATAACTAGGATAGCCACAGTTTGGTTGAGAAAACGTAAACAGGAAAACTAAAAAACATAAAAGTAAAAACTAAAAAAAAACGTAAAAGTAAGAAAACATAAAAGTAGGAAAACTAAAGTGGAAAAAGAATACCCAAGTCTGTAAGTGGGCCAACAGGCTTTCAACCTACCTGACCATCAGCAAAACTGTCTGCATCCATCCATGGATGCACAGATCAGGTGCACATCCACCAAAGAATGACCCACGTCCAGCCTGGACCACTTGGTTCTTAGATTTTAGTGACTGTCGTTTAGACTGCAGTATATATTTTGAAAGAGATTCTAAGGTCTGTTTTGTTTTCTACCCTAATTGCATAACCTTCAGAGTATCAGACCTTTACATACTGAGAAATCCATTTTCCATCCAGCTTTACTTGTGATACTTATCATGAACCATAGATTAACAAGTGATTAAAATTGCACTACAGAAGGCATGTAAGTGTAAATCTGAATGATGCATGATTACTCTGAGCCAGCAGACATGTACAAATAATTGGCCTTTAAAGTTCATTAGTCAGTTTTATTACAAATAGTGCATTTGCATGATGTTTGTAAATTTATGCACCAGCGGGCATAAGTGATGACAGCATTCCTCTAAATAGGCAAAGCAATTACAAAAAGCACATCCACTAGCAGGAATGCCAACGCAAAACACTTGTTTCAACAATTGGTCATAGCGTTTTAGTCCTGGGAGTGAGAGCTGCTAACCTCTTTAGTTACAGCAAGAGGCATATGTAGACAGAGAATGCCAACATGCTGAACAAATTGTTTTCACCATTGATTCACCCCCACCCTCAGTATGTCTGAATTAGATCTAGAAAGCTTTTGAATCGGATGCTGATAGATTTACCTTTTCCTTTGGATGCTGAAGAGCCTCTCTATGGCTGTCACGGGGGATTTAGTTAGATAGTTCTATTCTCTATAAGTGAATCCAATAAGAACTGAAAGATAATTGCGAAGATTGTAGGGGTTATAATGCCATTAGTACTGATGTGTTCCTCCCTGGGCTTGATAAGAAGATTAGTAGTGAAAGTGAAGAGAAAAGCAGCCTGGAAAAGAATGCAGACTAAACTGTTAGGTGCTGAGCATAGGTACACCCCCTTTCCTTGATAATTTCCTAGGCTTTAAGGGTATTTTTAATCTATGCAGATATACTTTTGCACCTCAAGAAAGTGACAAGAAATATCTTTGTCAATTAAAAATAAATAAGAGATAAGATCTATGTGTGATTACACACATGCTGCACGCTTTTGCTGCCTTCAGATAAGGACTGCTGCAGCATGCTTTGAATTTCCAGGTTATCCATAATTCCCCACTACGAAACCATTTATTTTGGGATACCAGAACTAATAAAGTGCTGTCAACTTGAATCTGTTTCTCCATTGCTTGCTCATCTTTGCTTCAGCATGAGACAATTAACATACCATATGTCTCTTCATTAGCTATTACATTTGCAGTGCGTGTAAACAACATGCGTGACATCCCTTTTTATGTACTCTCACACAGCTGCATTAATAAAATCCGAGGAGGCAGGTGTGTGCATGTGCATATATATAGAGATATATGCAGGCATGCATGGCAGTTCAGCTATAGGAATGGTAAACACTCACAGCAGGAACAAACCTATGACGAGTGAACCATAAAAGGTTCAGCTGAGAGAAACTTACAAAGACTTGAAGGGTGCTTTGAAAGCTGATGATATGCTTCCTAAGATTTCCATTATTTCACTATAATGGCAAAAAAAAAAAAAAAAAAAAAAAAAAGTCTTTCATTGGGTTAATGATCTAGTAGCATTCTGCAGTGTATAAAGAATATCTCACATTATCAAACCAAACACAGCCTGTTCCAGTTAAATTGCTTCATTGCTTGTGTTCACTAAATTTTGAACTTTAATATAAAAAAAAAACCCCCTCCAACTGGAAACATATGAGCTTCAAGTGCAAATACCTTCACTTGTAATAACAGCAAAAATCTGGGAAACACTACCCTGTACTAGATCTTGTTCTCTTCTTGCCACAAATTGT
Source organism: Phasianus colchicus (assembly GCF_987193195.1). NCBI lineage: Eukaryota > Metazoa > Chordata > Aves > Galliformes > Phasianidae > Phasianus > Phasianus colchicus. The sequence goes on along the minus strand of NC_143437.1, from coordinate 97,604,997 downwards.
AAGACAGGCTACACCAAGTAATAGCATCATGAGGCATAGCTCTGCAAATTACTCACCGAAGTGGGTAAAGTGGTGTTGACTACATGGTATCCCAAAACCTGGCTCTGACACTGAAACTGATTGTTTTAGGACCACTTCTTGTCCACTGATGCTTTCATTAATGAAGGAATCTGCTGTGATGGCTGCATTGGTATCACTTGCACTTTGCCATCTGTGTCACCCTCTGAGTAGTGCTTAATGTTTCCATTTGCCATATAATGAACTAGTAGAAGTTTGCCCTCTCTGAGCAGATGATATCGTATATGCTTTTAGCCAAAATCATAAAATCATAGAATGTCCTCTGTTGAAACGAACCCACAAGGATCATCGTGTTCAACTCGTAGCTCCACACAAGACTACCCAAAAATCAGACCACAGGCCAGAGAGTGTTGTCCAGGCGCCTCTTGAACTCTGGCAAGCTCAATACCATGACCACTTCGAAATTGGGCCAAACCAAACTAATTCAGGGGTAAGGGTTAGATATTTTTAAAAATTAAACAGAAACTCCCTTCAGGATGACCCATGGGAAGTCACCTTTCAGTACAAGGTGAATTTCCAGTCCAAGTCTCTTTCTGATTACTTTTCAACTGATTAAACTACTGCATAGTCAAATGTGCTCCAAGTGTCAAATGGACACTTGGTACCCCAAACACAGAAGTGATATAAGCATTCTGTGCAAAGTGTTGCAGAGCCAAAGGATCACAGTGCAGTCATCTTCACAGCATTGCCTGCAGTGTGTTCTGGATAAGAAAGGTCCACTCAGTGATGCTCAGACCTGCTGACTACTCACTTGCAATACAGAAAGTGACTGCCAATTCTTTTACAAAATCAAACGCTTTGCATGGGCATGAGCCATAGCTATTGTGGCTAAAGGATGGCATTACATATTAGTGTACATTTTGTGCTTTCACCACAAGAGAAAAGATGAGTATCAGAACAGATACAAACACATGAAAAATAAAGGAATTCATTTCAGATACTTTGAGTGTATTTTCTGGGTGAACATCACCAGTGAGAAAAATATTCTGCCTTTTTTTAACTTACAAAGCTTTTCAAAAGTATGGACTTTTTTAATTGTATGCATTTGAAATTAATTTAAAAATAAACTACAAAAAAATTATCGGGCTTTGATAATCACAAGCTTTTAGAATCTGATGTGAACTGACAACGAACATATGGAAACCATGTACACTGAATCATTTCAAGCTGACGTTGAAGTTATCTCTTAGGATGTTAAAAAAATTGCTCTTGCAATGTTGCTATTATTACTTTTGTTTCTGCTTGCTTTTACTGTAGGCTGCTCTTCTTTTTTTATTCTCTAATATAGTAGCAGTTTCCTAACCTTAGTTTTTTAGCAGGGGTAAAAGATTCTTTTCTTCTCCCCAGGTATTTTTGTCTTGTGAAAATACAGTGAATCATAGAATCACAAAATTCATACAATGGATTGGGTTGGAAGGGACCTCAAGGATTGTCAATTTCCAGCCCCCTTGATACAGGGGCAACGTAAGTTCCTTTATTCCACAGATACATTTTTATCCAGGTAGAATGGATGTTTATTTTGTTTATCTTTTTCTTTTTTTTTCTCTCTTTTTTTGTTTTATTTTTAGGGAAAGCATTCTCTAAAGGATGTCTTCAGGTAGGACAGTAGTTAGAGAAATAAAGAGATTGGAGGGACATGCTTTGACTATCCATAGGGTAGACTGCATCTAAACCTGTTTTTGAAGACTACATTTCATCATGAAAACCTTCTGCTGTACACAACCACTCTGTTTAAGGTTTTTCACAAAACAGAGAGTACACTGTGGCTGTATATGGCTAATCCAATTTGGGTGGGATTTTTGGAAAGCATAGCCCATATCTGTTAACAGAAATATGAACAATGAAGTAACCCATTTTTGTGTGCGTGTGTGTGTGAAACACATTAATCACAAGTTGTGGCATTCCTAATAGGTTTGGACACTGTGTTGATCAGGAGAAAAGCTTTGTCTCCTTATTTGAACTTCCTACCATTTAATAAAACACTCTAAAATGCCTGAATGAAAACTTATCATTCTGAGGGAATCAGCTCTTTTCCAGGCGGTCTCTTAAAGCAGCCATGCTAGCAAAGAAAAGAGCTTTATTTACTGCTATCATTCCCATTTAAAGTGTCTTTTAATTTCTTCACAGTTGTCCTGTGAGGACTGTCAGGGATTTTCAAAGGCTTAAGCTGCTTTACTTTTACCTGTCAAACTGAAAACAAACACACAAATCCTTTTTTAGTGACTTTACAAGCTCTCTCTTTTTCAAATAAAACCCTGGCATGTGCTACATTTTCAATTGCCTGAACTGTAACTGCTGGCCAGACGGTCAATGTGTGGCTCTTGCCCTCCAGTCTCTCCAGCATATGAGGCTATGGATCTGCTTGCTGCCAGACCCCAAATAAAACAACCACCCTGCAGCTTGGCTGTCTGAGAGGAAACCAAAACAAAAGCAATTTGATTTTCTTCGCGTTAAAGACTTTAACTTGAAACAAGAAGCTGGAGTTTGGAGCTAGGGCTGGTAGGAGGAACTGGAGAGCTGAATGTCCAGATGTGTTACCTGGACATTTGATGCATCCTCCAAGAGAGGACTTTCTTCTCAGTATATCCACCTCTGTTCTTGCTACAGACAAAGTCTACTGCTAGTCTACTAGTCTACTACTATATTTGGACTCGCATCATACAACTTAGTTCTAATGTTATGCAGATTCTTTTTTTTTTTTTTAATTGTAAATGAGCTTTATTTATGGTGATTACACACACAAAAAGAACCTCAGTATCATTTCAGCCCTTTTTTCCTTTTTTTTTTTTTCCCTGTTGTTCAGAAAACCCTGCAGGAATAGAAGGAGAACCAGTGGGTCTGGCTCCAGGCTTTGGCAGTCTGGTTATTAAAGGCTGAAGGGAAGGATTTTCGCAGACTTCAAAAACCAGCTACTTTAGTTAATAGTCTAAGCCTTGATTGTACACCCCATTGTGACTTACACTGATTTCAGGGAAGGTTGTATTATACCAGACTGAAGGCAGGAGGTTATGTTTCTGCTGAACTCAACAAAAGGTGGATTGTACCCTTGTAGTACAGTTGCTTTGAATAGAATCTGGACCCATATGTTGAAACTGTTCTGGTCTCTAATTAAAGACTAGTATCTCTGCACTGCACATTGAGTTATTTTGAGGCAGTGAGAATGCCACAGCAGGGAGTGTACTTAGAGAGTTGGTATTGAAGGCCTTGTTACACCCTGAATTAAAGATATGTGAGTTACTCTGAAAGCTTCAACTTCACCCGAAACTGTTCTTTTTAATATTATTATTATTTTTTTTTTTTAAATCTTTACAGTAATTAAATCTTTCATTGTGTTGGATGGATCAGAGGCAGTTTTGAAGCACATTTCAACTAATCTTTGAAACAAAGCAAATAGAATGTAGGAACAGGGTAGGACTCTCAAAGGGATTTAGGTGCTCCTAATAGAAAAGCAGCTAATTTTACGATGCTAATGTCTAGATCAGCAAGAGTTATAGATCCACATTCTCTCCTTTTGCAGAAAAATTCTGTTACTTGTCCTGCTTTTTCTATCTCTGCAATCACACACACAATCTTTCATGTTTACCACTTGTAAATAGAGCCTATTTCATGGCTTCTGTCTATTCATAGTGCCTAAGACCAGTCAAGATGTTCAAGTTTGAATGTCATGAGCTACTTCAAGAATCTAGAAGGCCCTATAAAGCAGGGCATCTGCAAGTGCGCTTTCCAGAAGAAGCAGAATGGGTAAATTTAATTTGGATTTAAAGTTACCATATGTAAACTCATCTTGTCTACCTCTAGTGAGCAAAGTGGTCTCCATTCTAAGCTGCTGTCAAATGCAAAGGGTTCAGAGAATACTTCTTCTCATGTACGTGCAAACATTTTCTAGACTACCCTTATGTGATCTCTGTATCAGGTGGCTAATGATAATTGAGATAAATCCTAAGGGATCAAATTGTTTGTTTCAGTAGTGATGATCATGTAAAAAAATTCATTTAACCTTAAATTTGAATTCTTCAAAGTAAGAATTTCTGGCTTTATTCAAAGCATTACTTTTTTTCTTATAGATTCAAGAATATTTCAATATTTAGCTTCAGGAAAAGCAAAATATCACTTTCATACTACTTTCAGCCTTCTCTCAGCCTTCCTTTTGAGTAACAAAGTGGATGCCTTTAATAAGGAAAGTTAGTCAGTCCTTGAAACATGAAGAAATTAATATGGAAGATCTGGTCCAGTTGCATATGAAATATTCTCTAGTTCCTTATGTGTACATCAGAAAATATTATAGTAGTTGTTTCAAACGCATTCTTTGGACAGCTTCAAAACACATTAATGTTAAGGATGTTTGATCTAGGATCTTAAATCCAGTCCTAAGTAATATGCAGTAAGATTATGTATCACAGAGGTAGGGCATCAGACAGAAATATTTCGACACAGTGAAACACTACTGTTGTCCCAAATAACCCACAGCTGCAGACAGTTCCTTTGTAGCTTTCTTAGTAATCCTCTTCAGCTTTCAGGATTGTTTTTGGTCCTAGAAAGCAAGGCTAGGTAAGGCCTAGGGAAGTGTTATGGACCTACTCCATACTTAAAACCAGGATCAGTTACACTTGTACAAATATGCCAATAGTTGCTTACTTTCTTTTTTTTGAGTTGTGTTGTTGCTTGTTTGTTTTGTTGCTGTTCTTGCTTTGATTTTTTTTCAATATGAATAATAAAAAAATTCAATAGTCTCAGAGAGAGAAAATAGCAAGAACACCAGAACTGTATTGTACATTACTGTACACATCTTTCTAATCCTGCTTCTCTCTATGTCTTTCACACATAGCACAGTTCTGTTAATTATAGTTGTCACTGTATTGTGCTAAGAGCTCATGTTGAATTTTTCTCCATTGTGTCACCGAGCTTTGCTTTGTTTATCCCAACGTGCAAAGGAGGTCTTGCACAAAGATTGTTTTGTCAGAAGAGACCAAAATTATCCCTCTGGGCAGGTTCCTATGTTTTCACTCTGCCATTATTCCTCTTCTGCAACTGAAGCTGTATTGACAATATTGACAACACACATTTTCTGAAGCATCTTTTTTTATCAACTGACAGATGCTTGACAAAAAAGGGTTAAGTAGCATTTGACAGAAGACTAGTCTGCAGTTTAACATAAAGAAACAAAGTCAAGAAGTCTTATGCAAGTCTTTAGTTTCTTGTTTTATAGAATTGTTGTGCTTTTTTTTTTTTTTTTCCCCTGAGGGAAATAGTACATGACAATTTCTTTGTATGCTTTTTACTATATACAAAAGTTTACTAACTATCCTTGGAAGGCTGCTAAAGATTTGCTGCTGCTTAAAAATATTTCACAATGAGAAAGTCACCATTGTTAGACAGCCTCAGTAAACCCCTTATGTATGGACAAACACCAACATAAAGAATATTACATGCATTTAAAATGCAGAGATAGCATTATCCTTCTTGCTAGCAGGACTAGAACATAATCATCAATCTTTGTCAGGATATTTTAACATACTGATCCTAATATTGTCCTTGTGAAACAGAAGTCTCTCATCTTCATCATTGTCTCCCTAGGTACTCTAATTTGCCAGGAATTGTTCTGCAGTTTAAAAAGTATTTATTTTAGATTTTATTTACTTGTGATCTTTACTTCACTCTTTTGCATGGGACACACTTAAATTCCTTAATCTGGCTAATGGCAAGACATGAAGAAAATTTTATTTTCAAGGATGCAATATTATTTTGTTCAATCTATGTTCATCAGAATAATTCTGCTTTTAATTCTACATTTTGTGCGTATTTGCAAGTTTAATTTTAATAAATAAAATATAACTAATTCATGAGCTTGTCTGATTTTTCTTTATCCTTCTTTCCTTCTTTCCAGAACTCCTGGAAATAATTAATTTAATGGAATATCTAGATTAGACTGTGTTTGGGTTTGCTTTTTCACTGTAGTCTTCTGGTTTTCCGTGACCTTACTAACTGCAATAACTGAAAGTGATACTGAATCATCTCTTCCCATACTAAAGTGACTTTTAATTACAGTCAGCCACTCATAAATATGTATCTTATTTACTGTGTGCTTTCCCAAAATAGCAAATTGTATATTTCATGATGGTACATTCTTTTATATGGCTCTGTTTTCACTTGACTTGTAAATACATAATGCACAAAATATACTGTAGCCTCATTCCAGCAAGCTATTCTGCTTGTATTAGGTAGTTATCAAATAAATTGATGATATTTCACTGAACAAGGCTGCATGCTGATGCATACTTAAACGTTTTACTGAATTAGGGCCTCAGGAGACAAGGTCACGCTTAAAGGATTTTCCATTGTAACCTGAATGTTGATAAATGCAGTGGTGAGGAAGGAATGTGACTCAGTGAACAGTCATTTGAGCAGATAACTTGAATGCTTAAAAAGAGGAAGCATGGAACTAATAAGTTAATTTGTTTAAAGCTCTTTATGTCTCTTCTGTTTATGACTCAAATGGAGGAATCTGAGCTATGAAAAAATACCTCAGAGGTGATGGTAGTCTTGGCACAAGTCATGATTAGCTCCATGGACACAAGTCCTCATACTTGTATTCCTCTAGTTTGTGGCTGTGTGTGTGAAGAGCGCGGCTAAGCAGTAGCTTGTCACCTGTGATACAATTTCAAGAAGGAATAAGGCAACTGTGCTAAGTAAAACATATACTTAGATATGTAATAGTCAGAAAGCTTGTTGAGTAAAACTAGAGTGATTTCTTATGTAAGTATTAATCATCACTTTAGCTAGTGGTAAGGCAATTGGTCAAAGCAAATTTGATTTAAAAAAAAAGGAAGACAATGTAGATGGCTTTTAGAAAATTGTTTTACTTATTTAAAAATAATTATTGTACAATTGCAATTATTTTTGAATTTCTTTTCTTGTTCTTTATCAAGTCTTAACTAATCCCTTCACCTGTTTTCCTCATCTCTGTACTAGAGTCTGTAAGACTTGAAGATGATAATGTGCCGCTTATTTACAAAATATATTCATTTACCTCTGAACAGAAAGCAATTCAATATTATTTTCCTGTGCTTAACATTGAACAGGCTATTTTGGTTTTGCCCATATTTGTTTGTAGGCCATATTTATATTAAGTTTTCAGATATGCTTACCTTCACCTAATTAGGAATTGAAATATTTGTTGTGTTGCAAGTAGAAAGAAGTATCACTATGTATAACTCAATTAATGGTTCCAACTCTTGTGCTCTATTCAAGCTATTCAATTTATTGTAGTCTTGGTAAAACTGTACATATATTACAGTCCTTCTTAGGAACAGATTACTATGGCTAAGGCTGATTACTTCAGAAATTTCATTTTTGCCACATCTTGGTGCAAATGAAGTCTCAAATTGTCACTGTTGGTGTGTGTTTAGTACAGTAAGATTTATTTAATTTTGGTGGCAAACACAGCTCTATGAACTTTGGAAAGAGAAGTTGGGTGTTGAGTAGAGTCATGGGCTCAACCCACTGTGGTGTTTCTTCATGCAACAAAACTGAAATACATGGTCAGCGTCACTGATATTAGTGGAGAATTGGTGTCCTTAAAACTAAGCAGCAGTTCAAGCTTCACTGAACTTGACTACTTCTAATAAGACATAAGGAGCTGTATTTGTCCATAACTCCAGATTAAATGGGAGCCTAACAGTATTTTTTGAATGAGAACATAAACTGCCGGCAATTGTTACGGTGGTGGTTAATGTCTTGTTACTGGCTGTCTTTTTTTGGCTGACCACAGCACAATTCTCCTGCTGTATCCCCAGAAATTACCAGGAATGGAAGCAACAGTGATGTGGGCCTATAGAAGGCCAAACAAAGGAGGGCTGAGGAGGAGGGTCAAGATCAATAAATCACCAATGTTGGAACCATATATTGAATCATAGAAAGCCAAAAGGCAACACTGAGCACAGCATCATTCTGATGGCATCTCACAAGCCAGTAGATAATGCCTCAGCCTGGGTAGCAAGACAAGGCAATAGAAATGAGGAATGCAGTGATTTGGATTCCTCCTCAAAGTCTTCTTCCTCCCAGTGCTGTCCCAACCAGCTTGGGCACAGCCAGCGCAGGTCAACCAGAAGCCTCCAGTATGAGACGCCAAGTGCTGATCTCGAGGACACTTTGGTCTGACCGAGTATAAACATCTCTCTTTTTATGCCATGTGTAGGTCTTCAAGGCCACCATCTGAGCTGCCAAGAACACAATGTGCAGTGCACAAGCATCTGCTTCCAAAGACCCTCCAAAAAATGAACTATCATCTCCCTGGTACCATGTTTGTGTGTATATATATACATATTATGTAGGTAAAATATATAGAATTTTACTGGAAATAAATTGCAAATGAAGTGGGAGAGAAAGAGTTGAAATACAGCTTATCTTCATTAGCATTTGTTGGAAATAGCTGAGATCTCACAGAGTAAAATTGTTAGTTAAACATTAGCCAGTACTAAGCACAGTTTAAAAATATCCTATCTGTAATAACTAAAGTAGCAAGAAGTAGTTTCATCTGTATCAGTTGACATGTTGCATAACATATGTGAAAGCTGCGTATAAAGCCAGTATTTCATTTTCACAGGTATCTGGAATCACCACTTTTTAATTAAAGGCTTATCTGTTGAACTGCTTATTCAGAATACTTTTCGTAGTTTCAATGTATTTTAGTTCTCACATGGTATGTGTGTTATACCTCATTGTCCTTTCTTTCTAGTAGAAAATTTTAAGTTCTTGTGAAAAGACTAGATCATTGTCTTCATAGAGCCCCAAATTCCTCTCCTGTCTTGTTCTGTCAAGTATGGAAGACAGAAAGGAAAAGAAAAAGGAAAATAAAAATAAAAATAAAAGTGAAAAGGAGAAGGAAAAGGAAAAGGAATAGGAAAAGGAAAAGAAAAAGGAGAAGAAATTGAAAGAGGAAGAGAAGAAGGAAAGAGAAGGGAATGAAAGGGAAAAGGGAAGAGAAGAAAAGGAAAGGAAAAGAAAAGAAAAAAGAGAAGGGAAGGGAAAGTCAATAGGGAGGGGGGAGGGAAAGGAGAGGGAAGGAAAGAAGATATTTTGTCCTTGGAAGGGACAAAATGTTCCTCAACTTTGTTCTTTCATTGAATTGTGCAAAGAAGTAGAATGGCAATCTCTGAAAAGCTAAAGTTTGTAGGTGGAGGAATGAAATTTAGCCTTATGTGGATTAATTTACAAAAAAAACTCAGCAAGTACAAATGGGTGGGATAGTGGCACATTCATCTGTGCAGGAGAAAAACTATGTCCTTCAAAACTTGCGTTGACTTATAAGGACTCATGTTGGTTTTTAGAATCTTTTTCATTTTCTTTCAAGGGTAAATATCTATGGCGCATATACACCCTTCTGTACCATGAGGATCTGAACGAACTAAACCTGATAAATGCTTCTGCAGGATTTCATATGCTGTGTAACCTGAGTCACAGCATTTATCTTCAGAAGCAGTCAGATTTTAGAGGTATAAAGTATGACTCCATAAAATGACTCCGTAATATAAAGCCCTTGGGAAAAGATCTATCCCTTCTGGATCAAATGTGTGTAATTTTAATGTAGCATGAATATCACAGGTATTCTTTTCTTATGTGAGTTATTTAAAATTAGAAAAAAAAAAAAAAAGAGAATGAAAAAGAAAGAAAAAGAAACAAAAAGAAAGATAAATTGAGGGGGATTTTCAGTGGACCAACAGTTAAATAATGCATAAATTAGATTGTGTGTGTTTAAACAATTTTACAACTTGAATTCTACATTTCTTCTTTCTTTGCCATACCTAAGAATCTACTGAAATTATGGTAGAAAGCTCTGCTTCGGTGTTGTTTTCAAGTGGGCTGTATTTTTTTTATAAGAGCAAATGCTCCCAAACACACTTCTTCTCTCTGTACTGATTCTACACAGATAACATGCAGCCTCTCTGCTTTACTTTTGTTCTGAAGAAAGAGTTGTTTCATATAGAAAGACGCTGACTTCCTGTCTCAGTAATCGCAATGGAGCAGGTGTTCCATCTTCCCACAGATTGCAGGTGTTCTCCTGGGTAGCTTTCTGAAATCATTTTGATGTGTCCATGATTGATGTTTAGTCAGCAAAGCAAGTAATTTTGCAGTAGACTTTGTTTGTGTTTTTTTTCAACTGGGCTAGACTATTCTATTTTTTTAAGCTTGTGTAGGTAAAAACTTCAATCTTCAGAGCCTGTTGCCAGGCTTTATATTTTATTAATATTTCCAAAGGGCCTTATATAAGGTGCTGTACATCTGTACATCCACAGATGATGTCATATGGAGTTTTCTCAGTAGTTTTAATGTGGCGGTGATTTTATTCTCTCCACCTCCACATCCAGAATTAAAGGAGTTTGAAGGCATTAGCGATAAGTGGTGTAGATTCAATTCATTATTTTCGGTTGAATGTCAAGCAAACTTGAAGCTGAGCAGAAAATATTGCTTTGATCAATATTATTAGGAAACTCTGTGAAGGCAGTCACTTGATTTCTCATTTCTTAACATTTTTACTGTTCCACATATGTACGTAAAAGGGTATACACATACAATGCATTGAGTACTGTTGCACAGGGTAAAACATGAATACCTCTCATTGCAAAAGAAGATATTAAAGGTCTTATAAAAGAACAATTTAATATTAGTAGTAAATCTTTCTGAGAACAGAGATACATCCATGATATTAACAAAGTGATGATATTTACATGACAGCATAGATTAAAGAAAGAAGATATGATGGTATAAGACACAATGGGTAACATAGTGAGAATTTAAGGGATTTCAGCAAATAGGTATAAAATTTGAAATGGTGAAGGAGTTTAAAAATATTGTAATAGATACTGATAGATCTTTAAAATGAAATCTGTGTGTTCTTTTAGAATGGGTTGTATTGTTGAAAGATCCTTTAAGAAAGTTAATGCAAAATATTAAACATTTTATTGGACTTATTTAATAATAATGAATAATTTTCTCGCACATGTAGTACTTACAATTAAAAATACCACATGTTAAAGGTTTTAGAAAGAATAATAAAATGCAGTTCACACTTCAGCAAACATGACAAAATAGAATCACAGAATTGCAGGGGTTGGAAGGGACCTCAAGAGATCACTGAGTCCAAACCCGCCTGCTAAAACACGTACTCTATAATATGTTGCACAGGTAGGCATCCAGACAGGTCTTGAAAATCTCCATAGAAGGAGACCTCACAGCCTCTCTGGGCAGCCTGTTCCAGTACTCCGCCACCCTTATGTAAAGAAGTTCTTCCACATGTTAGTACAGAATTTCCTGTGTTTAAGTTTTAGGCCATTACATCTTGTCCTGTCACTGCACACCACTGAAAAGAGCCTGGTCTCATCCATTTGCCTCCCATCTCCCTTTAGAAATTTACAAACATTTATGAGATTCCCTCTCAGTCTTCCCCAGGCTGAGCAGACCCAGATTACTCAGCCTTTTCTCGTATGGGAGATGCTCCATGCCAAAATAATAAAAGCTTCATCAGGCCACAAATGTATAGGCAAAACTATTACTGTCATTTTTTGACTTCTGAGCATTACACCTCACAAGTTTGCAGCTGTGTAATAGATTGCATTATCTGTATCAGATGACTTCTCTATTCATCTTCTTTCTTTTCCATAGCTGATTAAACTGTAGAAGATATCATTTCAGTTCTTCTCAGAGGATTTTAACCTGTTTTTCACTTCTGCCCCAAACTGTCACAACTTTAAGGATGACTGCAACTGAAACCTCCTGGAGACCAATGAAGTAGGGTGCCTGTAGCTTATTTTGCTTCCTGACCTACTTGGGTAGGTGTTCTCTGATCACCAAACTATTCTCTGTGAACACACAAGGAAGAGCAAGTGGTGTTAGCTCTTCCTTAACTGTTATTAATGTGAGCAAAAAGTAGGACAGACACCTGAAAATCTGGATATACAAAATGAGATGAAGTATCTTTCTAGAGATGAGCATAGTATCTCAGATTTAATATAGAAAGCAAAGTTCAAAGAGCTCTTCATCTGAAGAGGATAGGTGTTTGCTTCAGGATAAGTGAAATTTCTCTCAAGGTATTATTAATTGTAAAGGAAGCATGGAAACCTGTTATGTGCATACATTTCCACCAGAATTTCATACTGACTTACACTCCCAGAATTTGTATGTTTTGTAGGGTCTAGACTAGAGCAGAGCCTCAGTCTTTTATCTACTATGGCTGTTATAATGTAATTTTAGCATTCTTTTCATTACTACTGAATCTCTTTTGCTGAACTGAATATTTGGCTATTCAACCCAAGGTGAAAGGATTTCAATCAGAGCTAGTGAGAAGAGCCAACCTCTCCATCACCTTCCCTATTCTTGAACAAACATGAAGTCTTCCATGATAGCCAGGAGATTAGGGAGTTATGTCTAAGGTAGAGACAGAAACTCAACCTATACCCTCCACTTAATACAAAAAAAAAGTGATCTTCCTTTGAGAAATGTTCTAAGTGGAGTCTGATTGAATTGGCACCATGTGCATTTTCATTTGGGGCTGGGCCTAACAGGAACAATATATGGAGAGTAAGTATTATACTGCTAAGTGCTTGATCAAACCCAGCCACCAAAACAATTTTAAAGTATCTTCAAAGCAGCACAAATACACTTCTTATTCTACAAAATTTTTCAGCTGCAAAATTCATAATTTGGGCAGATTGGTGGGGAGTTGAGAGAATGAAGAACAGATGGTTTGTTGATCTTTTTGTGGAACTTTAAAATCTAAATTAAGTTGTTAATACAATAGAACTCTTGTGGGTTGGGGTTTGGGAAGGGTCATAGTTTTTGTTTATTGGTTTGATTTGGGTTTTTTTGTTTGGTTGTTTTTTTGTTGTTTTTTTGTTTGTTTTGTAAGAGGTGTCTGTTTTTTTCAGTTTAATGTTGTCAACAGCTGCCAAACCACAAAGAGGTATACAACTATTATAATGAAAGAATCTATTATCAATTTAGGTAATGCTTTTCACACTGTACTATGCAGAAGCAGAATCAATGCATATGACAAATACGCAGACTTTCCTCTTACTTGTAAAGTTAAATCCATCTTTCCAGTTTGGAGCTTCTTCACAGCATGCTGGCTGAAGGTCAGTGGTAGCACCTCTCATACGTACTGTGTCTGCCACATGTTGGAACAAATTTTTTTAGTCAGACCATCAGGTTCTATAAATAGCGCTTTTCCATCACTGTTGTTCTTAAATTAAGCTGATATACCTATAAGTTGGGGCTAGCTGTTTATATTCAAGTTATCAATGACTCTTCAGTGAAAAAAGAAAGACTTTTTAAAAGCAGATCTTTTTTATACAAATGCTGTCTGGAGGCAGAGCTGTTCAGATGTTACGTGTGCGCCTCAGTTCTTCCACCAGCTTCTTTACCTCCATTGCCCTTGCAGGGAGATTGTGTGTAATGTAGGAAGTTTTAAGTTTCCTCTAGAGTTTGTAAGAAACATGCATAAATAATAGTGAAGTACAGAAATCTCAGCCTGTAACTCTTGAACTGCTAGTCCTGTCACAGCTGAAGTACCAGAGCCATATTTATCTTTCTTTACTCCATAGGGTTATTTTGGGTTTCCACTGGTGTTTGGAGAATCTGGGTCACAGCTCAACCATCTGTCTGTACATGACTTTTCCTCAGAAATGCTTTCAGTCTCATTTTACTCTGTACCTATGATGTGAAAAGCAAGTGGAGCTGGCTCTGATATTTCCACAAAGTATGTTTTAATTCAAAAATGCTGCTGAGTTGAAACTGATACTTTATTGTGGCAGTTTTCTTTGTCAATTGTTTGTTGAGATTATTTATTTGCTTTAAGGTGAGGTTTCTTTCCAAAACTGGCTAGCCCAAAGTATCCTAGCAGTTAGAGCACTCCCTTGAGATGAGGGAGACTTAATGTCAGATCCCTGCTTAATGTGATTTGAAGCACAGACAAGAGCTGGGGTTAGCTGAGGAGGCTTCATAAGTAATTTTCATTGCTTTGGAAAAGTTACTGCTTAGTGGAGAGCATTGTGTTCCATGATTATGACATTTTGTGACACCAGTCCCCAGTACAGCCTGGTAGTATGATGATAAATTCCCACAGTTGAGAACCTGGAAGCAAAAAATGGAGAAAATTCAAAAAAAATCTAGTTCCTTCTTCTTTTACCCTAAAGCAGAGTAGTATGTAGGTGTTGCTTCAGGCTTACTGCAAGTTAAGATTAAAGGTTAAATATCTTGGTTTCTCCTACCAAGATAAAGGTCGAACAGGTTACAGAATGAGGAAACAGGTTTACATAGTAAAATCAATGGAACTCATACTCCATTCCAAGCATTTGGTTCCTGGGCTCTGCCAGAGATGCTGAGAGGTCAACTGAAATTGTGTTTGATTTTGTTTTTCTTGTAATGATTCTCCCCAGCCAGACAGGGCTGCTCAGAAAAAAAAAAAAAAAAAAATTGCTTTAGTTCAAGTCTCTAAATTATTCCTCTGCTTTGACAGGAAAACACTAGTTACAGGATGTCTATCATTCATACCAAGGCTTTATTTTTGCTTTTGTGAATCTTTTGAAATGCTTTGAAATGTCTTGTTTTGTTATTAATAAGAAGATCTACTCTAATGGATGTAACTTTTGCCATTTGTTATCTATAGTGCTAATGGAATGTTCGTAAGTTTATTTGAGAAAGGGTCTCTGAGCCCTGAAGTAATCTGAAGTATTGCTTTCACACTTCTATCAACTGTGTTTCCTAGTAGATTCAAACTCAAAGATTAAATTTGTCCTACAGCATTTCACAAACCCTAGAGTTCTTTTGTATTCCTGTCACAGTTTATATCCTGGTTCATCCCTCCACAACTGCATGATTTGTAACAGAAACATTTTCATACTTTGATAATACCATATAAATTCCCATATAACAAAAACTATCCTCAGTAGAGCATCTCTAACCTGTTTCACAGTTGATGTTATATTAAAGATTTTCTGCAGGGCCTCCACATAGCTTGTCAAGGTGAGACACATGATTGATTTGACAGTTCGAATGTCACTATTTTCTCTTCTTTATAGGAATAATTTCAGCATTAGCACCCACTTAACCCCAGTAATGAACAGACTTTCCTACAATATTTCCTTAGACCTGTCTGCCTGAGGTGAGTTTGTGCTTCTTTCTGAGCAAGCCTGAAGATCATGATTGCAGGGCATTTTTGCAAAAGTGGCATTGACTTTACATTGCTTATCTTAAAATTGCATCTCTTTTTATACAGTAGAATTTTATCTTCTATTTCAGTCTCTTGAGACATTTGCCAAGTTTATCTTTTAATCCTTGGAAAAGCAGGATTTTGCAGTATTTCCTTTCAGATATTAATTCCTTGCACATTGGAAGGAAGTGTCAAAATCCCTGCAAAGGGACAATTCTACTGTAACTTGCTCAAAGGAGAGTTTCTTTCTAACATTAGGCAGTAAATCCCTGGCATGTGTCCCAAAACATGAGGATTATATCTCTTACAAGCATGGTATTATCTAAAATCTCTATAGATATAAGCGTTGGGTCATATGAACATGTAATTCTCTGTGTAAGACTTTGCTTTTTGTAAGGCTACAGAAAAATAACTGTGCTGGCCTGAAACCAAAGACCAAAATCATGCTGAGACCAAGGGGATTCTGGAACTGTGAGAATCAAGAGTTTTATAGTGGTTGTAAACTAAATTAAACAGTGAAGTAGAATGACTTAAAATATGATCATTATACACAATAAGGGCACTTATAGTTCCCTTAGTGCTGCTGCTGTTACCTGGCTAAAGATTGGGCATGGGCAGACCATGGGACCATCCATATCAGTTTTGTGGATCAGTTCCCTTGACTGTGATGAAGTTAAAGAGATGGATGGGGAAGTAGCTAAGAACAGGAAAAAAAAATGCAGTCCCAATTCCCTAATTCACTCTCTCTTCATTGTGCAGCCCAGATGTTGAAGCAGGATCACACAATATCCCATGACAAGAAATTTCCACAACATAACCATGTCTTTGATGGGAGGATAAGGCCTCCGTCTAAAAATGTTAGCTGAAATGTCAAAGTATAAGAAACTTCAGGGCTGTGGTATATGAACATTTTCAGATGGTGGTTGGTTTTTTTCTTGATCTGATGGATGCCTGTGGAATCCTAATGGCAGAATAAATATTTTATTTTGTTTTTATTCTGCCAAGTTGTTAGGTAGCTGGCTGTTAATGAAAACCCCTGGTACATCATGCATTTGGAGAAACGGTCAGAGTTTATATTTGACTTCTTATGATATTTGCTTTAGATTTGAATTCAGTACTGGCACTTTGGAAAAGCAGCAGCAGGTAATGGAAGAAAAGGAAGACAGATTTTGATCTCTTTCTCACCGTTCTATTTGAAAATATTCTGATTCCAATCTATGACAGAAAGTGTATTAACTTTCTCAGCAATTGCAAGCATTTGTGAGAACTATTAGCTACTGAATATACATGAATATTTTTCTGGTAGATTTTTATGCTGCAGGGCATGAAGAGCTCCTTGCACTTTTTATTCTAAGATTTACACAATTTAGCATGCAAGTTTTGGAGTACGTGAATATTGCAGTTGAATCAAAAAATATCCATGCTACTTACCTGCAGTGGTTAAAACTGTCCTACCAGGTCAGTTGTGCCTCAAAAACTGTGTAAAGTGGGACAATCACCTGTCTAGCTTGCAGGGATTTTTTCTTCCCACTTTGCAGTCTGTGTTATGGTCGCAGATATCCAAGCTAGCCCGAAACAATCCATGATGTGCTAAAGTTGTGACTACAAGGGCAATGTGTGCTAATGTAAATCCTAGCTGCTCCCACAGAGGCACTATCAGCTTCCCCCTTTAGTTTTGGACGCCTATAGATTCAAGTTTTTTTATATGAATATATATATAAAGTATACACTTCTGTGTATCTGCATATATTATATACACAAAATGGCTTCATCTCACTTTCAGGATTAACCTGTTTAAATGCACTGGAGCAGTCTCTAGTTCGTAACTATAAACTGGTATTGAAAACCTATAATATTCAGCAGAGGATGGGGAATCTGTGTCATGCTGCTGATTTTTGCTTAATTGTTTCTCCACTGCTGTGAGTTGAGGGTTAGTGTGTTACACCGTGCTCACGCTGCTGTGTGTCCTCTGGCTGCTGTCAGCTCTGGACATAGCTCCCTGCAAGCATGCAGTTCCATGTCCGGATGAACGCAGCCATAACCTCATCCAAGAGGAAGGGGTGCAGTCGGATGTACACGTCCCATTGCCTGCAAATGGCTCTGCCACCCCATTGTTCCCGTGTCTCAGTGGAAGTGGATCAGGAAGCTTATCTAAGGCCATCCCCACCCTTTCATTGGAAGCAGTTGTTTTAAAGAAACGTACCACATTTCCCTCCCTCTTCCCTCCTCCCCTCCTCTCTGACATGGAGCTTGCAGCCCCAGTTGTTCATATGGCACTTAGCTCACGGTGTTAGCCATTTGGTGTGAAGAAATCTCATTTTAATTCCTTAAGCGCTATCTCTTTCCCTCACTTGGGGCTCATGACAGGTGCCCCTTTGTTCTTTGATTTGATATTATCTCAAATAGCCTTGGAGCTTCAGCCAGGCTAAAAAACTTGCACTGGCAGCAAAATGCCCAAATTAGCATTTTTGCTAATTCCAGAGAAACGCAAAGTTGCTGAAGCCCTGCCAGGAACCTGTCAAACTAATTTGCAGTGGGAGAAGTGGATCTGGGGTGAGGAAAATATTCAATTGAATATGGCACAGAAAATGGCCTGTATAGACTTTACTATTCCTCCTTTTAAAGATAGAATTATGAATTTCAAAGTCAGGTAAAATAATTTGAGAGACTTTTTTCTTCTAACATGATTGAAAATATTATCATCTTCAAGTGTTATTTCTCATCTGCATGCTACTAAAACAATATTGTTTCTCTAAAGCACTTAAAATGCTCAATGTTTTTTTTTTTTCTCCTGTAATTTCCTACATATTTCACTTTCAGCTACATTGTTCTTATATTCAGTTGTGAGCCCTGAAGTTCAGTTCCATTTGGTTGTTTGTTTGTTTTTAGTGTCTGCATTGTTAAATATATAGTTAAATAAGATTTCTTCTCCCCTCCCTCTGCATAGTTTGAATTTCATGCTTTGTCTGAAAAGTATATGCCCTCCTCTCATCCAGTTGACTCCCTGACTATTGCCTAAGATAGGCAGAAGTGAGTGGAGCCCTTGATTTAACTTTCCCATCCTCTACCTTTGCAGTGTATCTGGAGAACACAGAAGAAGCACAGGGTTATATAACAGTACATGAGCCATTGTAGGGTGGGTCATATTTTACAAATGGAGTAGCTAAAGAATGAACTATTATATGCCAAGAGCAAGAAAGAATTGAGGAGAGAACTATACATCTGAGTCACAGTGTCCCTCCCAGGGTAGTGTGGTTCATGCCCTACCTTTGCTGAAGGCATAAGATTTCAAACCAGCCCTTTATATTTTTCATAAGCAATATCAGTCTATGTCCATTACTCATTTTGAGTGGATATATTATGTAATCTGTGGTTACCAATACCTTGCCATAGTCCTCAGGAAGAAAGAAGTAAATTGTCAATGAAATAAAATTAAACAATTTTAGTGGGGGAAAGATCAAGGAAGGAGATACAGAAAGTTAATAAAACTAGGACAGGCTGAAAGAGCTGGGGCTGTTCAGCCTGGGGAAGGCTGCGAGGTGACCTGATAGCAGCCTTTCAGTATCTAAAGGAGAGCTACAGGAAAGAAGGGCACAGGCTCTTTAGCAGCATCTGTGGTGATAGGAAAAGGGGATTCCAGCATAAAGAAGGTAGATTTAGGTGAGATATAAGGAACAAATCTTTTACAGTAAGATTGGTGAGGCACTGGAATAGTTTGCCTAGATATTGGTTTATGCCCCATCCCTAAAGACTTTCAGGGTGAGGCTGGGCAACCTGATTTGGCTGTGCTGTCCCTGTTCATTACAGGAGAGTTGGACCACATGGCCTCTCAAGGTCCCTTCCGACTCTAAGGATTCTGTGATTCTATGAAAACAGTTTCCTTTTCTGTACATTACCAGACTTTTGCATTTCCTTATTACACTCATTATTGTCATACTGTGGTGTGTGAAGAGTAAGCTAGCAAATCATTGTGTTATAGACAAGATTTAAAGTACAAGAGAGAGGTGGCAGGTAGAATTTCAAACTGTAATGCTTGGGGAATTGAGGGGTTTGTGTTCAAAACAGGACTTGTTCCCAGCTGCAGTGGAATGCAGGTGGTAAAATCAGCTCCGAGCTCCAGTCTCCTGTTCCTAATCTTCCTCTTTCTTCACCTACGCTGTCAGAATAAAGGTTGTAGAAACCGAGGATGAAGCTGTAAATGGTGATATGCAATGTCACAGGCTGAACTTCTCTCATACTTAGTAAACTAGCCTTGAAAAAAAAAAAAAAAAAAAAAAGAATTTAACATTCAATTGTGTATTTCAGCTGAATAAGTTTCTATTATCTTCCATTTCTATTATTTCACTGTATAGAGACTGAGCAGTCTCTCCCTGTCTGATGTTAGTATGTTAAGCAACATGATCTAGCTTTGAAAGTAACTCCGCTTTTGAGCAAGAGGTTGGACTATATGACCTCCAGAAGTACCTTCCAACCTGATTTTTTTCTATGACTTTACTAGCTCTTACAGAATTCCTATTATCTGAAGCTCTGAAACACTAAAGTGAACATCCCTGTCTTCTCTCACCCTCACCTATCTGCAGAAACCCATCTCTTTTACCCACCAGACCCCCAGTTCTGATTTTACACAAACTGTAGCCCAGAGGATATAGTTATTGTGGCAATCAGTCACAGATATTGCTATGGTCTCCCAGCATCCTGTACCTGGGATCTGCACTGATTTCACCACCCATGATGGCTCATGTTTGCCCTTGGCAGTGTGTCCTGTAACATGTTTTTTTCAGCATTACCTGAATACCCACAGTGCATTCTTGAGATAGGACCAGGCGTAGAGGATAAATAATCTATGCTCCTCTTTGCTAGTGCATCTGTGAAGATGACCGTGGTGTACATGCAATCACAATGAAAATTCAGTTTGGTCATGTTTCAGAGGTATTCTTGTCAAGTGAATGCAAACCTAAATGTAATACTTAGACTTTATCAGGTTAGTATTTTTGGGGTTTCCCCAGATCCGTGACTTGTTCCTCTGCTTGTTTCCTAAAAGGATCTTGCTTCTATGTGCTGACTTTTCCAAAATACAACAAAATATGACAATGGCATCACTAGAATCCATCCTCTATGTGAAGTTCATGTATTTCATGCTTTTCTTATTGGAGACATACCTTGATTGAAACAGTCCACTCAATAAATCCCAGAAGAATTTCTAGAGAAGATGAAGGGAAAGAAAGTTACTTGCTTTATCAAGACTCAAAGAAGCTTAAGAACTGAGGTTTTATAAAGAGTAGTTAAAATCTAAAGTGTAATTCTGTGTTTCAGTATTTCCCAACAACAATTATCTGTTACGTGATGGATACAAAAGCTGGGTTTCACTACTCCCTCAGCAACCCTGCTTGGTGGACTGAATTCCCTGGAGCTAAGTTGCATGCTGGGGAAAGGAGCCCAGTCCTTGCTGTTCTCGCTAGCCATTGCTTTCAGCTTTCTCCTTGTGGGCTTTCTGCCTCCTTGCAAGGGCCTTGGCACACTTCTTGCTTTCACTCACTTATTTACCTGTCTTTACCTTTATTCTAATTTCCTTCTTCTCACCTAGTATCAGTGCAGATTGGAGGAGTCCTATGCCCAGCATCCTGTGCCCTACCTTGTGTTCACAGATGTAAATGCAGTTTGTGGGATTCCTCAGTTATGTATGTTTTTTTCCTTCTCCTCTCTCCTAGATTAAATAATTTTCATACTTTTAATAATGCAATATAACACAAAAGCTGTTACAACGTTTGCAGGATTGGGGGTTGTAGTTGGTGATACTCAGTGCATTTACACTGGTGCAGCTTCTGGTGTGTTCTTGGCATTTGTTAGCAGCTACATGTGATGTTTTTAGACTCATTGTTAGTCTAGGTGGCACACTCAGAGAAAAAAAACATGCTCTGCTTGGGTGGCTTCTGAAGAATCAATGTTTTCACTTCTCTAAACAGCTGTTGCCTTTTGGGGGTTCTTTTATCATGGGGGTGTTATGAATTTTAAGTGTGTTCCCCCTGCTCACAGCTAAAAAAAAAACAACAAACCAACAGTTAGAGAAGAGGCAATTAACTAGCACTCATCTGTTGCAATGCCATAATAATAATGGTGTTTGGCTTGGATGCCTGTAGGGACATAAAAAATTCCTTATCTTGTGCAGTTACTGGAGTTTTAATTTTACTGTTTTCACTCCCCTTTCTTTTGCATAGAAAAGGAAAACCAGAAAAATAAGCAAGCTTTTTAGAACCTTAAATAAGCAACTATTTAGAACCTTTGCTACTCAAAAAAAAAAAAAAAAAAAAAAAAAAAAAAAAAAGTTGCTTTGTTGACTTAATAAGAATTATTTGCAGAATTTTATTAATAGAATTTAATTAGCATCTGTTACTGCTAAGGAAATTACTCAACAATTTTTATGCAAAAATTTTCCCCAGGCATCTAAAAATTGCGATATGGACTGAGTGGAGGTGGTCAGAATAGCTGCTGTGGATTGGCTCATTTAGGTTGCAGTGGAGAAAACATAAGTCCAAATCTCCTAAAATTAATATGATTTTTAATGACTTGGTTAATACTGAGGAAAAAAAAAAAAAAGTCTAATTTATTTGAGTATCAGCAGTATTCAAACTCAAAATAATCAAATACCAACCTGGTAGCCTTCTATGATGTTGTCACTGGCTGGGTGGATGGGGGGAGAGCAGTGGATGTAGTCTACCTTGATTTCAGTGAGGCATTTGATACTGCCTCCCATGACATCCTTATAACAAAGTTGAGGAAGTGTGGGATAGATGAGTGGACAGTGAGGTGGGTTGAGAACTGGCTGACTGGCAGAGCGCAGAAGGTCGTTGTTGGCGGTGCAGAGTCTGGTTGGAGACCTGTAACCAGCCGTGTTCCCCAGGGGTCGGTGCTGGGTCCGGTCTTGTTCAACATCTTCATCAATGACCTTGATGAGGGGATAGTGGCCACCCTCAGCAAGTTTGCTGATGATACGAAGTTGGGAGGATTCTGTGAAATACATTACTGGAAAAACAATTGAAGGATACCTTGAGAGTATCTACATTTCATTTTCAGGAGTGTATCAATGATGGCAAGCTTACTTAAACAGCAAAACTAAACCAAGCAAAAATTTCCATTTCATCAAGAACATGAGTTATGGCCTACCTTAATAAAGTATAACGTTTAAAAGTAGAGTAACTTGTGTTTGCAACTCACTGCTATGATGCCACTGCTGCTTTTGTTTTTAGTATAGTTGTTTAGCCTGGAGTTCTTTTGCCTTTGTACAGTGGTGTTAATTTCTTTCTTAAAGCAAGCCTAAAAGAAACCAAAGATTTACATCTCCTCTTTCCTGCTGAGGCTAAACCCTTCAAACAAGCCTAAATTCTGTCATTGCTGAGGAGACCAGCTTCAGAGCAGGTAAGACTGCGCTGGGGAAGGGATCTATAGCAAAGAAGCCGACGAAAAAGCTCTTTTTAGGGCTGGTTTTGAAGGCAGCAAAAAGCACGTGGTCGGCGCCGGGAGCTGGCAGCTTGTGGGCGGGCTGCTGAGGCAGCAGGGGTGGAGCTGGCCCAAATCGCGGTATAATTTAAACAGCTGGCCCTTATCTCTTGTACCTGACCTTGACTGCTCATTGGGAATTTAAAAGCAGCTCTTGGGAGGGCAGGAGCCGGCTCCTGCCCACATATCGCTCCAGGTGAGAACGAGGTGTTACCCGCCTTTGACACCGGAGAGGGTGGTCAGAGTGTGAACGCAGCCCACACTGCTCATACATTACTGCAGTAGCTGGTGTGGGAGTTGTGACTTGTGGCAGGACACATCAGTGCTTTGTCCTTGTCTTTGTTCAGGTGATCAGCTCTCCTACTGACAGACCTCGAGACCGCAGGTTCAAACATGGTCTCTACCAGGCGGCGGGCTTCCCCCAAGAGGACTGTGGCGACCCAGACAGAGGGCCTGCCAAGAAATGTAGCAGTTCAGGTCTCTGGCTGTAGGGAGTGCCTGAGCCTGCTGCTGCCAGGGGAGAATGGGAAGGATGCCACTTGTGCAAGGTGCGAGCAGGTGGACGAGCTTCTCAGCCTGGTGGTGGAGCTTAGGGAGGAGGTAGGGAGATTAAGAGCCATCAGAGAGTGCGAGCGGGAGATAGACTGGTGGTGTGACTCTCTGCGTGAAAGACAGAGAGATTGCACCCCCCAAACAGCAGTGGACCCTCTCCCTTGCCACGATCGAAATGAGAGAGCTAATTTGAGGGCAGAGGAGGAATGGCATCAGGTCCCAGCTCGGCGATGCGGGCGACCCCCATCCTGACCTACCTCGGTTCCCCAGGTGCCTCTATGTAATAGGTTTGAAGCCCTGAAACTGGAGGGTGCGGTGGTTGAGGGTGAAGTGGGAGAACTGCCTCCAAGTGTTCCCAAGAAGAGGCATCCAGCTCCACGCTTAATGACTGCCTCCTCCAGAAAAGAAAGGAGGGTAATAGTCATAGGAGACTCCCTTCTAGAAGGAACAGAAGGCCCAATATGTCGGCCTGCCCCCACCCGCAGGGAAGTGTGCTGCCTCCCTGGGGCCCGAGTCAGGGATATTTCCAGGAAACTTCCTAGTTTGATTCGCAACTCCGATTATTATCCCTTATTGATAGTCCAGGCTGGCAGTGATGAGGTCACTGACGGAAGCCTGAGAACTATGAAAAATGACTTCAGGAGACTGGGGAGGTTAGTTGAAGGAACAGGCGTACAGGTAGTATTTGCCTGTATTCCTACAGTGGCAGGGAAGGACGCTGAGACGACCAGAAGAACACACCTTATAAACACATGGCTGAAAGGATGGTGCAAAAGTAAGAATTTTGGGTTCTTTGATCATGGGGCGGTCTACTCGGCTCCTGGCCTGGGGTCTGCTGATGGGTCTCACCTGTCTCGAAGGGGGAAATGGATCCTTGCCCAAGAGCTGGCAGGACTTGTAGAGAGGGCTTTAAACTAGATATGAAGGGGGTAGGGGATAAAACCAGGCCTGCTAGAGATGAGCCTGGGGGAGCGGCAATGGGATTAGGGATGAGGCGAGGGGCTCGGCTGAAGTGCATCTACACCAATGCACGCAGCATGGGCAACAAACAAGAAGAGTTGGAAGCCATGGTGCGGCAGGCAAACTATGACCTAGTCGCCATTACGGAAACATGGTGGGACTGCTCCCATGACTGGAGTGCTGCAATGGATGGCTACAAGCTCTTCAGGAAGGATAGGCAAGAAAGAAGGGGTGGTGGTGTGGCTCTGTATGTTAGGGAGTGTTTTGATGTTACTGAGCTTGTGGCTGGGGATGATAAGGTTGAATCCCTATGGGTAAAGATCAGGGGAAGGGCTGACAAGGCAGATGTATTGGTGGGTGTCTGCTATAGACCGCCGAACCAGGATGAGGAGACAGATGAGGTGTTCTATGAGCAGCTGGCAGAAGCTGCGAGGTCGCCAGCCCTTGTCCTCATGGGGGACTTCAACTTCCCTGACATATGCTGGGAATTCAACGCAGCGCAGAAGAAGCAGTCTAGGAGGTTTCTGGAGTGTATAGAGGATAACTTTCTGATGCAGCTGGTGAGAGAGCCTACGAGAGGAGCTGCCCCGCTAGACCTGCTGTTCACAAACAGAGAAGGTCTGGTGGAAGATGTGGAGGTTGGGGGCTGTCTTGGACAGAGTGACCATGAGATGGTAGAGTTCTCGATTCTTGGTGGAGCCAGGAGGAAGAACAGCAAAACTGTTACCTTGGACTTCCGGAGGGCGGACTTTGAACTGTTTAGAAGACTAGTAGGGGGAGTCCCCTGGGATTCAGTCTTAGAGGGTAAAGGGGTCCAAGACAACTGGTTGCTCTTCAAGAAGGTAGTCTTACAGGCGCAGGAGCGGGCTGTCCCCCTGAGCTGCAAAATGAGCCGGCGGGGAAGGAGACCGGCGTGGATGAATAAGCAACTATTCTTGAAGCTCCGGGAGAAAAAGAGAATCTACCTCCTGTGGAAGAAGGGACGGGCAACTCAGAAAGAATACAGAGAAGTTGTTAAGATATGCAGGGAGAAAATCAGAAAGGCGAAAGCCCAGCTCGAGCTCGACCTGGCCACTGGAATAAAAAGAAACAAGAAATCCTTTTACAAATATATCAACAGTAAGAGGAGGACTAAGGAGAATCTCCATTCTTTACTGGATGAAGCCGGGAATGTGACTACTGAGGATAAAGAAAAGGCAGAGGTCCTGAATGCCTTCTTTACGTCTGTCTTTAAAGGTCAGACCAGTTATCCTCAGGATATTCCACTTTTCGACCAGGTGGTCTCGGCTGGAGACCAGACTAAACCACCCATGATTCAGAAGGAAACGGTCAGAGACCTTCTACTCCAACTGGACTGTCACAAGTCCATGGGGCCGGATGAGATTCACCCGAGAGTGCTGAGGGAACTGGCGGAGGTGATAGCCGAGCCGCTTTCCATCATCTATCAGCGCTCCTTGTTGACTGGTGAGGTACCAGAAGACTGGAGGCTTGCCAATGTGACTCCCATCTACAAGAAGGGCTGTAAGGAGGACCCGGGGAACTACAGGCCTGTTAGCCTGACCTCGGTGCCAGGGAAGGTTATGGAGCAGATTGTCTTGAGGGAGATCACGCGGCAAGTGCGGGACAACTGGAGCATCAGGTCTAGCCAGCATGGGTTCACGAAGGGTAGGTCCTGCTTGACCAACCTGATCTCCTTCTATGATCTAGTGACCCGCCTGGTGGATGAGGGAAAGGCTGTTGATGTAGTCTACCTAGACTTCAGCAAGGCCTTTGACACTGTCTCCCACAGTATTCTCCTGCAGAAGCTGGCAGCCCGTGGCTTGGACAGGTACACTCTTGGCTGGGTAAGGAACTGGCTGGAGGGTCGAGCCCAGAGAGTGGTGGTCAATGGAGCTAAATCCAGCTGGCGACCGGTCACGAGTGGTGTTCCCCAGGGGTCGGTGCTGGGGCCTGTCCTTTTCAATATTTTTATTGATGACCTGGATGAGGGCATTGAGTGCACCCTCAGTAAGTTTGCAGATGACACCAAGTTGGCTGGAAGTGTCGATCTGCCTGGGGGTAGCGAGGCCCTACAGAGAGATCTGGACAGGCTGGAGAGCTGGGCTGAAGCCAATGGGATGAGGTTTAATAAGACCAAATGCCGGGTCCTACACTTTGGCCACAGCAACCCCAAGCAACGCTACAGGCTTGGGGTGGAATGGCTTGAAGACTGTGTAGAGGAAATGGACCTGGGGGTGTTGGTTGACGCTCGGCTAAACATGAGCCAGCAGTGTGCCCGGGTGGCCAAGAAGGCCAATGGCATTCTGGCTTGTATCAGAAGCAGTGTGACCAGCAGGAGTAGGGAAGTAATTGTTCCCCTGTACTCAGCTCTGGTGAGGCCGCACCTTGAGTATTGTGTCCAGTTCTGGGCCCCTCACTGCAAGAAAGACATTGAGGCCCTGGAGCGTGTTCAAAGAAGGGCAACAAAGCTGGTGAGGGGTCTGGAGCACAGGCCTTATGAGGAGCGGCTGAGGGAGCTGGGATTGTTCAGTCTGGAGAAGAGGAGGCTCAGGGGAGACCTTATTGCTCTCTATAACTACCTGAAGGGAGGTTGTAGCGAGCTGGGGGTCGGCCTCTTCTCTCGTGTAACTGGTGATAGGACTAGAGGGAATGGTTTCAAGCTTCGCCAGGGAAGATTCAGGCTGGATATTAGGAAATACTACTTCTCTGAAAGGGTGGTCAGGCACTGGAATGGGCTGCCCAGGGAGGTGGTGGAGTCACCGACCCTGGAGGTGTTCAAAGAACGTTTGGATGTTGTGTTGAGGGATATGGTTTAATGAGAACCATTGGTGACAGGTGGATGGTTGGACTGGATGATCTTATAGGTCTTTTCCAACCTTAGTGATTCTGTGATTCTGTGATTCTGTGAAATGCAAAAAAGCTAAAAAGCACCATGTGTGAATAAGGTCAATAAATTCCTGTACTGAATTATTAACATAACTGACTCATCACCTGTTGAGGCAATCAAGGGGCGTTTACTTTATTCGTGGCCATTAATTGAGACCTTGTAGAATTTCCCATTCCATTTCCTGCTACATCCAGCCTCTGGTAATAACATGACTATGCCTGGAAAGATTGAGAATAATGCTGCTTTTTTGGAAAATCACAATAGCATACGGAGGGAGTCAATTATCCTCGGACAGGCACCATTCAAATTCCCAGTAGCACTAGGAGTGCCAAGAAAACCCCAAAAAGTTAAATGGCTTTGTTTGACTTGGAAAAACACTCAGAAATTTGGCTTTTCATTTCTCCACAATCCCAACAGCAAGCTTAATCTTAGCTGGAGTCTGGCTGAATTAACTGAATTCACATTGTATATTTTTTTATATATAAAATATGTCACTGAAGTTGTATGCAGGAATAGGACTTCTAAATTGTGGGCCTGGCCTCCAGGCATGAGGAGCTTTTCGGCTGATTTCAGAGTTTTAGACTGGACTCTTTTTGGACTCTGCCTAGTAAAAGTGCAGTTCTCATAAGGTTTCCAGATCACCATGTTACTAGGTGGGCAAAAACCACCAGAAAATAGTCTCTTGGAATTTGATTGGACTTCTGGACTGGAAGTAAAGGCAATGAAATAGAAAAAAAAGAAGCTTGAAGAGGAGATAGCATATATGTTTCAAGGCTATAAAGACAGCCAGTTTTGGTTGATTACTGAAAAAATTCTACACATCCTTCTTTTCTATAGACAGGTTTATTTATTCCCATATGTTAGGCAATGCTTCAGTTTCAAATTTGTTCATTATCATTCTTTTGAATGCATCTGTCTTGTTAGTGTTCTGTCTTGGGAATTAAAAGGCATTAACATTGCATGCAGTTATTTCCATGATTTCTCAGACTTAGGAACATAACAAACTCAATGCAAAGCTTTTCCTGTCTTGCATATCAAATGTGTGGAAGCCAAAGCAAACAGTCAGTGCATGTCCAACAAGGACTCCTTGGCTTCCATGAGTACTTATGACTTTTAAGAATGAAAGATCACTGAGCATTTCCCAAAGCAGCACAGTACAAATGAATCCTGCTTTGGGAGGAAGAAATATATACACAAATCCATGCCTAAGTGTCCTGGGGACAAATAGAAGTCCCAGAGGGAAATACCTGTTAGCATTCAGGATCATTGAAATGCTGAAATCTCCCCAGAGGGTTTCCACAGCTTCTCTATTTTTCTATCACTTTGGTTTGTGAAGTCCATTTGTTGCCTTGAGGAAAGTATGCTCCTAACACAAACCTCCAGTGGGCTTGAATTGAGCTTTGACTTCAATAGTACCCCAAAAAGTTGATGAATCATTAAACCCTGAAAGTTAAAAGACTTCTGTATGTTCAGACTGTTTGTCTGCTATCCTTTCTCCCTTCCCTATCGCCCCTCTTCATGTTATGCTATTCCTAAAAATTCACAGCTTTTATAACTATATAATAAAACCTGGGTAGAAAAGGAGGAGAGAAATTAGTTGCAGTATCTTCATTGTGAGCATTATACAAGCCACATTTGGATCTCTTCCCAAACATCTGCCAATGTTTTTATCATCACGACAAGGAGGAATGCCAGGTGCACTGCACCCTCTCAGACTTGCTTGAGCATTACCTACATGATCTTTTTACTCAGTACCATGGAGGTGTGTGTGCAGCTATCTGATTCTCTTCCAATTAGCTTGAAGCAATATAGCATCTGATTGCAGGGTCCTTAGACCTATAGCCTGCTGTCCAAATTAGGGTCTGTAGATAGATCTTAATCTTGTATTCCACATTCTTATAGTAGGTTTTGCTCAGGTTCAGAACTGCTATTATATGCACATAGTTGATTTACCGTCAGGGGGTCTGATATATTTGTACTCTTGAATTATGAATAAAACTCAATTTCTCAGAATTAAATGTATAATGTATAAATTAAATGTAAAATGTATAAATGTATAATTAGAAAATTACTAAGAAGAATTTTCTCCCTTTTGCATCTGCAACATGAAATTAACTTCAGTGATATACTGTCCCTATATGGATATATCCTATAGCAAGGTCAGAAAGTGACTGAATGCCATGTAAAAGCAGGGTGCACATGCAGAAGTGGATGAGGGCAGATGCACTTTTCTTTCCAGATAAGCACTACTGAGTTTTGAGTTTCAAATATCAGTGCAAAATCCCAGATTACTATCAAGCAAACATTCTCCTGAAAAATCTGATTCTTACTTGAAGTCCATAGAAATGGAACTGAACTGTAAACACAAAAGCTTGTGTTTTTAGTTCTTTTTGAGTCATCTCAGTGAAAACTCTAATAAAAAATAGCACAAATAAATATTTTTTGTCTTTTAATCAGAGTTATTCTGTCCGTCACCTTTAAATTTCCATTCTGTTTTTGGTACTGTCATGAACAAAGATGTTGCTAACACATAACCAGCTTCTAAACCATTAGTTCTGAAGTATCATCTTTGTCTAATTCCTCTTTATAAAGATATGTGCTTCCCATCTCCCATTCTGTCTCCCACCTACACAATACTCAGTGTATTCACTGACCATAGGCAAACCTCTGCTATTCCTTTCCCCTCCATCCCTGAGCTATTTGTGCCTTTTCCTCTCCTTCTGCCCCACCTTTAATTTCTCAAATAGTGTATTGAGCAGCTGGAACATCTCCTTCACTGATGATAAAGAAAGTGCAGGACATGCCTGCAGATCCCTGCTACCAAAAACTTGTCACATAAACCCAATACCTAAACATATATGAAAGTTACATTTCTCCTTTCCTGTTATTATCTGGAGATTCATCACTAAAGTATGGAAGTTAAAATCTGTTTCTAAGGAACTTACTATTCGATATGTGGTTTTCATTACTGATGTTGGCAATCCTTTTATTTCTGTGGTGAAAATGGGCCACAGAGCATTTGTCTTGTATGTTATAGAATACTACATACATTGCCTACTGGAAGTACTTTTTGTGTGCTGAAGAAGCACTCTAATTTTTAACCTTCTCCTTGTTTTAAAAAAGTCATGTTGTCCTTGAATGCATCAATGGCTTCTCCAATTTAGAGCGTTAGTTTATCACACATCTGGTTATGAGGTGATCAAATGAATTTGTCCAACAAAACATCCCAGAATATTTTTTCAGCTTTAATATTTTGCATTCTTTCTCTTATGGGTGAGTGTGAAAAAAAACAACCCTAATGGTTGGGGTCTTTTCATAGATGAATGAAACTTGAGGGTGCTAGTGGTAATGAATCTGAGCCAGCAGTATGTTTTGCTATGCCTGGATTTCTTTGGTCCCATTCTTGCTTGAAGGGAGAAGGCTAAGGTGTGCTCAATCTCTCTTGTCCTTAAAACAGTTAGCATTGATGACAATGATTCTAGAAGACAAACTTCTTTAAGAGGAAGCCCAGCATCATTTGATATTTCTCCTGCATTGTAACCTGAAAAGGGACTAAAAAACCTGATGTTTTGCCTATTTTCCTCCACACAACCAGCAAATAAAATTCCTCATTCTGTGGCACAAGATCAGACTATTGCAAATAAGATAGGAAGTTCTGGAAGCATTTCTGGCCAAACTTAAAAACAATTTTGAGCTGAAACTTTTTTTTTTTTTTTTTTTTTTTTTTTTAATATTTATTTATACTTCAGGGGGTCTGCTTCCAAACACAACTTGCAGTCTTGAGTTAAATATTTTGGATTTTCTGTTTTTTAAGCTTTCCCTCTTTATCAAATCTGATAAATAGCAATTTATATAATTGTAAGGTATTTGTTTTGAAATTTAATTAAAATTGAAAAACCTGAAATGTTATTTTAATGGCATAACATATTCATATACACATATTGGTAAAAAAGACTCTTTAACAGAAAAGTATCTGCTAATCAATGGATAATGAATATGATTATCCCCCAGGTACCACCAGGTCTTATGTGAACTATATTTTTGTTAAGGTAAGGGTGTCTCATTTTCATTTAGTTTGTCCTATACAGTGTCTTAAGAATAGCATACATTCTATAGAATAGAATATGGGAATGGATTCTCCTACTTGTTTCATATGTGATTAATCTGTATCGAGGACACTAATAGTTTGCAT
This sequence comes from Phasianus colchicus, assembly GCF_987193195.1. Taxonomy (NCBI): domain Eukaryota; kingdom Metazoa; phylum Chordata; class Aves; order Galliformes; family Phasianidae; genus Phasianus; species Phasianus colchicus. The sequence continues at coordinate 97,573,632 of NC_143437.1, read as the reverse complement.
GGCAATTAAGCAAGAAATTTTATCTGAACATGATGACAGCACTTTCAGGACAGAGCTATATCTTGTATAAAGATTCTGTCTCTCTGCTTTCTCCCAGTGGTGAGAACCTGAGGCTTCCAACATCTAACAAGGATTCATTCATAGTCTATCCCTGACTCCTTCCATTCTGATCCTGGGTCCTGGGAAAGAACAACATAGAATCAGATAATACAACAGAAAAACAAAACATTAAACAAAGAAAACCAAACCAAACCAAAAATTAATCTGCCTCCACGCTGTTTTTCACTTTGTTATCTGTTTGCGCCATTATCTCTGTAGACATTTTTTGTCAGGATGAGGTAATTACTAGATCAAGGATAAGTATACTGAATATTGGAGAGGGGAAAGTCCCGAGGAAGAGGAATGAAGAAATGTCTAGTTGGGTGGAGATAAAACACTCACTGATGATGGAGAGCAGAGAGATGAACTCAGAAACAGATGGATATGGGAGAAGAACAAGAACAATGGAAGAGATTGAGAATTTGAAGAGATCTATTGGACAAACTACATTATTGTGTGTGTCCCTCTGCTTGCTTCTTTCACTCCTACTTCTTTTACATCATTTAAAACAGAACAAACAAACAAACAAACAATTGTTTGATTTGTAAAACTGCCTTGATTGTTAATCATGACTTCATTTTTCTGAAGCAGTACATACCTGCTACTTTAATATCACTAGAAGTGTTTAGGTATCCCTACTGATACCAGTGGCAATTTTCAGGAAGTGCAATTTCAGGTAAGCACTTGTCTTAATATCTTCCACCTTTCTTACATTATTCTAGCGGGCTCCTTTCGCAGGACTGATTGCTGTCTCTTTACATGCTTGTTCTATCTACGTGGCTCTGTCAGATTCTCCTTGTGTCTCCCTATTGATAATGACTTAAATTTGGAAATATTAGCAGATTTATAATGTGAGAAGCTGTTTGTATTTCTCTATCAACTATTTTCTCTCACACATAGCACAGTAAGCTGCAGTGTTGCAGTATCTCGTCAGGAAGTATTAGAGATAGATGGGGTGCATGACTGGAACTGCACTGAATGAAGAGATGAAAGTGCTGTTAAGGTATGTGTATAGTGTGGGTTCTGCTATCAAACAGGTGTCCCTTTACATTCCAGAAGAATGTATAAATTGTTGAAGAAGTCCTCTTCCTTACGAGAAGTAGTATGCAAATATAAGGATGATCATAGAAAAAGTTAATTATATTTATTTATTATAAAGAGCATAAGCTAACAGGTAAATGCTATATTGCGTAAAGGTCGCTCCTCATACCTGAGCATAGTTTCCAATTTGTATTCCCAATTCCTTATTCTCACAGCATTATAGGAAGAATACATTTAGAGTGTTCCAAAAGTAATGCCTTCTATTTATTTCCATGCAAACTGCAACAGCTACAAAGAGCACAACAGCACTATTTGATAAAGCAAATTCTCTACTAAAAAGCACTGTTTTTTAACATAACTATTAGCTATGCATTCTCTCCAATGATGAAAAAAACCTGCATGTTGCACTTGTCAAAATCTGCACCAGTGGAAGTGACCCACTATACCTGTCATCACTGCTGAAATGCACTACCCGCTCCCTCACTGTGCTCTCCTCCTCTGTTTGGTCTCCATAAAAAATGTTCAGCAAACATCGATGGATGTCAATGGGTGCCATTTTTCCCACATGGAGGAATTCAGTTTCACATATTTGTTTCATTTGCACTTCCACATCAGCCACCATTGTGTCAGAGTGCCTCTGCTGCCATCTGTCACACAGCAATAACATGTAATGGGATATTGGCGGGAGGGTTCAGCCTCTACTGCCATGCCACCAACATCTGCCTCTGATGTTGTGGGCCAACATAGTGAAACAGCAGGCATTATTTTCAGAGTAGCCCTTGTCAATTGCAAGATATCAGAGTAGGAAAGCTTTCAGAGCTTCATATATAGCTATCTCTGTTATTAGGTTTCAATGTGGAATCACTGGGCTTTGGTTAGCTGAATATGTGACATTTTCCCTCTCATTTGAATGGGGATATGGTCAGACTTCAGTGATTACATATACTGCAGTAAAGGCAAAATAATTTAGTCTTCAATCTGCAGATTTCCGGAGGCAACTAAACAAGTAGAAACATTTTTCTTTCCTATTCCTGATCGAGTTTTTTACCAGTCATGTGGAACCACTTTTGTTTGCTTAGCCTCAGTTAGGCTGAGGTACACTTTAATAAGATACATGTGTTTGAAGGATTTTTAAGCCAAGAACTACAGACTCTTCTCATTCCATATTGGAACACAACATAAATCCTGTACATATATATGAGTATGCATATATGCATGTGCATGCATGCATACATCTCTGCAAATATGCATATATTTTTCAATTGTTTAGAGACTATTCCTCACAGATTTCAACATTTAAAAAATTTCTGAGGTGATGTTAAACACCATTACAGTTTCTGTTTCTCCTCCTGAATGTATAAAAGTTAGGCACTTAATAGAAGCTATGCAGTATGGATAGAATTATAACTTTCTCTGTTTAATAAAAAGATAATCAAGGACATATCATTATTGTATTTAGAGGTGGATTGGATACAGCGCTATTGCAAAAACATAAGGGATACTGCAAGATTGAACATGGCTTCAAAACATGAAACGTGAATCCACTTTGCAATTATCCTAGTCACAACCTATAACTACTTTTCCATGTCTCTACAGTTCAAACAAGATGAAATATAGTAAGAATAGAATCCTAAGAAGAATTAAAATGAATTTTTGTACAAAGAAGAATCCTCTCAGTATTATTTCCACGATTTTCTGGAACTGACTATATGTATTAGTCTGGTTTTGCAGTAGTATAGCAGTCTTGCAGAAGAGTCAGCCCAGAAAAGGTCTGCATAATGAAGAGATGAGACTTGTTGTTCTCAAGAGGGAGACTGTCTTCTGAGTTATATCACAGAATCACAAAATAGTTAAGGTGTCCAGCATGGACACCCAGAGCAGGAGCCCAGCACCACATCCAGGGGCTTTTGGAGAGCTCCAAGGAGGAGACCTCACAGCCTATAGACAGCCAGTGCCAGAGGTCCATCACCCACTGAATTGCTTCCTGGTGTTCAGAAAGAACTTCCTGCATTCTAGTTTGTACCCACTGCCTCTTGTCATGGCACTGAGCACTGATGAAAAGAACCCATTTCCATTTAGGTATTTATACACATTGACAAGATTTGCCCTGAACCTCTGCTTTTCCAGACAGAATGACTGTATTCTGTCACTGAATTGATTATTTGGATGATTGCCTTGCTTCTTTTCTGCAAGAGAGGATACATATGGAGTTGGAAGTGCACATTTAGTACCTTCATACTTAAGATCAAGACTAGCATAGTCAGAATCATCAAATAATTTCAGTTGTGAAAAGTCAAGTCAATACATGGTGAGGAAGTTCATCAGTGCTCACTACATCATCATCAAATGTGAGAAACAGTAGTTTTGGAAGCTATGGCACTCCACCATATTCTGATCAAGGAGATATTTCATAGAGGAAAGAAGAATAGGCACCAAAGAAAACTGAATGGAAGTGAAGACAGTTTTCTGCTGTAGAAGAAGAGCCAGTGGAATTACTAATTGTTCAAGAAGTGACCTTTTCCTCTTCAGTGGATCTATTTCCATATTAACCTATCTTTAAATCAAAGTAATTTCTATCCACTCTGCACTACCTTGGAATTAAAATTTATTCTTTCTTTTATATATTTCAGCTACTGTTCACAGCCTGGCCTGTAAGCAAACTTAATTTTAGGCTTAATCAATTCAGTTTTTCCACAGAAAGTAGCCATAGAATAAGAGTTTGTTTTGACTCTATCTATTTTACTCATTGCAGAGCCTTCTCTGATATCAGCAAACAAAGTAGAATTTAGTGGCATTTTTTTCAAATAAAGACTGAAAAACAGTCAGCAGGGTGTTTCTGGGAGATAGGAGTAGTATTTTTCTTATGTCAGACTGGAGGAATCTGATTTCTAGATAAACTATTTTTTGAAAATTTCATTCTTTCTTCAGCCATGGGGCAAGAATTGTGCATTTGTATTGTGTGTTCTCTGGACTCATTCCTACAATACAAAAGATTTTTAAATGACACCTCATGCAGAGTAATGCAAATTCTACTGAATAGAGTACTTAATATGCCTGAAAGAAGCCAATTTACATCAACAATGGAATGAGCCTGCTTTGGCTGATATTTCAGAGTTGAAAATAAGGTCTTCACAAATATTTTCTTTTCCACTAAATTTCTTGACACACTGAACTTCCATGGTGACTGAAATGGGTTGTGTTCCTGTATCCATGTAGAATGGTTAGCAATACGAAGTCAAGGATACACAGCTTCAAGTCCATCCTGTGCTACAAGTCAGGAAACCAGACAGCATTGATGCTACTAAATTTGCGTCTTGGAAGTTTTGAGACTTCTGGCTTTAGCTTCCCCAGTCCTCTTGTCATGCAGTTGGAAATGCCTGAGGGCCCTGCTGGTGTCAAGGGAGTCTGGGCTTTCTTCTCAGTGCTTTCAATGATTCAGGCTATCTTTGATTTTCTGAAATTAGATGATCTCATGGCCCCCAGTTTCCAGGGGCCACCCAGATTGTTGCTCACAATTAATCTCCAACAGTTCATTCTTTCTGAAGCAATTTTTGTCCCCTGGAATCTCGTCTATAGAGTTCAGAAAAAGATTAGATTTCCATTTAAATTGCAGTTTGTCCTTTTCTTCCCCCTCCCCAAATGTCAATATTTCATGTGGAGATGATAGAATTTTTAGTTTCAACCGGGTTTTAACAAAGAATATAGCTGCCACAAGACTTGGTCATAGTAAATTGTGAGCCAAACTGCGGAAACTGTTCATGCCAGGGCTCGGAGCAACCCAAACCACAGTCATCCTGCCTAGAAATTAATCAAAATAGCAAAGACAACGCTGAATATGGTTTTCAAGCTAGAGTTTTGCCCGCCTTTTGGAAATGAAACACACATTGGAACCAAATGTTTTTTAAATCAAATGAGTGATTGTAGCAGGCGGTAAGACATGAGACATGTTCACTCATTAGTGATCTACTGGAATGTATTTGTGGCTTGGACATCCTCTTGACTCCTAAGAATCTTTCTCCTATTGCATTTCCCACTGTCTTTCCTTTTCCCTTGATTGGCAAAAGATCCATAGACATTTTAGACAGCTGCCTTCAAATGAGTTAAAATGGTTTTCTCTGGCAAAATGGGTGGAATGCTAAAAAAACTAATTACTAAGAAATTTGTGCTTTCTTCTTGACTGAGGTGTTTTAAATCACATTAAAAGGATCTCTTTTGGAAAATTCTTTGTATTTGCTACTTGATGAAGGAGAAAGCCTGTCAGAATTGGACTACTCCCAGAGACCCTGAGAGCCTTCTGTGCAAGTTTTGTCCCTGTACATAAAGCATCTCACTTTAGGGTTCAGGCTGCCATCTCCCAAGTTATGGCTAATTTTAATTTGCATTTCACAAAGAATGATGTTCTCTACAATCATCTAAAACAAAATCTCCTTACTCTTGTCTGGAATTCTGCTTAAATGATGGGAAGCCCCATCTCTTGCCAGAATCCTACTGCAAACTAGGCAAAACTGGGTAGTGTTTTCATATATCTACAGTTAAGCAAGATGGCAGTGGATATAGCACTGTATGTAAAGAGCATTATGGCACTTCAGTTAGGAATGATGCGTCTTTTTTTGTCTCCTTCTAAATCTTGTAGAAACGTGGATCAAATATCTCTTCACAGTTTAGGAAAATCAGAGGCTTTCTACAGTTTGTCAGTCATGACTCCTGGGGAACCTATAGCTTTTCATTGCTGTCTCAAAAAAGAAATTAGATGGCTCTGAAATATTTTGTTGTCAGTTGTTTAAAAGGTTAATTTGTTAAAAAAGCTCTCAAAATTGTCAATAACTTACTTTTTTCTATATAAATTTACACATTTTTTCTTTCTTCAGAATGCAAAAAAGTTAATTTTAATCCTGAAGAAAAATCAAATCTTTTCATGGGAGGTCAAAATAAATTTTCATGTGTGTAAAAGCATTTATTATAATCTGCTGACAGAACAACTGTTTTTTGATGGTGCTGTGTTCAGAAGTCACTAAGAACAACTGAGTAATGAGAGCAGTGAAGATTTGTTGATCAGCAGTTTAACACTCCTTTAGTAAAATAATTTTTGATTGTGTTATCTCACTTTCCATTCTGTATAAATGAAACAAAGAAAAAAGTTTTTCTGTTTGCCGTGCTTTTTCCCCAAACAACTGAAATATAGATTTCCTTTTCCATAAATCCATACATATGCATAGCACTATAATTCACATATGACTTTGTTTTACCACTGTTCCAAATCCAATTCCAAAATTTAATATAAATAAACGTTCAATGTGAAACTCATTCAGAGATATCTTTTCTCATTTGTTTCTCATTAAAACCAGTGGTGTAAATTCAATATTCATAAATTATACAAAATTCTTTTTATGAAGAATGTTTTGCAGTAAATTAATAAAATGGAATAGACTTGCTGGTCTCTAAAAGACAAAGTTTTAATTTCATCGACTTATAAAATTTAAGGAAAAGGATGCAGTCTGTATATTTTTCAATCCATTCTTCTACATGGAAGGAAAAAAAAATGGAAAAGTTAGGAAAGGGAGAAGCAGTAGTTAATACTTTTGTGTCTATTGGGGGAATTGCTGAAAAAGGAAAAAAAAAAGTACAAAATTTGAACTTCACAAATTTACAATTAAAAAAAAATTGCATTGAGTGGCTTTAATTCTCTACTGCAATTTTTATAATCAAGAAAACATTGCTTAATATTTTGATAAAAATAAATAATGCTTGTTGTGTTGTATGGTTTCTTTTTTGGGGGATTTGGGGTGTTTTCTGGGGAGAGAGGGGGAAGAGGCTGCAATCAGATCAAAAATTGCTTAAAAAAAAAAAAAAAAAGGAAGATTTAAATGAAAGGAAATGGCAGATTGCAAGAGATTCTCTTCTGTCTTATCATAATGCAGTAACAAGTAGCTTAAGTTCTTGTCTATGCTTTCAACTAGCGTAAGAAATTTTTTGACTGACTAGGATGTCCGATCCTTATGAAGACAGCATATGTGTTAAGTAAAGCAGTCTTGAATCCAAAATCATGTTCAGCATGGACAGCATGTTCTTCACTCTTGGACATCTCAAAAGTCTTGTCAGCACTCAAGATCCAGACAAGCTTATAAGAAACTCTATTAATTCCCCACCAAACCCAGAAATTCTCTCCTTAGTTTCCAGTAATTTTAGGAAAACTGTAGTTAAGAACTCTCTTATTTTGTCAGTAATTCTCATCAGTACTACCTAGCATTGTAGTGAAAGTACTTTTACCAAACAGTTAACTCAAAATGTTATTGACCTATCTACTTCTTCAAAAATTGAACTTGTCTAATGAATGTTATGTTGTCATTTAAAAAAAAAAAAAATAAAAAAATAAAATAAGAAGTAACATCAGTCACATCATTAAATGTGTATGTAAGATATTACATGTATACTTAAGAAAATTGGTATCCTTATTTCATATAGCAGAAGTTACACTGTTAAAAGCAAATTCTGCCACATCAAATAACATATAGATGGTTTTGATGTGAACACCAGCACCCTGTCTTTCTGTTTTTGCATGTTTGTCCTTGGGTCTGTTTGTCCCTGAACAGTCACTTAGCAAGAATTTACAGCAAGTGGAGTGTAAAGGTTTATACATAAGGGTAAAGATAACTTAAGGACATAACATTTTAATGGTGAAAAAATAGTATTAGTTTAATAGGTGCAGCAAATGACTACTATTCATTTCAAGGTGCTGTGAATATTTATACCCTTTTATGTTGGGGTATATACATATATATATATACACATATATCCCTTTATATATTGTGTATCTCATGCGGTACTCCAGCTAAAACCATGGTTTATAGAAATAATTAATTAACACAATTTCCTAAAACTTCATTGAAGTTCTTCTGTCTCATCCAACTCTCATAAGCGCTTTTCATATTTTTGGGTGTAATCTGATGAATGCACAGAATTGACCAAAACTGCATATGGAAGGCCAGGAAAAAAAAAAAAAATCTACACCATGTCCTAAGCTTTCTGAGAAGGCTAAGTGTTTTTTAACTTTCTATGTTTTAACTTTCTTTTGTGAATTTTTGCTGGCCCAAGCGATCATCAAAAATTTGATATCCAGCCAGTTGTAGTTAGGATGACAAACTGGTGATAGATGTTCATCAGTTTATTTACTGAAAATATACAAAATTCCATTTTCCTTATACCAAGAATCCAACAGCAGACAGTTTATTTGCTCACAGCTTCAAGTGCCTTTGACAGAACTGGAGAAAAGGATATCCATATCTGTGTCCTGTTTTTTCTTATGGCTGTGCTCCTAGGCCTTAATTTGGTCAGAATTTTTGGTTCAGAATTTTGTCTGAACTTCCCTCACCTTCCATCTCCACATAAATACAAACCTTCATTAAAAGAATAAAAACTCTGACAGCGCTTTCATTCAGATGTAAATTGTGCAAGTTTTTTGTCATGGCACAGCAATATATTTCAATGTTTGAGATGTGTGTCTAAGACAATCTGAAGAACTCTTTTTTTTTTTTGCTGTTACTCATTACTCTCTCATCAAGCTTTCTGTGACTTGATATCAAGCATAACAGGTGTGCCACATGTTCCTTCTTAGCTGGCTTTAAGCAAACATAAGAGCACACTGCTTCTGAGGGTTCATAGGGTGGTCTGGGCAAAGTATTACTTGCTATTTGTAATGAGCAGCATTGATCAGTTAAACTGAGGTAGAAATAAGTTATCAAAATTGTGATTAAGACAGTAGCTCCATTCCACCTGATCCATAAACATACTCATCTTCCTCCATTCAGTGCTGCATCTTTCCTGCTAACATACTGAATTTGCTTCATTTTCCTTCATCCAGTGCTGCACATATCTTTGCTGATAACATACTGAATTTGCAGTTAAATCATCTGAACTGATTTATCAACTGGAAAAAGTCCTTACTCAGGAGATTCCTTTTCTGGTTTTGATTTGCAAACCTACTGTGAACGTGAAAAAAGATAAAGAAACAGGAAAGAAGCTTCTTGGTCAATGGTAGCTACATTGTACAGCATCTGAATAGGGCACATTAAGGAGTTAGAAGTAGTCACAAAGGTGTGTGTCAGCTGCCTCTTTTTTAGGAGGCAGGGAGCCTGTGTGAGCTACTTGAAATAGATTTGTTCCAACTAGGATATTGATTTGGTTTGACATTTTTTTTAAAGCCAAACTAATTCATTATGAGCCTTTCATACAATTTTATAACCATTAGTGGATGTGGTTATGCATGTATAGTGAGGTATTTACGTAATTATGTGGGTTTACTGTGTCCAGTTTTGATTTAAGGGATGCAGACTTCCACCCCACCCATGATGATATTTTCTTATTGTCAGAGTGATCTCTGTGTTTTTAAATCTATAGATGTTAAAGTTTTAATATCAACACAGAATGTATCACTTTCCAACTTAACTGCCTTGGCATCAGTGTAATTTTTAATCTAAAATATGTAGTGTTTATGTCTATCTATACGAATACACACATATTGCATGTGTTTACTTACATATACATTTTAATGCACATTTTACAATTAAGTGATACAACACAAAAAACACTTTAAATGTTATTATCCACTTCTAACACATGAATTATTCCTGCATATGAAAGAAAATAGGTGTAATTTTCTTTTACTGACAGTTTCTGTTCAGATATGCGTCAAAATCTCTGTGTAAGGTTACTGTTATCCGTCCCATAGTAATTCTTCTGTGCTTTGAGTACTTTTCAGGCCACTGAGTACAGCCCCATGCTCACAGCAGTTCCCTTTAGAACACTAACAAAACAGTAAAATTGTAAATTAAAAAAATAAAACTTCTAAGGCTTGAAACTGATAATAGCCTTCAAAAGTATGAACTATATGTGCTCTTGATGGAAATTGCTAATGCAGTAACTGGTCTTTTAATAAGAATTAAAATTTAATCTCTTTAATACTCAAAATTACAAATCAAAAAAGCAAATGTCCAATGTAAACACTTCAGTCAGATTATTGTAATCAAAAAATACTGCTGTTTTATTACAAGCTACATATAAAAATCAGTGTTATTAGCAACTCCAGGGCACTTTTTAAAACCTTAATTTATTCTACATCAATAGAAAATAAATAACATTTTCTGCTTTAAATTTCTCTTGTTCGGCATGTAATAATGGTGGGATGCATGAGATTCTAACGATCGATAAAAGAAATCAAGGGATAAAATATTCAGAATAAATTGCTCTACTGTAGTCTACCAGTTATTTGCTTCTAGAATAATCTAGACTGTTCCCTTTGTTGTGCAGGAAGCAACTCTGGGAATAATGGTCACTTGGAGGAAATATTTTTTCAGCCAAAGGCCATCTTCAGCTGAGGTGTTACCTGTTTCTTCCTGGTACTGTTATCTTGATCACTTCTATTGTCTTGAAGGAGCATATCCCCTTTCAAAGAACAAAATATGTAAACATAACATTGCAGTCCACATGAAAATTAAAAAAATAAAAATAAAAAAATAGGAGGAGAGTACGGAAGGGAAGGGGATGGGCAGGGAGGGGGGGCAGGGGAGGGAAAAGTTATTTTTCTTTATCTTCTGGCTATGCTCTTCTAAATCTGGTCATGACTTTGCACTCTTCTGCTCTTCAGCCATTCTATTCCATCTTTGCAGGCATAGAAATGCACGTAAGAGGCAGGAAAAGTCCACAGAACTCTTCTATTCATAATGAAAACATTGCCACACAGCTGACAAACATGTGGGCCTCAGCGGTTTCAGAAGACAGGGGTGGATTTGGGGATGATATCATTTTTGGTTGTTTCAGCAGTGGGTGTTCCCTTCAAGATTGCTTAAAGAGATTTGAACTTCAAAAACATGTCCTTGGAGAAGATGGGTCTTTTTGGGCATTCATAACTAGCAACCATCAATTATCTTTCTCAATGGACTCTAAAAGCAAAGACTGACCCCACATAAAAATAAGATTTTTTTGATAGTTTTCCCTTCTTCATTGGTGAATCGTAAAAACAGAAATGTCAATGTTCTAGTTAATAGACTTCAAGAGTTGTCCTAATGTTTTGGGGTAGAATGTGATACACTTTATTCTCATTTTAGTCACTTTTAGAACCATCCTTTTGCAGGAGTGTTAAAATCTTGGAAGACTCGGTTATGAAAGAAACATGACAAAGAGCTGCCTAGGTGAATGTAATTTTTTGCCCTTCATCATTACATAAAGCAAAAGCTGCTGCCCCAGATCACCCTGCCCAAATTTGCAAACAAAAAAAATGCTTGGTGAAAAAATCTCTTCTGAAAGGAACAAGATGGGGATGGAATGTTCAGGATACCTGTATGATTTCTTGATATAGCAACTTGATCATGGAATGGCTCAGGTTGGAACAGACCTTAAAGATCATCTAGTTCCAGTGTCCCCTTGTCATGGGCAGGTTTGTCATCCACTGCATCAGGGCCCCATACAGCCTGGCCTTGAACAGTTCCAGCAGTGGATGGGGTATCCACAGCTTTTCTGGGAAACTTGTTCCAGTTCCTCAGCACCCTCTGAGTAAAGAATTTCCACTTAATATCTAAATTCAATCTCACATCTTTCATTTTAAAGCTACATCAGCCAGGTCATTCAGGCCTCTGGTGTGTATGTCATCTGGCCAAGTAGACTTGTACACATTCAGTCTCGTGAGGCATCATTTGATTTGCTCTGTTCTTGCAGTGAGAGAGATTTTGCTCCTCTGACATCTCCATAGAGGTTCAGGGATGTGAGAAGTGTGAGAAGCGTGACTGTCAGAGTAGACCAAGGCAAAGAACTCACTGAGTACCTCAGCCTTCTCCATGTCCATTTTATCCAGTTCTCTCTCCTCATTTATCAGGGGGATACACTGTCCTTTGCCTTTCTCTTCTGACCAATGTACCTTCAGAACTCTTTCATGTTATTTTTCACATCCCTTACCAAGGGCAGTTCATCTGAGTCTTGGATTTCCCAGTCTCATCTCTGAGGTCTCATCTCATCGGATGTCCAGACAGAATTCCTGTTTTCTTCCCAGGCCACACATTCCTACCTCCACTGCTTGTATATATCCTTCTTTTTCCTAAGTTTGACTAGCAGGTCCTTGCTCAGCCACGTGGGTTTTCCTGGTGGGGGATATAGAGGTCTTGTGCTCTCAGAAAGGTGTCCTTAAGGAGGAGCTGCCAGCTCTGTTCTGTTCCACATTTTGCTCATGTCTTTCTACATCATGAAACAGGACAGGAGAAACATCTCAGATTCTGTGTTGGTTCCCATCTCTGTAAAATATAGTAAAAGTTTTGAAGAAGCTGTATTTACCCTTGCTAGAGCACAGTGAAACTGAGTAGTCTGTAATCACACAGGAAGCTGTGGCAAAACATAATTAGAACTTGTGCCTTCTGGTTTCTAGTTCAATCGTTTTTGTTTTTCCTTTTTTTCTTTCTCTTTTTCTTTCTTTTTTTTTTTTTTTTTTCCTTTTCTTTTCTTCTATGGGAATCCTTGGAGGAAATTGAGCAGAAATTGAGTACAAATAATTTATGACATGGAGCTGTAAACAGATAGTGTCTGTTCAGAAGAAATATGTCTGAATCAGTTTTGTCTTTGATAAGCTTTCAGATATATTACAGCTTCAGATCTTTTTGTTGGGGCAAGCCCACTTCCCTACAGTAGGCCAACACTTAAAATGAGAATGACATTTTCACAAAGATATTCTAGGCAAATGTATTTAAAGTGTGCTTTGTGAAACTCAATCTGTTTTGTTCTGGTCAAGGAACAGTGTAAAGTCTTCAGTTGTTTTTGTTTTAGTTAACAACTGGAAGAAACGCCCTTCCTCTGAGATCACTGATGGCTTACAAACTTTGCCATAATGTTCTAGCTTTCCCCTTTAGAGTAGCATTTACTGGGTCAGCAATTAAGCTGGGTATGTTAATTTAATTATAATTCTATCAAATTTGATTTCTCACAATCCAAACCTAAAAATGATTCTATTATCCTTATTTATTTATTAATATTCAAAGTAATAGTAATAGTAAGGAGGTTCATGGGAAATATCACAATTATAAACAATCTTTTGGTACAATTTTCATATCAGAATGAAGGTTCTTTGATAGTCTCAAGCATAAACAGTCTTTAAAGTTTTTGCTCAATATGTCTTATTTATAGTGGCTAGAGTCCTTTTTATTACATCAGTAATACCATACATCATCCTGACATTTATCATTCATTTAATCTAGGTAAACTTATTATGGCTGATGTAATTCCACTGAGATAAATCTGTTGTATGATTTTTGTGCTATTTCTGGCATGGAAGTGGTTTAGAATGATGTTAATTGAAAGTAGGAACACTTTTTTGTACTAATTAGCCCACTATTATTTTAAAACCATGAATTGTGTTCTCACTGCACAACTTCCTAAGGAGATTCCTTCATTGCTTAAAGGAATAAGTCACAGAAAACTACTTATGACTCATAAACTTAACTGTAAAGGATGGCAATAACTGGTATTGATTTCTCAGCTTTATCAAAACATATCCTTCAGAATTTTTCACTTGTCTACTACTAAGTGTCAGAATCCCGTGAAATTTCAGAATGAAATGGCAAACATAGGATGTACTCCTGAATTTTCTAAAGCACTACACTTATTCTTATCTGACACAGCAAATATTCCCCCAGATGAATTATTCTCTGTGAACTTTTTTAATAAATATAGGGGTGCCAGATTAAGGGAATATTACTATTATTTTAATTTTCCTGCTGTGAATCTCACATAACAAATCTCACTCAGTCATGCAGGCTCACAGAATAATTTAGGCTAGAAGAGAGCTCTGGAGGCATGTGTTCTCACACCCTGCTTAAAATAAGGCCAATCTTAAGGTTATATCTAGTTAATTTTGAAGTACTGATATGGATGGAGAACCTTAGACCTCCCTGAAGAATCCATTTCAGCATTTGATCGCTCGCATGGTGAAAAATGCTTCAGGAAAAGTTAAAGATTCAGAATCTGAATGTAAACTTTCAGCACAGTAGACACTGTTTCAGAGAGGGAAAGACTGAGATTGACTCTAAGGAGAATTATACTGGATATAAGGAAGAAGCTTTTTACAGTGAGGGTGGTGAGGCACTGGCACAGGCTGCCCATCACGGTGGTGGATGCTCCACCCCTGGGGACACCCAAGGTCAGGCTGGATGGGGCTCTGAGCACCTGATGGAGCTGTGGATGTCCCTGTTCGTTGCAAGGGAGTTGGACTAGATGGCTTTTAAGGGTCTCTTCCAACTCAAATTACTCTTTGATCTGTTTAAAACATGACCTACTGTGTCTGAAACAACTGCTGAGAACTCCCCTCTGCAACACACAGAAAACATGCAAACTCACATTTTATAAGTGCTTCAGATAAGAAAGCTGTTCCCCCTTTGTTGTCTGAAAGCAGTGCAGAAAAGTGCCCCTGAGCGACAAAGCAATGCCAGATTGAACAGAGGTGAGCAAAAGCTGGGGCTTGAGCATAGTTGAGCCCCACTGCTCAGTGCAGTAGGCTACATGGGAGATCAAGATGAGACTCTTTTTCTGCCATCTATTTTTTTGCTGCTCTAGGTACTGTTTCTTCTTTCTTCATTTGCGGTTGTTTCCATTTCATGTACTACCTTATGAAGGCTAGGAAATCAAAATAAATCTAACCTTCTGCTGTTCATACTATCCTGTTGTCAAGCGGAATCTAACTGCATTTCTGTGCCGCTGTCCATACTGTGCTGGGTAACTCTTCCCTTCTTCTGTCAGAAAGACTGCATGATCCAGCTGAGTTTTATGCACTACGTATAGCGATAACACAATCATAGCTAATCTGTTTTGTTTGTTTGTTTGTTTGTGTGTTTTGTTTTTTAAGTACTGCTTATATAGAAGAAACAGTCAAGTTCTAGCCTTGGGCAAGCAGATCTCAAGCAATTTCTGATTTCTTTTTCTCCGTTACCTGAAACTACCCCTAGTAATTAGAGGGAGGAGTGGACACACAGGAAAGGCATATGTGGTTAACCCTTCTGTTCCAGAAGAGCTGGTCAGGACAGACTGTAGAATTTGTCTTGTCTTTAGGAATTTCTCTGGCATTCATAGATTCTTTCTTCCCGGCCCCACAGCATTTAGATTGGGAGTGGGTAGCAGCCTCACGCTAACTTTCATTCCTTTCTGTTTTACATCTTTCTGTACATCTGTATGATCCCATGCACTCTAGATTAATGAGTAAATTCTGTTTATCTCTGCTAACAATGTTACTTTGGATTACTTTGACATACTAGAGAAAATATCATGAAACTGCTTCTTAAACACTCAAAACAGAGCAAAATGATGAAGTACAGCATCAGACTGTCTTTCAGGATGAAGGGTACTATCTGTCTTAAAAAAAAAAAAAGGAAGCAGAAACTGTAAGCAAAAATAGAAATGCAAAAACGGTTTCTCTTCCTTGACTTCAGTCAGTAAAGTGTAGGGTTAACATTTTGTCTTTCAGGTACTGAATGTACTCCTTGAATATTTCCTCTGATGACCTAAATGTGGCCTACAATAGTCCTCATAGTTTCCTAACTTAAACAACTAGTAGCTTGATTGTGATTTTATCTTCTTTTTTACTGAGACAGTTATATGAGAGTGCTGACCTTCAGTTAACTGCCTGTTTCCTCTGAGCAGAATACACAGGACGTGAGAGCTTGGTTCAATTAGGCACGTTGAGTCGTATGTAAGTGAAAGCCTTGATCTCCACAAGAGATAGAATTGTTCTAGCTCACATATTATGGCTTCTTTTCGACGTGCTTAAAGTCTGCTTTGTACAACAAGGCAGTTCTCAAGTCATTTTCTACCTCACCACGCTACACGAAGTGACTGACATTGTACAAATACTGTCATGCTTGCTCATATAGCTAGAAACAGATAAGATTTAAATGTATTAACAGCTCTTCAGCATCTAAGACTCTAACTTGGTTTTGATTTATTTAACCCAGCCTGAACAGCTAAAAATGCTATGGCTGTCTATTTCTTTTGGGAGAAGGTTAGAGCTTATGGTGGTAGTTGCTTTCTAGCTGAGGGTCTGTCAGTAGGCTCTATGTATGGTGAAATGAGCATAGTTGTGATGCAGCACTGGAAGACAATCTGGAATAAGATATGGATTTTTTTAAGGACCACTCAATACAGGGCTATATACAGGGCTGAGTCAGCAGAAGGCATGCAAAAGTGTCTAGTTTGTGATGTACTGTGAACTCAAAATTTAACATTGTCCATTCTACCAAGCAGACTGCTGGATTTGGAGGTCCAAAACATAGCTCTAGATTTGGATGGGTTGTATTTTGGAATATGTAATTTTCCCTAAAGCTTGCACAGGGGCATATGTGCTTAATAAGGAATACTAGATCCTACCAGACAGCTGCCTGAACTTTTGCCAGTGCAGTGCTTGGAGTTGCAGTGCTCACATTACACATCTGGACCTCAAGAAATACTATACCAATCAGGCTGGAGAGACAATAGTTAAATATGTTCATCTCTTCCTAGAAAAAGACTTCCATGCCTTTGGAAAGAAGTGCAACATTCAGTACTTTTACCAGGTGGGATGGCAGCAAGTAAGTTTGACCCACAGTTCTGATTAAACCACTTCTCAAGGAAGGAGCGTGCAGCATAAAGAAAAACATATTTTTAACTGTCTTCCAGCTTGCTCCTTAGTTCTGCTTCATTGATTTCTTAAGATTGTCTAGCTTGTTAATGCCTCCTAGAATGAGGCTTGATACATTTTGTTAGTGGATTGTATGATCCGGTAGTTAAGGTAAGAAGCTTCTTATCTTGTCATATTTCCCCATTTTACAGCAATGCAGACAGACAGATGCTACAGTAACTCCAGTACCAATTGCCCATTCTGTCCTAGGGGACTTAACAAATCAATAAGAAAAAGGAAGCCTGTATGTGTTCTGATGTTGGAATGCTGAATGGACGGCAAAGGACAGAAATGATGGAAATTCCTTGTCTTTTCATGGAGTTCTAGCACAGTGTTTAATGGTAAAAATTGTTTAATATATAGAGTGAGCTGAAAAATTAACAAATATCTGTACTTCGAAATTCTCTAAAAAAAAATGTGCCAGGGCCACTGTGCATTGTATTATTTACTTGCTACAGAAAAGTAATCACAGTATTGGTTATCTTTCTCCTTTTATCTCTCTATTCCTGCATCCTCAGGCTAATGTCATTCCTCAATATCATCAGATGTTACTATCTTTCAATATCAGATATTAGCAGTAAAATAGTTTTACCTAGAGGGTTTTTCCAGGACTAAGACTTCCATTTACTACCACTGCAGTGACACAGAAAAGCCCGATGAGCCATGGCTTATGGAGCTCAGGACTGGAATCACACTGCTTAATTATAATTTGTTCAGTCCCATAATCAATAGAGAGAAATAGTCACTTCCGTAGAGCAGTGATCCCACTCATAGCCTGAATCAGTCTGAAAATAGCCACCTTTTTTGACTGTTGAGTAACAAGTGATGATTAGCCTTCTATTTTATGTTACAAAATATTCGTACTGAGAAGGAAAGAAAACAGAAACCCATACAGTAAGTGCCAGACAGACAAAGATACAGAATTTTAACTGAAGGATGCTGGAAAAAGTAGCAGTAAAACAATATAGTGAATATATTCACGAGTACTTTTGCTTTGTTTATAATTGCAGATAATATGGTACTGGTCCAATGTAGGAAACAATTTTCCTTATCTCACTGTTAATTTAATTTCTGCCCTTTCAGATTTGTAAATGGCTGACACATATTCCATTCTAACAAGATTTCCAGACACTTATGGTGCTTTATATGAATACTGTCGCTCTGAGCGTTGGGATTTACTCATAATTTCACAAGCAAATGGCAAATGCATCGCTGAATATTGATGGGAAACTGCATCTCTACTCCAAAAGAACTAGCAACAAGCAAAAAACCTATTTTAGCCTCTTATAGGACAACACCAGACTAACTGTAACTAAAATATACCTTTTAAGATTTCCTTAGCTGTAATGTGTCATCTTAATTACTGTACAGTGTATATCACACACATTTTGCAACAGCATTTTACCTTACGCCTCCATACAGTAGAAAAAAAAGTGCTAATAGCTCATAAAGTACAAGAAGGAAATTAGAGTATTCAAGTGGTATATTCTTATCTTTTTAACATTGATTTCTCATTATCTAAGCTGTTTATCTTTCACTCATGAGAACTGTGGTTGAATTATTTTGTGATATGATTTTTCCCCATACTAGCAAGCACAGGTTATTGTGGTTGCTTTTTAACTTTACTTAGCTGTGTCTAAACGAAGGCATGAAAGAAAGGCAATAAATTAGAAAGGGTATGCATGAGAAACAAAAGCAAGAGAAAGTCTGGCTGGTCTGATGAATTCAAGTTGCTTCAGGATATCTGTAAACAAATATAGTTTCTGTAACCACAGATTGTTTTCTGATAGTCATGTCAAAATATTTCTAGGGCTGCAGTGCCACTAACATGGTCTCATATGTGTTACTGCTACATATATATTCTTTCCATTTCTCTATGTTATATGTTATATCTATTTACCAGTTCAATTTGCCAGAGTAAAGGGACAGGAGATCTCATACAACCAAGGGATATAATTTGGCTAACAAAATGTATATGTAAGCTTGGGGGCTGTACTGAAAAGTGATTTTGAGAAGATAACGGTCAGTTGGGCTTTTCAGTTATATGGTTTCACCCTTACATTTTAGGTAACATTCAACTTCAACTTGCAATTCTGAGGACCAGAGAGAGAAGGAGGTGAGGAGAGTGTGAAGGTTACATGGTGCACTATTTGCCATGGAGCACAACTAGGCTCCCATACATCTGCAAAGTAAGCAGGATGTGTTAGGTCAACTGGCAGCCAGCAATAGTTCATATCTGAATAGCCACTGAGATAAATCTCATAGTGGTGCTGTCCCGTCAAAAACATGGGATGTGGGTTTGTGAGGTTTTTGTTCTTTATTTTTTCTTCTTAGGTCTGCCCTTCAGTTTAATTTCAGTTTGGCACATTGTCTGCTCACAGGCTTCCCAGAAATTCATTCTATCACTGGAGAATGAATTATCACATACCTAATGTGATTAATGTGTATATGAAAATAAGCTTTCCCATAAGTGGAAAATTATAAAAGTAAGTTTCCCATGGCCATTTGCGAACACAAAGAATACATCCATCTTATTCTGGAAATATGTGTAAATTCACATTCAAATAAACGTTAGTGTGTGTGCCATTACATTTTACAAAAGTAATATGAAAATCACTTTGTCATACCTACTGTGAAGGATTGTTAGTATATGCTAAGATTGTCAAAATGAGTACAAATGCTAAATATTGTAATACAGCTTTAAGTAGTTACATTTTTCATATCCCACTGAAGACAAGATATTTTCAAAATGCATTTACCTGTCATTAAAAAAAAAAAGTGTATAAATTAAAAAAAAAACAAAAGATTGTTGGACAGTTTCCAGCAGAGAATGTTGCCTCTGTTAGGCACTGTACACATCCCAAAATTGTTGCTCTGAAGCACCAGTGGAGTAAAGACAAGAGGTGTATTTTCTTTCTCTGATCATTGTGTTAAATTCTCATTTCATATACTTTGATGGTAACTAGAGAACATGGGTAGATCTTTGCAGCCGTAGAGATTTCCTCTTACTTTAGGAGACCTCACATCTACTGGGGTCATCCTCAAAACACTGTGGAAAGTTAAACACCCATGAAATGCATCCTCAGAAGCTGACTAAGCTGGCTAGAAGACAAATATGAGATATATTTGGCTGACAGGGCCAAATAAATTGGAATCCTGCTCGGTTTTATGAATAATTTGTGATTTTTCTCTTAATTTTGACACCCGAACTTCATTACTGAAGGGAGAGGAGAGACTGAACCCATGATACTCACTAGTCTAATAGTTAAACCTTGGCCTATGGAGGCAGAAATCCTGAATTAAAGCCTAAGTTAAGTCTGGGCTCAATCTCACATCTTAACCTGTGTGTTGGAAGTACCTTCTGGGACACAACTATAGCCAAATCTTGACACCCCTCTGGGGAGACCTCACCATTCCCCTGGGCAGGTGGCTCTGAGGCTTCCCTCACCCCTGTGAATGGTGGCATATCAGGGCTGACTGTCTTACCTCATCTTCCATGATGTTCATTTGTCTACAAGACAATCCATTGCTTTCAGATCATTCTTCCACATCTAAATATGCTCTATATACAAAGAATCAGAATTTTCTTCTCTCAGACTATTCTTTGGTTAGGATAAAAGAGCTCCTTACAGTCATCTGAAAAATTTTTGTGACTCTGAAAATTTAATGGAAATTCACTTATTCTTTTTTGGACTGTAGTACTAGCTACTATATTCTGATAAAGCTCTTACCAGCTCTGTGTGCAGAGGGAAAGTTATTTTCCTGATTGGCTGGATATTGCTATCTATGCATCCAAAAACTGCATTAGGTTTTCTAGTAGTTGAGAGCTCATGCTGAGGTGATTATCTGTGATGATGATCTCTGCTTTAGTTAGAGATCTTGCTGTGATATGCTGTGCTAGTGTGTTTTTCCACAGTTTTTCTAGTTTATGTTTGCTCCTTTCTTGCCTACATTGAATTTGTGTCTATTCTTTACACTTCCTGAATCTGGAGAGAAAAAAAAACAAAAAACACTCAGTTTTCTTTCATATTTTGTATTATTTTAAATAGCCAGTCCAGTATTTCTGATAGAAGCCCATTCTGTATGAAAATTTTGAGAATTTTTCACAATGTTGGTGTGGTCAGCATGTTCAAAAAGAGGATTTAAAGTTACTCAATGCACCAACGTGTGAAAAGAGGTGCGGCAGATCTAAAAACCCATCTCACTAATTTAGATACGATTTAGATGTAGACTGAAATAACCAATTTTTATTAGAGCTTCAGATCTAAAATATTACATGGGGAGAAATAAATAATATATTACCCCTTCAACTATTTCAATTCACTTGCCTGACTTGTCCCAAATTTTTGCACAGTGTGGTTGGTTATTACCATTCCATAGTTAAGGTCATCAATTTCTTATTATTTTTAGCCATAAGCCTTGCTCAAAGTACTAGAACCTGTTTTTCAAATCCAGTGGAAAGCAGTGTTGTATGTATTTATGGATATAAAGTTGCCTCACCTTCAGTAGATTTTTTAACAAGTAAATGGGCTCTCATTCCCTCTCTGTTAGGTTCATGGAAGACAACAGTTGTGAGAGTAAACCCCTGCATGCTCTCTCTCATTCTAAACCCTATTTTAATGAGACACACAGAATACATCCAGTATATTCTTGAATTCTAGCTAGCCCTGTTTTAAACACATATTTGGGAAGTTACTAATCACGGTTTTTTAAAGTATGCATAAAACTGCTTTAACCCACTTCAAGAGAGAAGGTCTGATTCAATGCTCAGAGATGAGTAACAAAGATAATGTTCTTAAAGTTTGTATTCCTTATCCAGTCTTTTTGCAAACATGATGTGGCAGCCTTGCATCTCCTACACATGGCAATGTGTTTTGGTTAGTGAATGCATTTGAGGTTATTCAAGGGCACATGAATCTTTTGTGTGCAAGCATGGCAAATGATTGAATTAGGTCAATCTAATAAGAATTATCTAATTACAAGAACAACTGGCACAAATTCTGTGTACCCAATCAGAAACAGAATAATCATATTCCATACACAGCTCTTAATAAATCAGAAATAGCTGAAATAGGGAAATTGAACCATTTGCAACAGAAGAGAGTTTGGAGGTTTTATTTGTTTCAGCCTTCTATATCAAGACAAAATTTGGCACTTGATGAGTAATTTGATCATTCTGGACCTGATCCAAAATATTTCACATAGTCGGAAAATCCTACTAGTAAAATCCAGGCCTATAATGTGACACCGGTAGTAAAGATCTGTGTTAAGAAAGAGTAGATAATTTTAAATAGACAATCTAAGCAAAAGGGTAATTATCCCCTTCTATTAAATTTCAGAAGCCAACACACGCATCCTTGTTTTGGAAAGTGTTGATCAACTTGACTAAGTTTCAGTCCTTCCTAGTATCAGGTTAACAGACTAAATCCCTGGCAAGTTCTGACTTGCTTAGGCAGAAAAAACAACAGTGCTCTGAATGCAGAGACTTGAATGACAATGCTCTGTCTCAGCTCTCAGCCTTTGACACTTGTCTCTGTTTTGAGCTGTGGCACAACAGCAAATTCCTCAGCAGAAGCGATACTGTTAAATGACATGTTGCTGACTGATTAATGCTCTAGCACTGTCTCCAATTACACCACAGAGGTGATATTTTCTGAAGAGGTGCAACAGCACTGCACCTCAGTAATCAACAAAATGCGCTAACGTAAAGGGAGTATAGAAGTTCTTTTTGAAGTAGCATGGTTGTAAGCTTTGTTGCGTTTTTGTCTTAAAAAAAAAAAAAAAAAAAAAGCAATAATAGTCTTCATTTTGTATGTATACCCCTTTAAAAAGTCAAAATGCATGTAAAAATATTCTATTTTTACAGGTAGGGAAACTGAACGACTGAGCTTTCCAGCTGGTTTCAGATATGTTA
Source organism: Phasianus colchicus (assembly GCF_987193195.1). NCBI lineage: Eukaryota > Metazoa > Chordata > Aves > Galliformes > Phasianidae > Phasianus > Phasianus colchicus. Next base: position 97,550,902 of record NC_143437.1, on the reverse strand, counting down.
CAATAGAGAATAGACCCCTGCCATAAGCTGTTCTCCAGCCACCATGAAAATGTTCTGAATTCCTGAAGTGAAACCACATTTCATGTTATTTCAATTGTATCAGCAGGCTGAGGCAGAATGATACTCCTTTTCAGTTTCATCTTTCTGAAATTCTTAATGCTAGCAAGCTCTATTTCATGAATTTAATCACTCTATTTTTATGGTACTATCACTTTTGCATGCTGCCTGGTTGTACTTAGGCTTAGTCTCCAGTTCACATTTCCCTTCCTCATTTTCAGTGCAACATGAGCTATACTAATCCTAATATTTCATACCAGAAGTATTCATTTCTCTACTTTTAATCATTAGAAGTAATTTTAGAGGTTGTCTGCTTTTTCTTTGTCTGTATTTGTTTTCCTATCTCTGTGTAAATCTAATATAGTTGGTAAAACTTTGAGGACTTTATGTTTATTCTAACCTTATTTATATTTAATAATAATGATAGACTGGTTCTAGATATAGCATAACTAGACACTCTGGTATAAGAATCCCTCCTTTCATTTTTCTTTAGGCTTTGTTTCTTTTTTTTTTTAATTATTATTTTTATTTTTAAAGGCAAATTCTATTTTTAGGATCCCAGTATATAACTTCCTTAGAGTTCCTGAATTTTTTTTTTCAGGTATTATTTTAAAAGAAAAGAAGTAATCTAACATCAGGCCGTGCAGTGTGATGTACAACTCTGAATATTCCTAAACAGATCAGGCAATATTTGGGAGCGTTTAAAGAGTGCTATCAGGACTAAGTTTAAAAGAAGTCTCTGTTGAACTCATCATCAAGATTTTTTAAAATCTGCATTTAATGTTGGTGTGTGGTTAGACCTCCCTGTGTCACTATGGGACAGGATCCATCTGTTAGAAGCGAACATCCTATCATTACTGACTTACCACTTTAAAGTCTTGCCAGTTTTCCCAGCACTTTTATCTAAAACTCTTAGATCACACGTATAAAAACATCCTCTGGAAAAGCAGAAAGTTCTACAGTACTATAACTGAAACGTGACCATGCAAGATACAAAAGCATGTTTAGCACTTAATAGCTGGACAATGTAGTAAAACGAACTAGGTACACAATGGAACACCTCTCCTATGAAGACAGGCTGAGAGAGCTGGGGCTGTTCAGCCTGCAGAAGAGAAGGCTCAGGGGAGACCTGAGAGCGGCCTTACAGTGTCTGAAGGGGGGCTATAAGAAAGAAGGGGACAGACTCTTAAACAGAGTCGGTGGCGATAGGACAAGAGGAAAGAGTTTCAAACTAAAATAGGGGAACTTTAGACTGGATATAAGTAAAAATTTTTTTACAGTACAGGTAGTGAGGCACTGGCACTTGTTGCGCAGAGGGGTGGTGAATGCCCCATCACTGGAGACACTCATGGTCAGGCTAGACAGAGCTCTGAGCACCTGATGGAGTTGTAAGTGTCTGTTCATTGCAGGCGAGTTAGACTGGATGACCTTTAAGTGTCCCTTCCAACCCAAACAATTCTATGAAGCCTTATCAAGCATTGTTCTCAGTTTTGCAACTGGAACAATAAGGTCTTGTTCTTAATGGATATTAACAGTATGTCATTAACTGCAAGAGTATTTTGCATTTATACTTATCCCTATTCATGTCCACCAGAATGATCTTCTTAGCCTATTCCTATCACACTGCTAAGTAAAAGTGGGAATGGAGCAAGACTGTCACTAAAACACAGCTTAAAGCCTTCTGCAAGCCCTTAGGCATGATGATGATAGATGATAGAAATGCGAAAGGTAGGGCAGATGCAGAAAATGAGGATGTAGATTATCAAATTCAAATGGCAGATGAATGTGGATGTCTGCTGAAGTCAATGGAACTGGTCATCCTGCAATAATGTGGAAAGAAATCAGCTGTACCTGTGAATCACAGCCATGACAGCAAGTTTATAGCTTGGTCCTCTGAAAATAGTTCTTACTCAGTCTTTGAATGACCATGGGAAAAAAAAAAAAGAAAAAAAAAATCACTTATTTGCACAAAGAGGAATAAATATTTATAAAAGTTTTTGATCTGCAAGTTTTGTGACAAAAAGCATGCACCGCTAATCCCATGTGTGGAAAAGCTGACACTTTCCCCTGGAATATCCAGCACAGAATCCTGCTATTGCATGACAGCGACTAACAATGATCAGTGATCTGATTTGAAATAAGCTTTTGTGTGGCTTCAGTAGATCATGTGAATTCAAAGCAAGAGTAAGGTGCAGAGACTTCACATTTGCATTAATGTAGAAGATGCAAGTCTCACTTTTGACCACTGTATATCCATCCTGTTCAATAATCTGATTTTCCCCTTTGATTTTTTTTTTTTTTTTAATATATGTAGCTTTAAATTCAAGTACACATTACCATGTCTGCTGTTGCCAGCAGATGATGCTGATGAAGAAGCATAGTGTGATTTCTGACAACATCCAAGTAAAATAACAATTATTTCAGAGCTGGACTAGAAAACTCCCTTCAAAATTAAGGCAGAGGACTTTCTGCAAGAATTCTCTCTCTTCCCTCCATCTGTGAAAGCATTTCCAAAGATGACATGAATATTCATGAGGACTGACTACCATCAAGCAAGCTGGGCTGCAGCCGGACAACTTGAAATAACCAAGTGATACTTAAGGGTCTTTCCCCTGCACTAGAAAAGGCTTTGCAGAGAGGATTTGCCACTCACAAAGCCAAAATCAAACCAGCCAAACAAACAAAAGGGTTGTGATCTTACATCTGTCACTTATTAAGTGACTGTGGGCAACTTCTTTATGTGTCTTTTTGACCACAAATTTTGATCTCCTGAATATGAATTGTCTTAATGCTGCAGTCCAGTAGGGGACTTTGCCAAGCTGAAACATTGCAGTAAAATTGTAAAAGGAGATAATCCTGCCTTATGTGGCACGTCTTGCTGTTTTTCCTTTGTTCTTCACTTTAGGTCCTTGTATTGCATCTTAAACTCATTGCGGTACAAAAGCAACACAGTATTTTACAGTGATCCAAGAAAAATATTCATTGTTTTAATTGCTTTGGTGGAGAAATAGCAAATATAATAGGATATAATAGGAACATCTTGAGTAGCGTTTGGACTGGATTTCCAAATTCCTGAAGAAATTTGACCTTTTGTGTGTAGTCTGAATTTGCCCATGTCGCTTGTATTTCGAACAGTACTTATGCCAGATTTCTATGAAGGTGAGACAGTCCATCTCAACAGAACTGACCCACAGGGAAATAAAAGATCACTTTAATCACTTTAAGTTATCAGGAGACTTTATAATAAAAGATGCACTTTCCTGATTATACATCCTTGTCAGAAATACCAGGAGAGTGACTGAGTTTTGTGTGGCTTGCATATCTGCTTTAAGGCTGCTGTGACAGCAAGTCTTGGCAGAATTAAATATGAATCTTTGCATGTGGTTTCTATAAATCCAGCATTTTCCACTTTACAATCCAGAATAGATGATTGAGCAGATGGTAATGCAAGCCACTGGATTTATGCAATTTTTTTTTTTTTTTTTTTTGCTAAAACTGGGAGTTTTCACTCTCAAGAGTAGCTTATATATGAGGGACAGAAACGGCTGAATACTAATTTTTTTGGCAAAGCACCATGCTCACATAACCTAGGTACACAAATACTAGTTATAAATAAGCTGACTGTAGGAGGTACAAAAAACAAATTCTTTCTGTGTCAATGAATTCTATCTCAACTAAACTTTGTATATGTTTATACATATTTATGTGGAATCTTTTAACCCATTCATGAAATAAAGGAATCGTGCCTGTCTGCTTTTAAATACTATAACTAAACTAAGTTAAAGGAAAAAAAAAGAAAAGAAAGAAAAAATGAAGCAAGAGTAGGGCCATAACAATGAATGTATTTTTATTTTAGGAATTCTTCTCAGAAGCTGCTGCAATCAGTGACTCAGTACATAACTTATTAATAATGCTTCATGAGATGCTCTTTCAGCATGTTTTCAACTTTCCTACTGGGGCCCCACGCAAACAAAGCCCTGCATTTTATTAATACTCTGTTATTCTTCCAAGTTTTCCCTGAAGGCCAAAGACTCTCTGCATTGCTTGGGAACTGTTAGAAAAACAAGGAGGTCTACTAAAATTTTTAATGACTGTACTTTCACTTTCATCACTGGATGATTCTTTTTTTGTCATAGGATCTTCCTAAGGTATCTGTCATGCTTATCCAAGATTTCCAGTCAAAACCACTTTATCAACCTTACCATGAGGTCATGCAAAGAAAATCAACCTCTTCTAAATCAGTTTATTCTCAGGCATCTCTGTAGTCAGTATGAAGAAAAGGAATCTCCCAGGAAGAAATCCAGCCAATTTTAGATTTTGGTGACCTCCCATCAATATCTTTCACTTGCTCTTTAACACAGAGATTCCTTGAACCATCCAGTGTTTCACGAGGACCAATGTTTTTATTACACCTGCTACCAGTAATCTTGAATTCACATTCTTCCTGCGGATGGACTTCCATTGCCTTTGAGATGTAATGATTTTTCACATAGGTACAGTGGGCTGTGAAGAGCAGCTTTTAGAACCAGCATCATAGATTGAATAATCCTCCAAAGGGGACTGTCTTTATTTTCAACTCATACAGAGCTGAGAATATGTTTTGGCTTTTTACACTAACCAATAATTCTTAATAATGGCACTGACTTCAGGCCAAAAATGCTCTGATTCATTTCAGCTTGTAATTCTGAAGCCTGTATTAATGTTTCTTCTTCTGCTTTTTCTCTGAGTGGACCCTACATACTCTCATAAGGGGTGTGATTTTTATTCTTTTTTTAAATGTAATTCCCCTACTTTATATAAATGTCTTTCCATTGCTTGATGCTATCTATGGTTGTTTTAGTGCTGCAATGCACTAAAGTGCCCAATGTCCTTGGAATTACCCTGGTAACTCTTGATGGCAGAAATCCTTGCAAGAGCAGTTTCAGGACTCCATCAGCCTCCTGAGGTCTGTTAACTGTCACAAGAGCTTTGTGATTCACTTCTGCCTTTCTCATGAAATTCCCCAAAGAATCATTAAGGACGTTGTATGGGTAGAATATTATAATTTTGTAATCACATCCGGGTAATTTAAATGAAGGGCATAGCTCCTTCCCATGCTGTCAAAGACAAATTTGTTGACTATTACTTTTGAATTCCGCCCTCCCTCGCCTCCCTCCCCCTTCAGCCTTTTCTCAGAGTCCACATTTCTGATCAGTAGCAGATGGAAGAAAATAATTAAACTTACACATAAGGACCAGATCCTGCAGTCCTAGCTCTTTTCCTATTCTGGCACTTCTCCCATTGACTTCATTGCCAGAGTAATAAACATAGAAGGACAGCTGGATCTGAAGCAAAGATATTATTCTCAGCTTCCTCTATGTTTCTCTGAATATTTTTCACAGACAGGTTACTGAGACACAGAGAAGAATATTTTCCCTACCCAGTTTCATGTTTGTATTCAATGTCTCTAATGAGTCTCCACTGTGCCAAAATAATGCATCTGAATTTAACATTCAAAATAATAATTCACAATAACTGTTTTGAAAAGAGGGACAAGACAATTCAGAAGACTTGACATTAATCTGATACAGATGAATAGGTGAATCCTCTTTCCTGAAAACAATCTACGGTATCATGGGGTAAATCTTATAAAATTTTTGTCTTTCTCTTTTAAGACAGTACTTAATGTTTTTCAAAACTTTTTGGAATCTCTGAGTAAAATGAGCTTTTCAGCTAGTAAGTAGCATTATGCACCATAAAATGTATATAGATCACATTGGCCACACAATAAAAAGTAGCTTACATCAAAGAACAGTCAGAGTGAATCATTCAGCATGGATTTGCCTACTTTCAAAGGAGCAACTTTATTTCCAGGCTCTAATAAACAATTCAAGTGAGTCACTATTTTAACATTGTATACCTTTCCTGTTTATAAGTATTAGCAAGAACAATCTGGAAATTATTTCAGAAGGCTTTTTCACTCGTGCAAGTCATATTTCCAGACTTTGTTTTCTAAAGCACAGTCTCTCCCTGTACTGCAAGCAGTTTGGGGAATTGGGTTTACATTTACACTTCGTCCTAAATGTTTGGGAACAGAAATCTTGTTAAATTTCTCCATGTAAATAAGAAATGACAGCATATCCCTTAACAAACATGCCTTTGCTAAGTATAAGTCACCACAGTTCCTGTAAATTCAGTAGAAGGATGATCCCTTGGTGAAGTTATTGGGGCACAGTTTCCTCCTCAGCCCATATGTTTCCTGCATAGTTTTGAACATCTAAGCATCACCCTACTTCCCTTTTACTTACTGAAGAATCCAGGTTTTCCCTGTTATCAGTGGAGAAATCTAGGCACCTCCAATGTGCCTACCCAATATCTGTGTCCAACCTTTAGTTGAGATGCCAGTGGTAGCCTAAATTCCTACCTTCAGTTCCCATTATGTGCACAAAAGCAGATCTCAGATGTTTTATTTTGACAGGTCCCTAACCGCCTTTGTGAGAGAGTAGGTTTTATTTTGCTGTGCTTCAATTTTTTAAAATAGAAATAATACTCTTCTAAGACTATCCTAACGCTGACACCCAAAGTAATAATTAATAATGCATCAGTGAACTGAATCCAGAACAGTGAGGGAAGACCAGTCAGCAGCTTCTTAACACAGCTCTTTTGAGAAGATTTCTCAAAGAAGATTTCAATACAGATGCAGTAGTGGCAATCATGAATTTAGCACACAGAGTTTGAGAGCATGGGAAAGACTTGGAAGAATAAAATGCTCTCTGTCTTGCTGGTCTGGGCATAACCAGTGTAGATTGGATATAAATGCAATAGCTTAAGTAAACTTGACTGAGGTCCAAACATTTCCCCAAGAGGCAAAATAAGAGGATTAGGCCACTGTAATAGCCTCAGTGCTCTTGTGTAGATTATCCCAGACCTATTTGAAAGTATGTCATTTTATTCTGAATGAATGAAAGCCAAAGTTTCAATCACAGGCTTGTTTGTAAATTCATTGATCTGATCCATTTTCATAATCAGAAGTATGTGGAGTTTTTCTAAGTGCTGATCATATTATCCAGTGTTAAGATTCACCATCTTTATACAGTACCATGTGTACTCATGGTTTCCAGCACAGTGTGCACAGATGCACTCATTGGCCTATAGTTCAATTTAACATGATTGTTGCAAGACAGATATTGTCACAAAAAATACTATCCTTAAGGTATTTGAAGTAATAGGGAAAACGTCAAAAGGAGTGTTTACAGCCCCTTGAAATTAGAATCATAGAATCACTGCAGTTTGAAATGGTCTTTTAGATCATCTAGTCCAACCACCACCCCATTCCCACCATGCCCACTAATCACGTCCCTCAGTGCCACATCTCCACCTCCAGGGATGGTGACTCCACCACCTCCCTGGGCAGACTGTGCCAGTGCCTTACCACTCTTTCTGAGAAGAAATGTTTCCTAGTATCCAACCTGAACCTCCTCTGGTGCAACTTAAATCCATTTCCTCTGGTCCTTTCAAGACTTGGGAGTTTCGGTCACTATGAGTAAAAATGCTTGTGAGAGGCAGAAAGTAGAGAAAACAGTAAAAAGAGAGTTAGGGGAATGATGGCCTAAGTAGTAACAATCAAATAGTACATAAATAGTAAGGAGGCAATGGCATTATTCAACATGGGTCAGTGGTTTGTAATGAAACAATGGGAAAAATAAACAAAAGAAATTTTAGATTAAAAACTAAGGAACTGTTGCTCACATTGAGCTATGTTAAACCAGAAATAGACTTCTGGAGAAGTTAGTGGAAACTATCATCTGAATCTGAATGGAAAAGCTTTGAGTATAGTGAGAAATCTTCCTCTAGAAATGGATGAGTTTGTTTACCTACTCGTTCCTTTCTTCATTACACAGCTGGTTGATATCTGAGAATTATGGGGGAAAAGAATCAACAAAAACATGAACTGGAAGGAGGTGGAAGATTATATAGGTTTGATTCCCAGACTTGCTACAAATTTTCTGTGAGAACCTGATTAAGTCACTAAAGTTCACATTTAAAGTTGAGTGGGAAATTATTGTCACTATTATGCAGAATGCCAAGGTTCAGGAAGAAAAAAAAAAAAAAAGCATCCTTAACCAGGATGAACTTTGGCATATTGCACTGCAGTGAAATTCTGTGGGAATAAGGACTGCAGTGACCTCCTGTTCCCTTGGTACTGCTCAGCTCCCTGGCGTTCCACTTGGCAACCATCTGGAACCAGAGCACTTGGGCATCCTTCCAGCAGGTGCAATTTGTGATTGCAGTGCTTCCACTATAGCAATCAGGGCAAAGCAGTAATAAAAACATGTACCCACAGGGTTGGATGTTCAGCCTGGTCTGTTCTTTCTGTGTTACATCTCTCCTGCCTAACCCTACATATATGTATATTGTGCTGACTCAGGAACAACCTCCTTCTCATTACCAACCCTGAGAGAGCTACTTCAGGTTTCAGAGTGAGGATGGTTGGGCTTTGATGACTGCTGAAAGAGGAGAGTGAACAACAACATTTACCTTTGCAGCTTTGCTCCCTTCAGACTTTGCACCCCTGGGAACTCTGTATGAAGAGCAGCTGCCAGAAGAAGGACAACTGCAGCACTGGATCTCCCCCAAGCTCCTTTGTGGAAAAAATGTACACTTGTCATATATAGAAAAACCACACTGCGGTCTGTTTCTCTGGTAAATGAGGATCCAACACATTTCTCTCACTTGCGCTGTCACAGTTGCTGAGTTTTCGCTGCTTTATGGGTAATCTGTGAAATGAGTGCTGCTCACAGCCTGCAGTCACTCGCACAACAAAGAGCCACTCAGCATTTTGCTGCCTTAGGCGACCACGGTGTGACTGGCATCTATGTGTGAGCTGGCTCTGGTTGCTTTTTCCTCCATTCGCTGTTGCATGTTGCTCAGGCTCCTTGTTCATTTCTCTATGTGCTGCCTGAGCTTACCAGAGAGTACATGATGAAACAGATGTGCAGAAGAGGAACAAATTAAGAAACTGATAGTCGTTAGGATTTCACTAACCCTCTAACCTCCTGCTAGATCGTGGCATTTTTGAACATACAATTTTGATTTTCCTTCCCAAAGATATTTCTCTAACAGCCTGCCTGGCTACACTGTCTTTTATATTCCCATCAATCACTGCCATTGCATCTTATTTCAATGGGTCTGTGTCACAGATGCATGCAGCCCATTCTGGGAACATCTCTATCCGTGACTGTTCTTCTCCAGTGTGGCTTGTTTTGTGCCCTCAAAATTGCACAGAACTTTTCAGCTTACAGTAGTGAGTACTAAGGTTTATGTGGATTAATTTGAATTTGAATTCCTCTGAGATGATCAGCTACAGCAAGATATGAAGTGACCTATGGCTGGCTATATAATATAATCTTTTGTTCACGTTCCGTAAGTCTCATGTGTGAAGAGGTGATATTGCATTAGATGCTGAACCTCATGATATCAGAGACAGTCTCACTCTAAGTAGAAAGGACAAAGAATGGCAGAAGTGCTTGGTGGTGCAAAGATGTTTGACAATACAGGCAGTAACAGCATATTTGACATGAGAATCACTTAAGTCTAATCTTAGTGTTCTTACAAGTCTCTCTTGCTGTTGATTTTCATTCTTGATTTTCATTCAGCTGCGTTCAAGCAGGATTTATGCATCTATAATGTATGTAGTTTATAGCAACAAAGGTGACGTGCAAAATGAGTTCTTAATATCTAAGTGTAATAGCCTCTATTTAAAATAACTGAAATTAAATCTGTAAATGACTACTTAAAGCCCTCTGTTGCCTTCCAATCTGACAGATATTCGGCAAAAAAAACAACAAAAAAAAAAAAAAAAAAAAACCAGCACTTTTATTCACCTCTACTAATTCTTGGATTGCAGATGATGCTGATGAGAGAACCAGATGTTAGGAGATGACTGGACATATGTGTAAAAAATTTTGATCTGCTGCATCAGCATCTTGTAAATATACACAGTTTTTCTTGATGAATCCCAGCATCACTGGTTAGATGTTGCAAGATGTTGCAAGCCAGCCTTCTTTCAGTAGTGATGGCGGATGCTTGACTCCCTGTGTATAAACTGCAGCTACAGTCAGGTTCTCAAAATACTAAATTGTCTTACATATTTGCAGAACCGGATTCCAATAGAAGACATTGAAGAACAGCATATGTGCCTCGAGTGCGTCCCCTGCAACTCCAGACCTATTAAATAGAAGACTGAAGCAGGAACTGCTGTTAACTAAAGCAGAACTTGGTGCATTGCCATGGCATAATAAAGGTCACTTCCATATAGTAAGAAGGATTGCTTTAGCTCCAACTCAGTATATCTCACTAGGATACATGGTAAATGGGGTGTGCAGTGTCAAATGGAATCCTTTTTTCAGATCACTGAATAGCAATAGTGTCTACACACTGCACCAAACGTCCCATCTCCTGGATTTCCGTAGGGAACCAGTGAAGTTTGGTTGGCAAAGCTGTATATTTTAAGACTGCTAATCCACCTTCTTGTTCAACATTTCCTGGCGTGCTACATGTTTCAGTTAACTTTTACTGAGAGCAAATTGAAGCAGAATGCCACCTAAATTTTCCATTCTTTTCCTGGCAGCAAGCTCAGATAATTCATAATTCATTCTTAAACAAACATTTAAACCTCTGCAGAATAGAGGCCAAAGTCAAGAGTTCATTCTCTGTGTCACATTCAAAACTCCTTAAGTAAAACGTGACCAGTTTACTTTCTCTTTTTTTTTTTTTTTTTTTGATTTATGCAAATTAGCATGAATAATTTCCAAATCTCAATACTTACCAATAGGTGGCACTAACATTTTCTGCTTTCTTCATGACACATTTCCAGAAGTTAAGATTTAAGGTCTACCCTAGTTCTTAATTACCTAAGTCACAATGAGTTCTGTTCATATTGTCACAGACTGTGGCTGATCACTATGCAGCGGTACATGTTTTGTTCTCTAGGCATTTCACAAATTTTGTGTGGGATGTTTTACTAGATGCATTACCAATAATTCAGGCAGCTTTTCTCTTTCATGTTGTGGGAGTCGCTTTAGCAATGTCTGAGTGGAGTCTGGATTTGAGGTGGTTTTATTTTTTCTAATGTTTGTTGGCTTTCTTCAGCCCCTAACACAAAAATGTTGCTCTATGTATCTGGTTTTTTTGTTGTTGTTGTTGGTTGTTTTTAATGATCTTTTCTTCTCAATTCTGCGGATAATAAAAAATGGAACGGTAGACTTGTAAAAGATAGTCAGGTAGAATTGTACGATTGCAGCTTTTACAGCCAGGATTCTACTGAAACTAAGTTTAGTTATTTCCTGAAAAGTTTCAAATGTGCAAATTTTACAATTGTTTCAAAAGTGCAAATTTTACAATTGTTTTGAGCACGGTACTGAAACTGTCACAGAAAAAGTAAATCAAACATGGCGGCAGCAAATTCAATTTATTGACTTGATTCTGTGACTTTCTTTGGAATCAGGATACTAGTTCACAACTAACAGATTCACTACAAGTAACAAGTAACTCATTATTGGAGTCCAGTGCGTTTGCTTTTGTTTTCAGATTGTAACTGCAGATTAATTCTCAAAGACCTAAAACTTAAGTTTCTCCCTTTGTTTTAGAGAAAAGAATATTTTCTTATTTTCTCCTCTTAATTACAGTAATTATTACGAGAATATGTATAACGTGAATTGTAATAGTCATTCTATGAATTGTTTTCACAAGCTTTATAACTGTCATATATTTAAGGATGTAAGGTTTGATTTCCTACCCACCTGAGTTCATGATACTGTTGGTCAAGAAACAAGAGTACCATTTCATCTAATATTTAAATTTTAAAGCCTGCTTACCTACCTCTCTATATACGCAAATAATTTTGAAGTGTTTGTTCAGTTTGCTGTTATGGGAAACACTGTGAAAAGAGAATCTATTGTAGGGATGACAGCCAAGACTAATGAATATTTAGGTATCTGAATGCCAATTACATGGAATTTAGTTTACTCCTTACATAATTTATACACCTGACTTGTCATCTTTTTGTCTTGCTTTTTCATTAATCAAACCAAACCTCTTTATTGATTCTGTACCATCTTGTTGTGTTTTGAATATTTACTTCCCCAAGCTGCATACTATTGAGAAGTCAGACACTTAATCTCCAAACAAACATCAGGTTTGCATATGTCACATTGAAGTACATGAGCTAAATTAACTCCTAAGAAATAAAAATGGAACTAGCAGAATTCTTTACATTTTGAATAACGTTGTGTTCAAGTTTTGTTTCTGTCATATTTGTCAACAGGATGGCAAGATCCAAAAATGGCCATTGACCTAAATGAATCACAGTATCACAGAATTGCAGGGGCTGGAAAGGACCCCTGGAGATCATCAAGTCCAACACCATATTAAAGCAGGTTGCCTACAGTAGGTTACACAGGAAGTCATCCAGGCAGTTTTTTAATATATCCAGAAAAGGAGACTCCACAGTCTCTCTGGGCAGACTGTTCCAGTGCTCTGTCATCAAATTCTTCCTCATACTTGTATGGAATCTCCTGTGTTCCAGTTTTTACCCGTTGCTCTTCCTTCTGTTACTGCACAACACTGAAAATATCTCGCTTTTTAAATATTAATAAACAGTGATGAGATGCTCCCTCAGTCTTCTCTTCTCCAGGCTGTACAGTCTTTCCTCACGTGGGAGGTATTCCAGGACCCAATTATCTTTGTGGCCCCGAATGAATGAATGTTAGTTCTTTAAATACTCTCGTGTCTTCAGAGTTGTGAATTCACCTTAAAGTGAATAATATTACCTTCTCCAATCTTTTCAGGAAACTTGATGTGTTTAAAGTAGCCATCGTTCCACTCTTTAAATGATTTAACATTTTGCTAGCCTTTATGCAGCCTTAATTGACCTCTCTTTTATGTACTGAACACTCTGGAGTTTGCAATTCTACGAATAAATGATTCCAAACAAATACCTAGGGCTGAAACTTGTTTAATTTTGGATTTTGAACATCCACTCTGTATTGCAAAAGTAGCCGTTATGACTCAATATTGTTTTCAGCAGGAGACTTTGTAAAACAAGTATTGGGTAATCAGAATGTATCTTTATTCTCGTGTGTGCTTAGCAACCTTATAGGTCTATATGACTAAAAGAATTTGGCCTTGGACAGCAGTTTAGCAATACACCAACAGTCAGGGTGAAAGAAACAAAATCTTTGCTTACATTTCATAATGAAAAGAGGATTAATATAAAACCTCAAAGTCACATAGTTTTGTTTTAGACCAGCTTTTGAAACCTTTGACTTTTAGACCCATGCAAGTTCTCTAGGGAGGCCTGGAAGTGGGAGCAAGAAACTTTCTTTTCTTGCATCCTATGGAGTAGCTGCCAGAACACTGTACACATGATACTCTTGACCTTGTCTTTTGCACTAAACAGATACTGTACACCAATGGTTAGATTTAAAATAAAATCTTAGTGTGCAGTGAAGTAAACACTACTTAATGTGCTTCAATATTCTTCTCATGTACATCCTTAAAAACTGTGGGATGAATATGGTAAAGAAGAGTTGGAGCATTAGATTGAAACTTGTCCAAGTAGTGATGCTGTCCAAAGAAATCCATGAGAAAAAAGCTTGTTAGCATCTCTCAAGTCTTAGACTGTGCCCCAGACTCAAAGAGGAAGTATTGTAGTTGACAGATAGTGTACATAGGAAACAGATCAGAAGAGCAGTTACCTGTTTCCTATTTTTAGACATGCTGCAGTTGATTCTGAGGAGACTACATTAAGGGAGTTTACATACACAGGAGCAGAAGAAGATACTCTCTTCCATGGGGTTTATATGGAAGCTGCAATTATGTCTTAAGACAAGACAAGAGGCAATGAGCACCTCTTGGTGCACCTGGATACCTGGGAAGATCATGAAACCTCCTGGACGACATCCTTGATCATGTGAGAAATGAGCGTGTGATCTGAGACAGCCAGCACAGCTTCGCCAGTGGAAGGTCATGCTTAACCAATTCTGGTGGCCTTCTACGATGGAGTGATGGCATCGGTGGACAAACGTAATGACCGATGTCATTTACCTGGACTTGAGCAAGGCCTTTGACATGGTCCCCTACCACATCCTTATCTCCAAATTGGAGGTATGTGGATTTGATGGGTGGACCACTTGATGCATAAGGAATTGGTTGAAAGGCTGCAGACAGAGGGTGGTTCTATGTCGAGGTGGAGGCACAGAGTACACCTTACAGCTTAGTATGTCCTGGAGCAGGCACTGCAGAGCAAGCACATCCAGGTTTCCAAGTGAGTATCCCCTGCCCATTCTTTCAAACACTGAGAAAGGCAACAAATGGTAAGAGTTGACAAGATGCACCTCAAGCTTGTATTTCAAGGTCCATTCTATCTTTCTAGGGGAAGTGTAGCTGTTAGCTTCCCAACTTGCCTGACTCACACTCTTCTGTGCTGAGAGGACAGTTTTGTAAAGAGGTGAGCATCCAGAGATGCTCTATTGCATCTTGTTAGGAAGAAAGTATTCCTGAGATTATATTCATGTCCAATTTTTGAAGACAAATACCTCTAAAAATCTGCTGCCTATGGCTAAATAGTGCACAGTTCATGCAATACATCTCTTTTGCCTTTCATCATCTACAGTCTAGGTGTCTATTCGGGGCTAGTGACTTTAGGCTGAATGCTTTTAAACAGTGAGTCATCTGATGTATGTTTTAGTTACCTACATTACAAAGAGACAAATTGAGGCCTGGAAATGCCTAGGATTTTCTTGTTGATGCTCATTGTCAGTTGTTTGGTTTTCCTACTTAGTCTAGAAGGGATCCAAATAACTAGATCAGAAATTGTCCAAATAGGTGAATCTCACCTCATGTATCATGGAGCACCCACTGCTAATTTGAGATTTACATTATCCAATTCAGACAGTATCTGATAATGAAATGTTAACATTTTTAGAATAACTAATAACCTATGCAGATGTCGTACAGCTGATTGGGAAGGAAAAAACAAGCAATTAAAGGAATATGTTTGCTTTCCCTGAATTTATTCTATGTCTGCTTTTGTCTTTATGACTTTGTCGGAGAAATAGCACTCTTTGTGAATGTGTCTCACAGCAGACAAAAATGTGAGCAAGCAGAAAATATTACATCTAATAAAATGAGTTTCTAGGGAGAAGGGGAGGAATGTTAGCTTTCTTTTTGACATCCAGTCTTCCTAAATATTATCTAAATTTGGCTGCTGATGAACCAGTCCTTCTCAAGTAAATGCCTAAACAAATTTACAACAAATTCAGGGGAATGAGATGAACTTGATGAAAACATAAATAACTTTGGAGCTTCCTTTTATCCACTGATAGTAGCAGTTCCCTAAGGTGATCTAAGTACAATATCAATCCATCAGAAGATACTGGGAATTTGTGGGGCCTCCATCCACTCAGTAAGTTTCCGTCATAACATCTTCTCTTCCAACAGATAGCAGGTTTGCTGGCTGATCTCTGTCCTGTGTGTCAGTGGCAGTCTTGCATGACAGTCACATCCACATTATGTTTCTATAAGTCTACGATTCCATGATAATTGAGAAACTGCATCTTGGACTGTTCTGGTATCGTTTTCCCTTGTCCATTTTTGTTTTCAATAAAACAGGGTGAAATTATATTCATTCATATCTTAATTTCCTAAGCATGACATCTCTATATAGAATGTAATATCTTGTGTGGCTGCTTGAATATTTATTCCATACAAAAGTTTTATTATTGATACAGCATTGTTGCTAAAGACAGACAATCAGCTGCAGTCACAGTCATCATATATACCCTGAAATAGTCTGGGTACAATCTTTTTATATCTCCTGGATTTCTCTAACAAATGTCTCACTGGGTGTCAGATTCCTGTTATACTGCATTAAAAAATGTAACAGACAGTAAGGGGATGGAATCTTGTGAAATCTATCCCTCAATTTCTTCCACTAGAAGGAATATTAAAGAATAATTTCCTAATACTCTGCCATGCCAGATTGATCAAAATCTACCCTTTCGCTTTTTCTTTAGTCTCATTTATATGCTGATCTTAACTAGAATGCACTGGGTATTTTGTTTTCACCTTCTATGCTGTTTGTAAACTCAAACTCTAACAAATATTCTCTACTAATGCTTTTAGTTTATGAACTCATTCAGTTCATTGGACTTCCCATGTTACATAGCCACCAAGCTGCTTCCAGTTCTTTCTGTGCTGAGCATGGCACAAAGCTTGTTGTACTTCCAACAAGGCACCCAGTTATGGTACGAGAAAGCTTTGAAGTGAAGGCTTCATCATTTCTTTCAGTAGCCTACAACCTTTGCATTCCCTACAGTTAAAAATGTGTGCTTTATTTCTAACTTGTAGCATATGTCTTTAGCTTCTCGTTCTTACTGGGATGCTCAATCCCTGGAGGCATTCAAAACCATATTGGATGAGCCCTAGGCAGCCTGACCTGGTGGGTGGGAATCCTGCCCATGGAAGGGAGTTTTGTAACTAGTTGATTTTAAGATCTTTTCCGACCCAAGCCATTCAATGGGTCTATGATTCTTGTATGGCAAAACTGAGCCTTGTCTGTAAGCTTGCTTTTGTGATTTGGTGACTTACCCATATGTGGTGCAAAATTTATTTCACTCCTGAATTCTGTCAGCTCTTAGCAAAGTATTAATCCCCATTTAAAGCGATAGCGAAAGGGTGGGTGCAGGGAACAGATAGTTTTCACCTCCTTTTAGCCTTTCACTTCACCTTGTCTGTGGAAGCTCATTTCCAAACTGCATTTACATTTGTCAGACCACAAATTCAAACTAACATTGAACTAGCATCCCCTGTATCTTCTGATATCTCCTAGAAAAAAAGAAAAACAACAACTATCAGTGACCTCTTAGCATCAATGTGGAAAGTGGCATATCAAGAGACTGCTTTATGTGGGCAGACCTCAAGAGTTTGCAGAGCTGTGTGTACCATATGTCACCTGTTTAGTTTCCGTAACTCTGACTTCTACGAACTATGACTCATGTTCATCAGTCTGCACTAGACTAAGGGTTTAAAATGCTGCATTATTGATCTGCCACTGTGTTGCTGATAAGTGAGAAAGAGTTTTTTTAAAAAAAGACATGTATAGCAAATGTGAAATTAAATACTCATTGATTTGACTGCCTTTAAACCCCACAAGTCACCTCCCATGGAAGGCAGTCGAGGTAAATTTTCCATTCCACCTGCTCTTGTGAGATCCACCCATTCAGATGAGGGATCTCAGAATTCCTGGAGAGTTTAAAAGCTTCTGTTTCTCTCGGTTGAGTTACAGAAGAGGAGTGAAGGGGACAAAACAGGAAAGGTCTTTTGGAGATATTGATGTATATGAAATATATAAGCTAACCTGAGGCTAGTCTAAGTAGATAAAAGATTTCAAAAGATTTAGGGAAGAAAGAACCTTTAAACACTCAGAAATATCAGAAAAACTGATAGCACGTTAAATAGTATTTAATTAAAGGCTAGCACGTGGAATCAAAAGAATGGTTATCATAGCTAGGATGGTGCATTAGATTTATATTTGGCTTATATACAGAAGTTTTTTTATTTGAGTGACATGCTGTTTTTACAAAGAACAACAAATACTATTATCACCATTGTACTTTGGGGAAATCTATACTCAGAAACTGAGTCTGTAGGAATAATATTCTGAAAATCAAAGAGTTATTAACGCAATTATGGATCCTGACTCCCAGCCTGTGTTTGTTTGGTTTTTTTGATGTTGTTGTCTTTTGTGGGGTTTTGTTTGTTTGTTTGTTTGTTTTTTCCATTCAAGTTTATTGCATAGGGGATAAATCATAAGCGCAAATTTGAAGGAATTCTTTTTTTCTCTTTATCAGATATTATACTTTCTATTTTTTGCATAATGGAAAAGAGGAAGTCTTTGTTGAGAATAACTTGGGTTTTTTTCTACACAAAGCTTTAAGAAATTAACTGAAAGTAGTTAAAAAAGGTAAGGGACTTGCTGGGATACTAATATCTGAGAATAGTTTGTACTTGTGGAAGTTTCAAATTTTAGTTCTAATCTTCAACAGAAGTGATGATATAATGAGGGGCCCAGAGAGTGGGCAATATCTTTAGGAGAGATGCAGAGCATCTTCTACGTGCACACAGATAGTATCGCTGCCCTGAGCAATGGGATTACATTACATTAAGATGGCACCTGTCCATTGGCTCGTCTTCCTGCAAGCCTTGCCAGTTTTATCTTTACTCCTCAGACTGTCAGCTTTTGGTTCGGCTCTGTTGCTCTCTGTTCTGACTGATTATATCCTGATCCTCAGCTGTCCCAGAGCTGCCTCCAAACATTACTCTTGTGTCTGAGAGCTGCCATTCCCTCTCACCAGCTGTTGGACCCACCTAATAGTTCCTCCACATTTCAGGATTTAGCATTTCTCTCTATATATTAATGTATGTAATTTTAGAATATATTCGTAATGCTTTAGCCCATTAGCAGAGCATCATATCTTGGATTCTCCTGCATCTGTAACTTGCTTTCTCCCTGGTAATAATAGAATCTAGTTTTAGTTTCTTTCATGCTGCAGAATAGAAGGGCAAATTTTAAAGCCTCTGTGGAGTTGTTTCTGATCTCTGCAGAGATTTTCATGGCACAAATTCTCAGCATGGCACAAATTTCAGTGAGGTTCACTTCTCCCCTGCCCACTGTTGTGCAAGCACATGGAGACAGGGAGAAGCATATTTTATAAATTAAAAAGAAATCAGTCAGTACATTGAATCAATTAGTGTAAATGAGTTCAACAGACAAACAGGCAGACAGAGTCCATTGTGCTGTTTGTCTTTTCCTGCCCCCACAGCCTTAAGTGTAGTACAAGAGCTAAATGAACAGAGTGAAAAACGACCACATATAATGGGCCATGTTCCAGCATCAGTGACAGAGTTGTAAATCCAGAATAAGAACATAAAACCTGACACTCTGGGTGAACGTGAAAGTCCTTGTGGTCCTTTTAGCTCAGTCCTGGCTTCAACAGTAGGCAAAAGCAGAAACCCAGGACAAAAGTAAGGCAGGTAATGGGATATTTCTCTTACTGTAGCCTCTGAACTGGAAGCTGATTTAACAGAGCCAGAGATTGTAGTTGATGATAGAGTTTAATAGCGCTGAAGAGACCTCTGCTCCATGATCTAATTCCTTCTTAAATCTGTGTGCGTTTTTGGGCCCCACAGTGTCCCACTGCAGTGAACTCTCTAACTTCAATATGTCTCATGTGAAAAAGCTCTTGCGTTCAGCTAACTGCCTGGTCATTTCAATAGAGGAGAGAAATAATACTGTACTTTTCTGTACACTATTTCTATGCCATTTGCAATTTTATGGTGACTTAACATATCACCTGAGGCCACTTCGACTGACATTGCTGTAAGCCAAGGTCAGGCCCTTGTTTTTAAGGAACATGATTAATTCAAAAATTCAGTTGCTACCCGTGTCAGGAGAGTCACCCTAAACATCACTGTTTGCAAGATGGAAGCCCTTAGGAGCACAGGAGAAGGGAAAGAGGTTAAGGTAATGTAACCTGGGTGGTGCATGGGGATATCATGCATTTCAAACACACCACTCTTAAAAGCATTCAGATGGCAAAAAAGGAAGTAGAATTTCTTGCTGCTCTGGTATAGCCAGGTGCAGACTTGCATGTTTGCAGCCATACTGAAGGGAACAGCAGGTTTCTGTATCCCAGAATGTGGGAATGAAGATGTTTCTGGCTCCTGGAGTCCATGACAACTGCTCCCCTGCTGTATTCACATTGGCCTTTGCAGTATTTGGAAAGCATGATAATCCACAGTGTTCCAGTCTTATAGGACACGAGGTCACTTCTTTTTGTGGTTACAGTAACCCTATATTTATGATTGTTCCAGCCTGAAGAAGCCTGTGATTTTCAATATAGACTCAAAAGACCGTGTTGTGTAAGCTGGAGGCCTCCCCATGGCTCTCATATAACAGTTCCTAAAATAAAGTTATATAGGCTGCACAAACAACCAAAATTGCCTGGAGTTAGGTTAAGTCCTAAGATTTGCACAGTCAGTTTCCAAGAGAAGACCCATGCACCTCTATCCATATCTTCAGAATGCACATGGCATCTCAGTCTTGATATAACAACATTGTGATGACCACTAACTACCTGTTAAATAAGAATATGAAAAAAGAACAAAAGGAAATACGATTGCCACAGAGAAAAATTATGATACTTCATGACTGAGTTTGACAACTTCCAGTTGTAGTCAAGGGAAAGAGGAACAGTGTCCAGCCTCCAGCTTTAAGGATTCATCCAAAGTGAGTTACAGCTGTTATTGCAGACTGTCCAGCATTCTGTTAAGGACATCCAACAGTTAAAGTCGTATCCACCACACCTGGATATTCTTTACAGGATTTTTTCCTGCAGGAAAACCACTAAATTCAATTCATTTTCAAAAACCAGTGCTTTCTGTGCTCTCTTCTACATAAGTCATACAGATGTTCTGGAGAAATCAGACTCTTGGGACATGTTCTGTAGAAGCTAACTCCAGGATCATTGGCTACCCTCCAACAGCAGTTGATGATCAGAAGCAAGATATGGTGAGTCTATACATGTTCCCAAAAACAAAGATAGTAGAGAGTTGCTTGAGAGAATGTAAACAAAGAAGATAGAAGCAGTGAATTGTACAGAATAGGTCTTCCTCTTCAACTTCATATACTACTCTCTTTCTCTTAACAGACTTCTTGTTGTGAATGTGATATGCCTATGTGATTTAACCACCTTCAGTTTACAGCACTTTCAACTTATGCATAGGGGTTAGAAGTCATAGGCAAGCATATCTAGCCCAGAAGCTACATGCAGGTGAGCCTGCTGTTCCCCTTCACTGAGAGAGAGATGGACCACTGCACTCAGAGCAACAAGCTCATCTCGTGTTTTCTCCATATAATAATTGTAAAATTATGTCACGGCTTTCTTCATGTCACTGTCTGAACACAGCACTTAACCTCAGAAACCTCCACAATCATGAACTGAGATGGACTCATCAGTATTAAACAGTACAGACACAGATCAAAAGGAATCTGTCGAGGCATCTTTGAAAGGATGCTAGCCTCTTGTTTCCTTTAACTGCAATCTTGGAGACAATTGCATCATTTCTCCTGAACTAACATCAACTCCTCACACAAGAATCATAGAATCGTTTGTGTTGGAACGGGCCTTTAAAATCATATTTTTACATGGACAGATAGTGACAGGAAAATAGAGAACGGTTTTAAACTATAAAAAGGGAGATTTAGATTAGATGTCAGGAGGAAATTTTTCACTCAGAAGTTTTTAAGGTCCTGGCACAGGCTGCTCAGAGAATCTATGAATGCCCCAGCCCTGGAGGTGCTCAAGACCGGGTCGGATGGGATCCTGGGCAGCCTGAACTGCTGGGTGGTAACCCTGCCCATGACAGGGAGTTGGTGATCCCAACTAGATGATCATTATGATCCCTTCCAGTCCAAGCCATTCTGTGATTCATTAGAGAAGGAACAGAAAGAATATTTCTACTTGTCTTTTAGTTGAAAGAGATAATAGAAAAAATGAATAGTGGAAGATAGTGATTTGTACTAGTTTATCATGCTTCCAAATCATTATTAGAAACTGGTCTGAGCTATTGTTTTGTTTTGTTTTGTTTTGTTTTAATGATTTTTTCATACTAATTGCTTAATCTAGCATTACTTCAGATCATATTTTCCGATTTTCTAAGACCATTTTTTTGGAATGTTTATTCTGTTCCCATTCTTTAGACAAACACGAGATATGCTCTTATTATCTAACAAAAACAATTTGAGTAGAGCAGCAGACAACTTCTTCTTCCACCCTAATTTCACATTAACATTACATTAAATAGCCATTCATCACTCATTTCATAGCTACAAGAAGGCAGGCAGAGACAGTGTTACAGACATACCCATCTCTGTCAGATCCTTGGGTCTCCTGCTGCCCGGGAATCAACTTTTCAAGTTCTTAAAACTGGTTTTCTTTCTAGCCATATAACCATATAATCATTGAATCACAGAATGGCCTGGGTTGAAAAGGACCACAATGATCTTCTAGTTTCAACCCCCTTGCTATGGCAGGGTCGCCAACCACCAGACCAGGCTGCCTGGAGCCACATCCAGCCTGGAATATAATTCTTGTACATGAAATAGAATGAGAAGTAATATAACAAAACCACTACAAAATATTTAGATGACAAATTAGTTTTCAGAGTTTTACTCAACATGTTTTGATCCAAAAGAAGTGGGTTTATTACTGCAGAAATGACCAACATATCTTCTGCCCTTCTTTAGAGCAATTCTTCAGACTTGTGTGAGAAGGTAGGGAAGTGTTTGTACATGAATATCTGAGAGAAAAATAGTTGCACTGCTTTGTCTTGATTCCTCCTTAACTCCAGTAATCCAGTGTCTTTCCCTTTACCTGCCATGAAACTTTGTCTCTGAAGAATTCAGTGCCTCAGAACTCTTAGGTAAGCAACTCTTAAGTTTAGTGCTTAATACATACAAATTGAATCAAGAAGCCTGGAAACCCTAGTACCCAGTGGAAAAGTTTCAAAATAACAGCAGTTTCTTAGATTTGAGTAGCACAACTTCATCAGAAGCATGGACTCAAAGCTAGGGCTTTGTCTTACCTGTTAGCTGTATCAAGAAAGATGGAAGTAGAACCCTGTATGTCTTATTAACTGTCAAAATAATTGCATCATGGACAAAAAGTGGAGATGAAAAGTACTTACATCAATTTATACTCTTAGCCAGTTTGTGTGTCCTGGAAAAATGTCTGTATCTTGTAGAAAAGGTCTCAGGCAATTTTCATACTTTACAGTCTGACAGCTTTTGCTCTCTCAATGTAAAACATATATCTTGACTAAATGTAGTGATGTTGTTGGTTTGGTTTTTTTTTTGTTGTTCTGTTTTTTTTTCCCCTTCTCTCACCTGTTTTTGTTGTTTGGATGCTTTCAGAGGATCTTTAGTCCTGTGTGTACTTCGTACACTTTTAGAGTTTTACAGTGAAAGAAGGCATGGGTAACACTACATTCTTCATGCATTCAGTTTTCTCTAGGGAATCAGTAATTTCTAGCAATGGAATGCTCATATAAGTATGGGTAAACACAGACATATATGGAATCAGAATCCAACTAGCTGGTAGTAGTAAGAGAAAGAAATCAGAAGCAGAGTGTAGTCATAGCTGCCTTCAGTGGAGAAGGTGGATCAAGTACATGAGCTTGCATTAAACCCTGAGGTCAGCAATTTTTTTACCGTGGTTAGTCAGGCCATTTTTCTTTCTTAAACAAAAGAAAAATAGTATTGTCAGAACTGCACTGTAAGCCAAAAAATGCTGCCAATGTAGGAGGAATCTCAAATCCAGGAGGTGACAGGATGCCAGTGATGCTCCTTGCAGAATCCCACCTCCATGTGAAGTTGCGCACCCAAAGGTTGCTGCATATTCTTCTCTCTCAGAGGCACTGCAATGTGCTGACCTTGCTGACCTCTGAGTGTCAGCTCTGGTGTATGCATCTTGAAATCTGCCCACAAGATGCCTGTGATGCCACACAGATAGGAACCACACCGTTTATGATCCAAGTCAGACACAATTTTCTTTTTATATCTGGTCCATTCATTAGAATTCTTTCCTCCACCTTGCAAATAGTCAAAGCAGAATCAGTTGTCTATGAGGGGCTAAATCCTTCAGTTGCAGCCCTCCAAAAGGCAATTAACACTACAGAGGGGTTTGGATGAGGTTTGCAACCTACCATTTTTCCTCCCATGGGAGCTGGGAGGAAAAAGATTTTAGGAAAGAAGTAGGAAAGTGTCCCTTAGGAGTGGGCTTTGCTGTGGTGTTGGCAGGAGCACAAGTCCTCTGTACAGATGAAATAATGAGAGGGAGAAAAGTGTGGACTCAAAGAGAGACACTTCACTGTTTTCATGTGATCTGGGGGGAATTTCAGCAGAGAACAGGCAGGTTTGATATTTTGAGAGAAGGACTGGGGATTCATTGGCTACTGCTCTGATTTCCTTGTGAACATCAGAAACAAATGTGTCCATGTAATGATGTCTGAAAATACTTTTCAAGAGGGGAAGGTTTAAATGCCCTTCCCAACACTTATTTTGAGCATCAGCTGCTGTTGTTGTTGCAGTAAAATGTCAGACATCCCTTGGCCCCTTTACAAATAAAAGGAGAAAATGGATTGAAGGCTTAACTCTTTATTCTCCAGGAGTCCTCTGTTCTTTGACCACCATATCCTATAATGTTCTCCTACTTCCCTTTTTTTTGTTTGTTGTTTCTTCTCTTACGCCCCAAAAAAATCATCACAATTCTCAATGTATGAAATTATCCACACATACTGCTTTAAAGTCTCCTGCTGTATGAAATTACACCTTATAAAGCAGTGACTGACAGGTGCCTGCTTTGTCAGGTGTGATCTGCACAGTCAAAAGACAAGTTGTTGGCTGCTAGTGACAGACACAGAAAAAAAGGAAGAAGACCAAAACCTCTAGAATACTGCAAAGGACAGATGTCCCCAGGCTATTCTTTTTGTTGGAGTAGTAAGTTTCAGCTCTGAGGGAATGAATGTTTCTTTCCGTGAGTGATTCACAGTTTGGTCTTCACTATACAGTACTCCATCTCTCAGCATTTCACCATCTAAACTCACTTGTCTTCTGTGATATTATTTTGTGAATGTGTATATGTATATGTGTATATATATGTACCTGTAGACATCTTTTGTGAATAAATACTCTCCTGTCAAGTCTTGTAAAAAAAAAAAGAAATATGTGTTACTGCAGTTTCTGTAATAAAAATTGTGGCATGCTACCAAGTATTTTAGACATTGAATTGTTAGTACCAGAACATTTCTTTGCTGTTATAACTTGGTGTCTGCCTTCCTCTTGTCAGAGCTAGCCAGTACTGGTGGCTGACAGCCAGGAAGAAAGCAAGTACCTCTCTGCATGTGTGTTCAGTTCCCCCACTGCTATGAATAGTTTTACACAAGAGAAAACATACAGCAGGAGAGGATGATTCTGATAATAATTTTGCAGTATAGAAATCAAGAGGATGGAAGTACTGAAAATGAAGAAGAATAATTATTTAATTCTATTTGAGAAGAGTCAGAGTGACTGATACAAGTCAAATTAATTATAGGATGGACTTTTAGAAAAAGCTGTCTGAGCAGTGAGGTTCATGAGAATATGAAACAGCTGTGTTTTGCAAGTTGTTGTGTGGCTAATGCCATTTTAAAAGTAACTGGACAAAGAGTTCAAGTATGTATTCTAGAAAACAATCATTTGGCACTGGGATGGAGTAAATGACTTAATAACATGTCTTTTTCCTTGTCTAATTTCTGTGGTTCCATGATTGATTAACATTCTTCTGCCTGCTAGTCTTACATTTACTGTTATAAAATCCTGTGGCATAAAATTAATCAAAGTCTGACTTGAGTGCAAATAGGAGTGTGTGCAAGTTATGGCAATGATGTGGCAGCAACTGGCCCCGAAATGTGAAAATGAAGCTTTAAGACAGGGAGATGAAGCAAAGTTTTATAAGGAGCTATTGTCAAGTTCTTCTTCCCTTAGTGCAGTCAAAGAAGTGACTGCTCTGTACATTATGTTCTTTAAATCTTATCTTTAAATTTTAAACCCATGTTCCTACTAACATCCAGACATAGATGAAACTTGGCTCCTTTGAAGAGATTCATTGACCTGATTGAGACTACTCCTGTGTAATGATATACCTTCTCTATCATAAAGCTGGAAGACCTCGTACAGACATTAACTATCCTTCTACAAATCACAGAAATGTGCCCAATGAGTCATTGGCACAGCATGGCATAAAGCTCAGGTCTAGTAAATCAACTTCTCCCCTTCAGGAAGAAAATGCTTTAGGTATTTTTATCTAATGCAAGAGAGGTTGCTTGTATTTCCAACAAAATTAAATAAAAACAAATACTTCACAATCACTCTACAACAAGCGTGAAACTCAAATCCAGTATACCTTTAATGACGCTTATTTATTATTGTTTTCAGCCCCAATCTACGTGGCACCTCCCTGTGTGTCCACTTGCAGTAGGTCCCTACTCACAGCCATAGATTCACCACTAAAGCTCTGGGATCTAATGAGAGGATTCCTTCAGTTACCTGCTCCCAGTAAAATTAATTTCACCCAAAGTCAGAAGTATATTTAAGAGTGCAAAAAAGTCAATGTAGCCACTCCATTCATTCTTTCAGAAACTCTTCATGCCTGCCATTTACAAGTGAGGCCAGTCCTTGCTAGGGAACAGAGTAGTTTTGCAATTCGGGTACTGTTGATGAACAACTCTCATCAACGTCATGACAGCTGAGTAATAAAACAAAGACAAAACAAGTTCTTTTCTCACACTTTGCAGACATGAGTCTTACCTTTTGGAAGCAAGAACAATAAAATATTGTTGTTACAGTCACCTACTGCCCTTAGCAGCAAGTCAGAAATGACAGTTCTCATCTAGACAGACCTCCTTTGAAAACAGATTTCACAACAACTCTAATAACATTCATTGTGATAATAACAACACAGAAATTCTGTTGTGCAATAATAACAATTAAAAAGATCTTAAGCATTTTCTGCAACATCAGAACCCTTTGAGTCAACAAGAAAAACTAAAGTGGTTCTTCTATGGAAGTCCAGAGGGAAACAAACAAA
This sequence comes from Phasianus colchicus, assembly GCF_987193195.1. Taxonomy (NCBI): domain Eukaryota; kingdom Metazoa; phylum Chordata; class Aves; order Galliformes; family Phasianidae; genus Phasianus; species Phasianus colchicus. Next base: position 97,524,119 of record NC_143437.1, on the reverse strand, counting down.
CAAAAAAATCTGAAAGTGTTACCACCGTCAGTGCTGCTCCTTTTTATTCTTTCTCATTGACAAATTTTAACCCTAAGAATGAAGGAAACGGGAAGGTGGGGAAACATCAACTTTCCAGTGTCTCTCAACCTACATTACTTTTTAACTGGATGACTCAAAATGCACTTTTACAAAATAGGGCACTCCTTGGAAAGTCCCACTTTTAACAAATTTCCCATGCTGAAACTGAGATATTTTTTCCTGTGTTTTCTCTTCAACTGCTCATACTGCCCAATAAAAGGCTGAGATAATTAGATTCATTACTCTTCCCTGTTTATAAATTTTCACAGGATACAAATATTGTCAGAAATAATTAATATTTTATACTTAGAAATTCATTGTTAGTCTTTTCCCTCCCCTTTCCCACTAGAGAAGATAGAATTTCCATTGTTTGTCCACATAACTGGTATTTCTTTCATAAAGTTTGGCCTAGTCTACAGCAGACACATTTTCCAATGCAGCAGTATCAACTAAGCTTATTTTTATTTTAACTGTTTTCTAATATATTATCAAAAGTTTGGTGATGCAGTAGGATGGAAAGTGCATTTGCCAGTCTAATTTATTCCACTCAGGAACCAGTACGTTTTGTACTAGCAAGATTACTTTATTTTTTCTTTTCTGTTTTTCTGTTTTGCTGGTAGAAACTGCGCCCACACAAGGAAGGTTTGCCAGAACAGTTATATTGGTAAACTTTTCCTTGTGTTGACCTGGTCTCCAAAATAGCGTTGCTTAGATTATAGAGACAGGTGGGAGCAATCATAAGTGAATGGCAAAAAACTGTAGCTGAGTTCATTCTTATGTCAGAAGCAATGTGGTAGTGTGATTCTGTCAAGGGTCAGCTATTTTGGGCCAGGCAGAGAAAACTTCAGTAAGAGATGACACACCTCAGAATCATTTAAATTCAGCCTTCAGAAATAGCTTCACAGTTAAAATTGCTTTGAAAAGAAGTAGATCTAGATTATGGCTTAACTCCAATTCCCAGGTGGTCAGGACCAGAAGATAGAATAGATGAAACTAAAGGAGAAATCTCATGAGAGAAGCTGAAGAAGTGGGAGATGCAGAGAGTCCTTTTTAGTCAAGCCAGGGAAGAAAAGGAGATAAGTATGGGATGTTGGCAGAGAAAGGCTGGAGCTTAGGTGGGCTAGGCCAGTATGAACACATGACTCTTTGAACACACATATCTGTGCTGGCTCCCAGTGCACCTTGGATGCAAATCAAGGCACTGGCTATAATTTAAAAGTCATGGCTGGCTTATTTCCTGGTGGTCTCCAGCACCGCCTCATTCTTTCTGGTTGTCTTTCTCTGTAGCTTCACTGCTGGTCCAAAAGGCTGAAATCCAGTAAAGAATATGATCTTGGGAGAGGCCTTTTGGTTTGGCATTTGCTAGCTTCAGTAGTGTAACAGCATCAAAACAGGATCAATTTTAGGTGTTTTGGGTTTGTTTTTTTTTATATGTACTTTTTTGCTTATGCCTAATTCGTGTGTATTGGCCACAAGGGTTAATTTTCAAAGAATGCATCTAGCATACCCAATTATGATCTCTATTTTGAATCAATTTATCTGAACAGCACCAATTGTTACCAAATGCTTGTCTGAACAACTGTAAGGCAGCTGGGTATTGTGATGAATGCCACAGTCTCATCAAACGTCAAACAAAATAGTGCCTATGGAGTACATAACAGTTAACCTGAGTATCTACTGCTGGTACATTATGACATTTGTAAATGTGTTCATTTCTTTATATAAATAGAGGATATTGCAGATATTTAGATAATAGTCTTCCTCTGTGTGAAAGCATAGGAAGTCTAGATATGCCAGAGTAGCTGTGTACAGAATCATAGAATCACCAAAGTTGGAAAAGACCTCCAAGATCATTCAGTCCAACTATCCACCTATGACCAATATTTCCCACTAAATCATGTCCCAAAGTACAACATCTAAACATTTCTTGAGCAGATGCAATTCAGACCATTCAGTAATATTTTTTACTATCACACTTAAACTAAAACACTGAGCTTACCAAGTACTGTTTGTAGACTTGTCTTCCCATCAGAACGGTGTTTCTTTTGTCAGCAGAGGGTTAATGAATAATATTGTTTTAGAGGTCAGATTGGCAAATCAGGCTTATAAAAAATCACCTCATGCTTCAGTAGTGATGAAACAAGAATTGCAACTCAAGAGATTTGCTTCCTTCACTTAAAACCACTTGATTTAAAATAATAATAATGACAGAGCACTCTGAAATGCATCACAGGTTTGAAAACTAATTCATATTCTTCCATGCTTTTGCATTAGACACCGATTCATCCAAGAATTGTGTAAGATACAAAAATCGCTCTGCAACAAATGATAAACTCCTACTCCATGTCAGGATCAGTTTAGATATTGTAACAAAAGGCTGTGTAACAGAAAAAGATTTTATCTCGTTATATTATTTTCTTTATATTTTCTTGCTGCTTGGTTTCGATAATTGGAATTACTGTATCTTTTGAACTCCTTACAATTCCCAGTGAAACTAGAGGAGATTCTTGGTTCAAAATCAAAGCTGTCAGTTAGACAATAAGTGTTAAAAAAGCACTTACTGATGGCTTCTGTAGACACTTACTGTTCAATCAACAAAGACCTTAAAAGGTGTTTTATTTTTTTTTAAATGCTATATGAGGATTATACTGCATTGTGAAATTAATCTAGATTATTTTCCTCAACACAAGCATGTTTGAAATGATACATATCTCAGTAGAATTTCTGATTATGCTAAATTTAATATTTGTAGAGTTCACAGAGCATCAGAAATGTATTTTTACATTGCAGGGCAATCCTTCATTACTGAATTCTTACGCCAAACTGCCTCTGCACAGCAACAACAGCAACAAGGACTCTACTATCAGTTAATAATCTGAGGAATCCCAAAGGGGAATCCACTTCTAGAGTTGTACTGATTTATATCTGGTCACAATTTAAGAGTATATGTGTATATTTCCCCTTATCTTCATGTTCCAGCCAGATTTGAGTTTTTTTCATCTGTTTTTTTTCCCCTTCATATAGTACTTCTACTTACATCTCCCAAGCAGAGTACATGATTGTCACAGTTTGCTTGCATACATAAGGAGGAAAGATTTCACTTTCAGCAATAAAACTGAGAATCAGTCATTTTTGTTTTGCTGAACTGTCTTTTTTATAAGACACATTCACTGCTGTATAAATCAGTACACATTGTCATTAGATGATGTGTCAACAGAGACTTAAATCCAGAATTAACCTCATGGTTAAGCAGTCAGCAAACCTGGAGGATTGTGGAAAATAAAAAAAAAAAATTCATTCCAAAGGTCTTTGAATTGTATTGTAGGAAAATAGTGAAGGCATTTTTTTTTTTTTTTTTTTTTTTTTACATAAATTAAATAATATTACAAGTTAGGTCAGAAATATATAAAGCAGCATCAGAACACTTTCTTATGTTTTCATCCATCATCAAAAACTGACTCCAGAATATTCATACTGAAGCACATCTATCACTCTTGTTTGTTACACTACTAGTGGAAAAAAGTCTCTATTTTTGAAAGCAAGGAATCAAACTATGAAGAACTTTAAACAGCATTATTTAAACCATCATTTTACCCTGGTAGTTAATGGAGACTCACGACTTTCCCCTCTTTTCTCCTCCTTGCAAAGGTAATGAGATAGATAAATCATATGCGTATTTGAAACACATGAAATGACTTTGTCTCATTCTGCTCTATGTATAGTATATTAAGATGCATCTGATGATGTCTTTGAGTAGTTTGGGGTAAACCTGGTCATCTGCTGCCTAGCTAAGTTTAGATTACAATAAGGATTTGAGAGTACAAGATGCTATGTATAGCAAAGGATAAATCTTTGAGAATGGTAACTAAATCCTGCATTTTGGAATTATCACTGTGACCAACTGCCCATGAAATGCTTTTCATTTTAATGTATAGTATGTCTGTATATAATTCTAGATCTGTATTTATATCTGCAACCATATGCTGCTAGATTTCCATCTCCTGTTCAGACAAATTATTCAAGCTGCAGTTGCCAAAGCAAACAGAGCCCGTTTTTGTTTCAAAAGCACCAACACATAACACATGACGTACTTCATTCTTTCTTATGTGATAACTTTTAAAACAAAAAGCTGCCAATATGTATGTAGAGTAAATGGGCAACAAAGTTAAAAACAGAGGGATAAGTCAAAGATTCATGTATTTGTTACCAGCTATTAATTGGAGCAGCCATTTGGAGAGTTCTTCTCTGAGTGAGCAAAAGACACACATGCATGTTCTGTCCTAAGTTACCATTTTCTCCTGTGCCCCAGTTAAGGCAGAAAGAGATCACTGCTCATCACATGTTGGCTGATGGCAGTCTGCTAGAAAGTTTTCTGCAAATCACTGACGGTTCATGTCTTGCAGTCTGAGGTTTGCTGGGGAAGGGTTTGTTCTTTTCCATTTTGCTGCTGTCTGCTCACTGGAGTGGAATTCCAAAGCTCCTAACTCTTGAAGGTGAATTCATCTGTCTAATCAGGAATGTAACAAGTTTAGAGAATAATTGCTAGGCAGGGAATAGTAATAGGCTCATTGATAACACTGTCAATGTAGTACTAGACAAAATTCCAGAAAGGTGTGTGCCATATCTCACTGAGAACTTGTGTTCATCTGCTGATTTGATAGCAAGCCTTTTTCAGTGGAGCAAATCTATACATATTTTTCAGCCAAGAGTTATGAGTGGGAGTTTTGCCTGATTTCAACAATTTAGTAATCCCTCTTTTGGCTGACAATGAAGTGATATGATTTTTATTTTTTTTTTTTGCAAATATTTGTCTGGCAGGGGCTCATTTATATTCCACCCTACAAAAATGTTTGAGGATAAATGAAACAGTATTCTCAGCTACACTGACACCAGCAAGCTTCTGAACACTTACAAGAAGAACCACATTCATTTCCTATTTACCTGCATCTTTAGGATCTGACAGCTGCTGGTACATTGCAACCAGAATTTAGCGCAGATCATGACAATTTGTACTGAAAAAATGGCAAAAAAAAAACCACAAAAACTTTATCAACATCCGTTTGTAGTGTGATATTTATCTCAGTTAATTTTAATTGTATAAAATTTGTAAATTTAGTTTGATGCATTTTTCCAGATTCTGGATGATAGTAATATAACAGCACTGCTCTGTCACAAATTGCCACTACTATTTTGTAGCTTAAAATAGAAATTGAGGATTTTTTGGTTTTTTGTTTTGTTTTTTTTTTTTTCCCCCTAGAATTTGGGGTAGCTAGTTTGCTATTGAGGGATAAGTGTGTTCAGTAAATCTTGAAGATCCTGTAGAAGCTAATGGATATTTATATGATTTCTTTCAAAAGGGCAGACATGGAATCGAGACTTCTAATTTAAGAGTGTTCTCTTTCAAGTCTTCATGGGGAACAGGGAAGAATAAGACCCTCTGTTCAATCCCTTTTGACTGAAAGAGGTCCAAGAAGATATCAATTAGTGAGAAGAAATCTCTTGCCTCTAACTGTTCATTATTTATAGGTCAAAATAATTGAGCTGAAGTGACCAGTGACAGTATGAATACTATTTATCTCCAAGTCTATGTCTAGACAGCAGAGTAGGACAAGGAATTGTAGAATCATAGAATCATAGAATGGCCTGGGTTGAAAATGACTGTAATGATCATTTAGTTTCCACCCCCCTGCCACAGACAGGGTCACCAACCACTAGACCAGACTGCCCAGACTCACATCCAGCCTGGCCCTGAATGCTTCCAGGTATGGGGCATCCACAACCTCTCTGGGCAACCTGTTCCAGAGCATTACCACCCTATGAGTGAAAAACTTCCTCCTAATATCTAACCTAAACCTTCCCTGTCTTAGTTTAAAACCATATCCTGAAGAAGAAAACTTGCCATGTCTGTGTGTGCATCAGCTATATTCTAAGAATGGAGTTAAATCCAGTTGGCAGCCGGTCACAAGTAGTGTTGTCATGGTTTTATGTTTTTTGGTTTTCAGTATTCCACATCAAAACATCATGCACTGGAATTAAAGTGTTAATGCTCCAATTCCAGTGTCGAGTCCTGCATTTTGATCACAACAACCCCAGGCAAACCTACAGGCTTGGGGAGGAATGACTGGAAAACTGCCTGATGGAAAGGGACCTTGGTGTTCTGATGGACAGTCGGCTGAATATGAGTCAGCAGTGTGCCCAGGTGGCCAAGAAGACCAATGGTATCCTGTCTTGTATCAGGAATGGTGTGGTGAGCAGGACTAGGGAAGTAATCCTGCCCCTGTACTCAGCACTGATGAGGCCTCATCTCAAGTATTGTGTTCAGTTTTGGGCACCTCAGTACAGAAAGGACATTGAGGTGCTGGAGCAAGTCCAAAAAAGGTCAACAAGGTTTGTGAAGGACTTGGAGAATATGCCCTGCGAGGAGAGACTGAAAGAATTGGGTCTGTTTAGTCTAGGGAAAAGGAGGCTGAGGGGAGACCTTATTGCTCTCTCCCAATATCTGAAAGGTGCTTACTGTGAGAGCGGGGCTGGTCTCTTCTCACTGGTGACAGGTGACAGGACGAGGGGAAATGGCCTTAAGTTGTGCCAGGGTAAGTTTAGCTTGGATATCAGGAAACACTTCTTTATAGAAAGGGTTGTTAAGTACTGGAATAGGCTCCCCAGGGAAGTGGTTGAGTCACCATCCCTGGATGTATTTAAAAACTGTTTGGATGTGGTGCTCAGGGACATGATTTAGTGGAGGGTTGTTAGGGTAATATGGTTAGATCGTGGTTGGACTGGATGATCTTTAAGGTCTTCAAGGTCTTTTTCAAACTGAGCACTTCTATGATTCTATGATTCTAAGAATAATTTCTGCTTACCCACTTGGGTGTGCAGAAGATAAAAGTTCAAACTACTGAGATTATGTGGCTCTGTAGTTACTAAAGAGAGGTAGGCTTCTCCAGCTGTTAAATATGCTGTCATAATCATTCAGTGTGTCACATTTGCTCATGTTACAGTAATCTGAATTTTTCTTTTGAGATGGATGAATTTTCTTTCTTCTTAGTAGAGAAAACTTGATTTCTGACTTGGTCCATATATCATTAGATGATTAAAGGTAGATCAAACACACTCTAGAGTTTGCTAGTTGGATCTGAGCTGTCCAGCAAAAAAGAAATATGTCAATCAAAATAATATACAGTCATTGCATCCTGTAACGTAGGACGAAGTCTTTACCTTCTGCTAACTGCACCAAAGAAACAGAAGTAAAATCTTTGCCCTGGCAAGGCTCTACTTTCTCTATCCTGTTGAAATAACAGTGACAGCTGTGTACAAGGAAGTTTGCTAACCACACAGGTAATTCCTGTGTTCACATTTAGAACATAAGTTTTAATGGTTGAATGAACTAGGTTTACACTCTTTTTTTTCTCAGTTGATACAAGCGTAAATGTAGCTAAATGAGGTTTTAGGCACAGTCAGAAACTCCACTGCTCAGTCAATATGTGTATGTGCTTGAAAAAGAACGAGCCCTTACCAGACATAATTGAAAGAGAAAAAATCTATGACATTTATTTGCAGATACTCAGGTGTAATTCAGCCTGATGTATTGATAGTATTACATAATGATCTATGTTGATGTAAGAAAGTGCCATCATTCAAACTTAATTGTGTCTTTTGGTTACTTGGGACAATTGAGTTCCCAAATTATTTAAGAATTTGGGGAATGATTGTAAAAAGTGATTCAATTGTTAGTTTAAATGCAGTTCTCATTAAAAAAAAGAGATAATTTCTTAATTTACTTGTTCCTTATTTTGAATTGCATGTTTACTGGCATTTAATTCCCAGATACACTCAGTTAAATCCTTAGTATGTCCTTCAGTTTGGCCTTTTTAAATCAATCCACCACCTGATTTCACCAAATGAGAATAGGAGAGATTCTAAAGAACAATACTGTTTGACTTCTGTTTGCTACTAATTAAAGGATAGTGATAAATGTATTCTAGGCATTTGTGGCCTATTGGTAAAAATAGGTTTATACGTCATATAGACAGCTGGAGACTATTTGGCTTTATGTGGAATGAAAGTAACAGTTAAATGGGTTAGAGCAGGTAAAAACACTTCTATGGCTTTAATCAAGGGGAGTTAAGTGGCATAACCACTGCACGGCACTCAAAACCTCAGCTAGAATCTTTACTACTTATAACATTGCACTGGAAAGACTCCTGAGAAATAAGAAGAGATTGTGGAAATGACAGCTAAGAGGAAAAAGGCTTCTTTTTTGATTCCCAGCTGTCTGTATTTGAAAAGTAGCAGCGTCACTGTGTAACCATAATAAAAGTTTACTTCTGCAGTCATTTTACGTCCAGTTCTCTATCAAAACTTTATAAAGTACTGCAGCTTTTCCAGTCTCAGTGAAAGGATAATTTATTTTTCCCACTCTCTACTTTGGAATTCTAAAATTCTTTTGAAGTACTATTAGCTATACATTACAAACAAAAAAAGGCAATTATATTATGCCTTCATTTTTTCTGTGATTCCAGACAAAAATATAATGATTCTTTACTTTTTATTTCACATGCCTTTTATTGGTAAAGGAAAGAACTTCTGGGAATAGTAAGACATAGGAATTATACCCTGCACCAGCTGTGAGCGTTAATTCATTGGAAAAATGGGAATCAGCTGTAAAATAGATGAGTTGTAGAAAAACTCAGTGAAAAAAAAAGGAAATTCAGGAGGGCCAACCTCTTGGAGCAAATGTAGCTTCAAAGTTGATCAAAATGCTTGGGGTTTGACAACCTGTGTGGGCTACCAGTTCTAGTTTTTAACTGCTCTCACTGTGAAACATTTTTCTTGTTGTTAGCCAAAGTCTTAGGAATGCATATTACCTAATAGAAAATCATGCTCCATGATTTTGAAGAGTGAGAGCTCTTTGCTCATTGGTCTTTTCAAAGTATTTTAAAAGTTGCTCCTTTTCATTATGGATCTGGAGAAGAGAAAGCATGTCTGATGGGACTGACAGAAAACCATTGACCTCTCAGGACGGTCTGAACCTGGCTCGGTGCAGTAATGACCAATAGCTGTCAGTGGTTGGTGCAAAATGACTGAACAGTCTCAACTTGTCTTGAAGATCACTGGTCGGATAAAGAAGCCACAACTGGTCTTTAATTGCCAGTCTCACTGCTTCTAGTAATTTTCTGCAGAATGAGAAGCCACTAGCAGAGGAAAGAATATCCATCAATCTTATCCAACTTGAAAAAATCCAGCAGTTCTGTGTCTTTTTTACAACAAGAAAAACATATTCTTTCTTTAGGTACTATTGTGGCTGCTAATAGGAGAGCACCTACTTCTCTACCACCTCTAAATGTGTCTTTCCAGCTGCTATTCGTTAATCACAACACGGTTTTACAGCTACAAGTCACTTTGCAGTCCCTACTGAATGTTCTCAATTGGAGGCCTATTGCTGCATTGCTTTACTTTCTTTTTTCATTTTTTTTTTTTCATTGGTGGTTTTGTTTGGTTTTCTTTTTTGGTTGTTTTTTTTTTTTTTTTTTTTGCTCTTGATACATTTATAACCCTGAATGAATTGTTGCCAGCTTGTTTACAAGATTCTTTTAAATGTGTTTCCTAGTGCTGGGAGCACATCTTTCTTTTCCTTTGTTCATTTCTTTCCCTTGACAACCCAAAACAATAATAAAAAGTGCCCAAGAGCTATTTTAATTCTTTACAGTTATTATAATTGCAGTTTTCATGGGATTTCCCTGCTGTTCTTTGGAAGCAGTTAGTAGTTTCCATATTGAAGTGAATCTGTGGTACAGAGTAAAAGAGTGTGAAGTAGAATGGTGCTGGCTTAGTTATAACCTAGATATTTATCAAAACATATCACTTTGTTGTGTTAAAATTAATATCCTGCAGTAATAGTTATGGCCTCCTATTGAGAACTTAATTTCCACTTAAACTCGAGGTACCAAGCATGAAGTAATACTCATCCAAGTAAAAAGAGGTCAGTGCCTACTGAATTTTTTAATAGGAATATCTAGCACTCTTTTTAAATCCTTATTTTTTTGAAATCAAAGTGCTTTTCTAGTGTCCATACTGCTTGTTTAGGCTTCTGAATGCCTTTCAAAAAGATGTTCAGTAACAAATTCAAGAACTAAAATTTCACTCTAGGCCCACTGTGGTTACACAATGGTGGAAATATTTAAGAGAGAGGGCTCAGATCATTGTTATAGTGGAATGAATGTGAAGAAAAACTCAGAACAATAACTTTATAGATTTATAGAGCTGTCATTTCTGGGTTCTTTTGGACATTGAGCTAATTAAATTTAGAGAATCATAAAAATAAGATTTTAGTACACATCACTATTATACTGCAGAAATGTATCATTTCTAACCATCTTAGTATCACAAATATTAATTGCCAATTTTTTTAAAAAAAGTAGAATTTGCCTGAAAAAAAAAAGTTATAACAATGAATAATTCAATCTGCTTTCATTCTACTTCATTTTCAAATAATTTAACCTGTTATCAGTATTCTGTTATAAATTTCCATCAAATGTCTGCAGATTTTATTTATTTATTTATTTATTTATTGCAAAAGCTGTTCACACAAAAGGCCAAACTGTCATTCTGTTACTTATAAACAGTGGTGTTCTGGTGAATAATAAAAAAGTAAGTACAGCTATTAGACAACCTTACCTGTTTTGCTGTAGAGCTGACACTGAAAAAGGATGTCTGTGTTTACTCTCACTTATGACATACTATAGTGTCTTTTCTCTCCCACAGTTGCTTCTGATGGAAAATTACTGCTTATTAAAAAGGGCAACAAAACTTGACCTCAGGGGCAGAAGCATATTTATGAAACATTTTCAAAGGAGCCTCTACTAACGTCTGAATTGGCCCTGAGCTATTTACAGGTGTGGAACTGCATTTGTCAAAGCCCAAGCTGGCTCCATTTTGTGCATAGAAATGCATAGGGATGGTTACATATGTTTAATACAGTTCAGTGTCCTTTGTGATACAAGAAATCTTTATCCTGCTCTTTTCTTATTGGCTGTGGGAAGTCTCCTTAATTTCAGTGATGCAAAAGCACTGACATTATTGGGGCTGAAGTCATAACTCTGGAGCTGGTCACCTAGCTGAGCACCGGTTTTACATCCTGTAAAATTACCTAGGAGTATTCCCACAGGCATAAGGGGCTTAACATCAATCACTGTTACTATAATTAATGGTTAAAGATGCATTTAATTCCATTGGAACGCAGAATTCTTTAAATGCTGATTATGTGCTTTAGGCCAAATACCAAGACAGGAACAATTCCTTTTAGATTCAGCACATTGCAAACAAAGAACAATTCTTCCTCTCCAAACGTTTCTCTAATTGATAATTTGTTTGTTTATGAGTGAGCTTTTATGATCATTCTGAGAAAAAATCCTGGGCATACATATTTATAAGTTCTGTACAGATATCTTCATACATTACTGAAAGTCAGACATTTTCACAGTGGATGGTGGAGGAGATTTAATGGAAAACTGTGAGAAAATACAGAAAGGGAAGAACACCAGATAAACTGCACTTCATGTGGATAACAAATGTACATTTATGTTAGATTCTCTCAATGACTCAATTTTAGTTGATGTACTGAGTTTGAATTGAGTATCCCTCAAACAAAAAAGGTAAGTTTCTGTAGCCTAAGGACAGAACTGTAGAATCCTTACCTAGTACAGTAATAGGATCATATCCTTTGTGGTTCAGATGCAGGGGGAAGATGAGGGAAACCGATCTCTGCAGATGTTTCTGTTCTGTACACGAGATTATTCTGTGTAGTGTTTGTTGGAAACAGCCACCAGACTGGAGCTGCTGGGGAGGTCATAGAGGTTTCTGATTCAGTGTTCCTGCTCTGCATTGCCAACGTGGCTTAGCAGTTGATTTTTAACTTGGATCAGTCAAGTAGTCTCCAAAGGACATTAACTCTATTGCCTGGTGATCCCAGAATATTTGGCATTTGGACACATTTATTCTTCTGTCCCAACATACTCTTTATTTTTAAAGGGGACAGTTTCACTAGTGATCTCCTGAGGTCTCTTATATGAGGAACAGAAGTTACAATTGAAAGCTGGAGCTGTCATTGCTAAATATCAAATCATCTAAAGAGTTACAATAGAGAGTTTCTCTGAACAGCTGTATTTTTAGCTGTTCCTTCCACTCTGGTGAAATTATGCTATGCAGAGGCATTACTTAATCAGGTTTGATTGTAGCCACAGCACAATTTATTCTCTTTTATATACTGCCGCCTAGTCTAGACTACTAGCTCACACAGTATTAATGCAGTACAGATTAAAAGAAATATTGTTGGAAAATACTGAAAGCAGCCCTTGTTTATGCTCCACTCCCACTAAAACTGAAATTAAACTGTCTATTCTTCATCTACTGAATAGTCACTTCAATAGCATTCATTTAAAACAGCCTAAAAAATTCTTAGATAGACATTCTGCAATTGTATGTTAAGGAGAAAGGATTTGAATTAGGCTTTTTTTCCAGAACCAAAAACTACTGCATAAAATTTCTGTTGAAACAGAAAGAAAATAAATGAATAGATTCCCTTAGTGTTTATTACTATTATTACTCCTATGAATAACCTTGGAAGCAAGGTAACAGTGCATTTAACATAAACTAAAAAAATGCTCAGAAAAAGTGGTGATGCATTGAAACAGGTTGCCAAAGGAAGTGGTGGAGTCACTGTCCATGGAGTTGTATAAGGAAAAGGTAGATGTAGTACTGAGGGACATGGCCAATATTGGTGGTAGGTAAACTGTTGGATTAGATCTAAGAGGTTTTTTCCAACTCTACAGATTCTATGATTCTATGATTCTTTGTCCATGTGAAACTGATTCTGAATTCTGAGCAGCATATATCCATGCAGGTAACATGACTTTGCAAGAACAGAGCCCTCTTTCCAGCAGCTCCATAGTACATTTTATTCTGTGAGTCAGATTATGTATTTGTGCTTATCTGAAGGCTGGAGGCCTCTTTGCCAGAGCAAATAATTTGTTGAAATAGCTGCATTCATTTTCCAGGGCTTTGGCCTAGGACAATCAGTGTAGTTCCCATAGAAATCAATGAGTTTGAATTACTCCCATTGTCTGATGTTCCCAAAACTAATACTGTAAGAAAGTACAGAATACAGGGCAGCTTCTGTAGGAAGAAAAGAAAGCAAGAAAAAAATCATTCTGTGTTTATTTTAAATTTTAGGGTACACAATTACTATTGAATTGAGAATCCCCTTTGTTAGGTAATTTTAATAGTTGTTAAGAACAGGATGAAACATGTCTCAGCAGTGATTTGCTGCCTCAGGGCAAGCAGACAGTAGAATATCACATAGCGTTCCCTTGCAAGGAGAAAAAGGGAAAAGAGCTTGGGAAAAGAGCTTTGTGAATGTAGAAGTATATGAGTTCTTCTGTATGTGCAGAACAAAACACAATATTCCATCCCCAAAAATACTGATAATAGGGGAATTGGAAAACTGCTCTAGTAGTGCCAAAATCGTGAGCAAGGTCCTGAAGAAGTTTGAGGTTTAGCTCCGTCATCAGAGCATGAGATTTTTTTCTTAAGATTACTACTTCTTTTTTTTCCTTTTCTCACTTTCCCCCCACAGTTTTTGGTGTAAGCTATATTACCCCTCTGTTCAAAGTTTGTTTGTTTGTTTTTTTAAGATATAATGGTTGGTGACACTGCTCCTTCACTGTGAGCAAATTTCCTGTGGTGCTCTTATGTTTCCAAGAGGCTGAAGTCAATTTGGTACCAACCAACATTATGAATTGCAGGAGATTTGTGATAACAGAGAGCAATTTAATAACCAAGAACAAAAGACACGGTTAATTTTTTTGAATCTGGAATTAAGCAAATGAATGACGTTAGAGTGTGGCAATTTCTTTGTCGTCCAAAAACCTGATATGGTCCTAAATATGTGTGATAGGGGAAATTTAACTTTAAGGCTTTACTCTGTAATTAGCCAGTGAAGCTCTTTGACCTAAATTAAGGCTTTTGAACACAGCTCTGCTCTGAATTTAAAGTATAAGGTGATTTGAAAGACCTGAAGACCTCTATTTCTGAACTACTCAGACTACCTACCTCACTTGTAGCTTTTCTTCTGATGTAATTTTTGAATCATTGCTTTGATTTTTATCATATATCTTTGATATCATTCTTCAGTTTTATCCTTAAAACAACAGTTTCTGAAGCATGTCTAAGTGAGAATATTAGTTAAGATTAAAATATCTAGTTAATAATTTTGGAGACAACAATGGATTGATAATAAAGAAACAGACTTTAGTATGATACATTTTAAAATACTTCACTATTTTTCTGCAAACTAATTTTTATTGTATCACACAAGTCTGTTGATTAGAAGCTATTACAAATTAGAACCCTTTTTTTTTTTTTTTTTTGAGTTTTCTTTTTATTCCCAACTTTCTAGGTAAGGAGGACTTAAAGCAATGAATGCTTGGCATTTTTCCCATCTCCTGTTTGTTACTTTGTTGTTATTTGTTTTGACCTTATACCACCCACACTATCCCAAACACTTTAACTTTCAGTTATATTCATGCAGCTATAGTATATAAGAATAAAAATACACAGACCTCTATATTTGTAAGAACTACACTTGTAAGAATGCTGACTCATGAGAGATATACATCAATCTAACAGATATTTTTCATCTCTTCCAATAATTCATTTGCAATCACTTTATCTTCCATTATTTTTCCCTGTTTTGCAGTATTCACTGTCTCATTGAAATCTGTATTTCCTTACATTGAATACTCTTAATTCAGAAAATATCATCTAGTTTGTGCAACATTTTCTTATTACTAGATATGGTGTTAAAATCATCCTTCCAGTTTCCCAGTGACATTGCAGATTCTAGATTTTTTCACAGATTTTTATTAACTCCATTTCTTCTCTCAGTTAAGATAAATTAGTTCCTCAGTTGGTGATACCCAGTATAACTGATGAAGCTTTGCAGATTTATGCAGCTGAAATTTCAGTTCATCATTTCAATAGGTTATGTTTAATGATAACCTATAAAATCAACTGCCTGCACATCTGAAAATTAATCCACACACACTATAGATTGAATGGTTTCCATGCTGACAGGAATGGGACAAATGTCAGTAAATGCCTGCACAGCCAATCTGCTACTGAAGACGTGTAAAGTTGGAGCATAAAATCAGCATTTCTACCAGGGATCACTCTTGAACATTCTGAAATAAAACCAGTTATATTCCATTGGACAGAAGCTGTAGGGTAGGTTAGATACAGGTACTTGTACAACCATGTCTGATCTTACAACATGATGGTTTAGTGCTTGGGCTCAACTTTCTTCTTTTATTCTCATGCGGTAACAACAAACCCTGGGTATAAATTTGTTACTGGACTAAATAATTTGCTTATATGACATAAATTGTGCACACATCTATTTGTAAGGCTTAACACAGAAAGTAAGGATTACTTTCTGTTGCTTTCTTGAACCAGGTTTGTTCATCCTTTTTTTGTTAAAGGTCTTCAAAACCTAGCTGAGAACAGAAAACGCTCACTACCCTGATCCAGTCTCTCCTTCAGATTTATCCTTTTGTCAGATGTCAGATAGCATGGACTTTCCTACAGCTTTATCCATA
This sequence comes from Phasianus colchicus, assembly GCF_987193195.1. NCBI lineage: Eukaryota > Metazoa > Chordata > Aves > Galliformes > Phasianidae > Phasianus > Phasianus colchicus. The sequence continues at coordinate 97,508,409 of NC_143437.1, read as the reverse complement.
TTTCTTTGCTCTGTATTTCTTGCTCTGTGCTTGATGAGATCTAGAGAGAGGAAAAGGGCTAGGTTAGTTAATCCTGCCATTATCTAGGGAAAAAAGACATACAGAGGGAACCTCTCAGAATCTATAGAAATAGAAGCAACAGCTTGAACATTAAAGTTTATTCAAGGTTGGGTATCCCTTGTGGCTTCACTTTCTATCTGCATTTTGTAATAGATAAACTGACAAAGAGTTGATTTGTCACAAGTGTGTCAGAGACTAGATTCAGCCAATTTCAGAAATGAGCATATCTTCAAATTTTTAGCCATATTTATTTTTCAAGTTCTGCTTTCATACTGAAATAGTCTATTTAAAAGTGTTACCAGTGAATTGAGAGTTAATGTTGAATAAGGTGATTATTTGATATGTGATAGATAAAATGGCTTTTCACATAGCATGAATTCAAAAACTGCTACTTGTGATACTGGAATGCAGCACATATAATTATGTGTAATGCCTTTTTTTTTTTTTTTTAAGAGAGAGAGAGAGAGAGAGAATGAGAAAAAAGACATTCCATGGTTTTGTGAGCCCAATTTATCACAGGCACAAATGCTAATATTTTGACGGTAGTCAACAAAACAAGCAGTCGAAGGTCTAGAAGCTAAAACATTTGAACCTGCAATTTAGTGCAGAGACTTGAATGTGTATTCATTATTTTCATTTTCAAGGCCATTTGCCCTCAAACATCAATTGTTAGCTTGTTTATTAAAGCTTTTGGTAACTTAGACAGTTTCCCTACAAACTCATGTATGCTTTCATTGTTTTGTGTCCATGGCAACAGAAAATATTATGTCATGTTATTCTAAAATTATTCTACTTTAATTGATTTTCTAAAATGCTGGTGTGGTTAAAGTCAAATAAGAACCATCAGACTGGAGTAGATGCACAGACAGCAGCTGCAGAAGTATACCATTCCAGTTTTGAGTTGCTGAACCATTATTAGATATTTGTCCTTCAGTGTGTATACATTCCTCAGACTAGATATGTATTTGTATTCATAGCTGTACAATTATTAACATTGCGGAAAGAGAACAATTATATCCCAAGTGAAAATAACAAGTGTGTCAGCACATGGCTTTCCCATATTTGGTTAAAAACTTCACCTGTCATCAGCCTTCCACATCACCAAAGTCACGGGGACCAGTGTGACAACAATGCAGAATGGATCAGCAAATGTCACCTGCATCCTTGTATACTCATGCAGTGTCATGTGAGACAGGGTCAGCACTGAGAAAAAGGATTATTCTGTTAGCCTTACAGGAGAAGACTGACAGCATTCAAATGGAGTGATCAGTAAGACAAATGAATGGATTTACAGTGATCAAACATACTCCCACCTGCACCTCTGGTGAAAGAGGGAGTGACTGTCTGGATATACATTGCCTCAACATCTACACGGATTCATGCAGGAAAGGAAGTAAAGGGAGAGAAATAATGTGCTCCATCAAGTTGTAGGTTTCTTTTTTTAACTGTTTCACAGGGGCTTACTGACAGGAGGTGATGGGATTTGAGGGAAAAAGCAACTGAAATGATTGCCAAGTGCAGTGGACTCATAGAAATTAATTTATGGACGTATATTCAAATGTGTACATGTGTATATGTGAATGTGTTACAAACACTTAATATAATGAATTGATCACATTCACTCATCTGATTAAGTCCTACATTGTAAGCAGCCAGATGGTAGTGCAAAACATGAATAAAACATAGTGATGTATAGGATTTCCTCTGGAATACACAATGCCAGACTACCCGTTCTGTATCCAGGGACAATGCAGCACAGTGGGATGCAAACAAGCACAAGTCTTTGAGTTTATTGGTTCAAACCAGTATTTCCACAAGCTGTCACATTTTTTTTGTAACTGCAGTTAATTTGTGATCACAAAGGACAGCTAACCTCTCCTTCCTCTGAAACATCAAAGGGAGGAAAGCGGTAATGAGATAGTGGTGAACAGAGCTGTAACTGATTGCTTAAAAATGGGGGAAGCAACAAAGGCAAGGTGTAACAGGCTGAGTAGTAGCCATCTAGAAGTACATCCAGTCCTGGGAGACAGGCGGAAACCCAGAACAGCCCAAACCAGTCCCCCACTGGAGCTCTCCACTAAGAGAGATCATGGACTGGTTAGGGAGACTGAGTCACTCTTTTGTCAGATTATCTCATAACTGGTCACATGTCTGCATCTCAGAAAACCCACTAAAATGGAGCTCAAGTTAGTAACTCCTGTCGTGGTCAAGAGAAAAAACCTGAAGGAAGCTGCAGTGTTCAAGCAGCGGGGTGCTGGCAGAAGGCCGGACAGGAAGGCAAACGGTCCCATGGGCAGAAGACGAATGAAAGGAGAAGGATGAGGTAACTGCAAGAATTCATAAAAAAATCAGCATGGTATTTGCTCCAAAAGCATTAAAAGCCACTGCTGGATGAGTTATAAACAAGATGTTGCAGTCTGCAAATGATTAATCAGATCCAGCCAACAATGTGGTAGATGGAGAGCAGGTGGGAAAAGAAAGAGGAGGTGAGAACAGTAACAAAAGCATCTAAATAAATGTCAACTTCTTTTTTTTAACTTCTTCCTGGATTATTTGTTCTTTGTTTTGTGAGCATTCAGCAGTTGTAGAACTATGCAGAAAGCAACCCATGTTTTCATTCCCAGATGTTGCAGCATCTTATGAACTGTATTCCTAAGGTGTTTGCTTTATCTGTGTCTTTGGTGAACTAAATGAAATGCTTTAAACCATGGAACAATAGAAAAAAAATTAAACAGTGTTTCTCTTAAATAAAAAGTATACATCAATAATCATTATAACTCAAAGTTTTGAATTTCATATTCTCTGAATAAACACATTAAAAAAGCTTCTATGAATGTAGTTAATCAGATGCTAATTCACCCATATATTCACAGGTTTCCCTTCCTTCTCCCAAGCACTTCTGATTATGAAACAAGAGATTATGAGTGTAACATGGACATGATGGATTGGAGCTGTCAGAACAAGGTTCTTTGAGAACTCATTATTTCTTTTGAGCAATGTAATAGAGTTCTGCGAGCATCCCTGCTTTTCTGGCAATAAACACAACATATCTATTCATGAAGTAATAATGAAACTAAGTTTAGTGAATGGTGCAGATTCAGACTTGCCTTTTTATGATCAATTTGGAAGTCACGGTTAAAGCATATGTGATGTACTAACTTCCATAAGGTTCTTTGTTTGATTGATCTGCAATGGTAGCAATGTTCAGAATAGTTTCATTGGACTGCCATTGTCAGAAATAGGTAACAGTTCTAAGCACAGAGAAAACTTCTACTGTACAAATCATCAGTATTAATAACTCCAGTCCTTCAGGTGAAAGGTCTAGCCTTTCCCATCCCTTCTTTATCTACTCTTGGTACACTGAAGTTCCCATTGCTTGAGTTAGGTGGTGTTTGCTTTTTTTGTTTGTTTGTTTTCCAGAGGTTACTGAGCATGGCTGAAAGCCAAAATCTTTACAGTAGTTGCCATAGACGGAGCTTTTCAATTGAAGAAGGCAATCAACTCCCAGCATTTAATAACAGTTGGCCCAACAACCTCGGATTTCTTGGAGGAGAAGCTGTGATAGCTGGGCCTGTCAGTCCATCTCCACCCTGAGAATTGTTTCCTTAGAACTTATCAGATCACTTTGGAGATTTCTTACTCTGCTGATTTTGAGCACGAGGGCCTGCAGTCTACAAGAGAAATAGTTGTAGAGGGAAGCTACAAATTACAGGTGGTTTGGGAAGATTTCTTCAACTCTGATAAACAAGAAGAGGGGATCAACATTATCTCAAATCATATACTATCATTACCAGATGATCCACTGGAAATAATGAGGTAAAATTCTAGATAACTTTGAGAAAATAGAGAAATGGCAACATGCTACACAGCAGTCTGCCACTGATGTTAAAAAGTGTTGTCCAGTGACTGTAGGACTAAACACAGGCATGGTGTGTAACATGACATTACAGGGTTAACCCATGGTAAATACCTGACAGCTTGTCTTTCTTTCTGGCAACACTTGTGTAACTTGTCATGCCAGTGAAGTCATACTGAATTGAGCAAAACTAGCTGAAACCAAATATGCAGAGAAACGTATTTGTCATTTCACTTAAGCTGACAGCTGTAGCAATTTTCTGTGAGCAGACACACAGCTTGATGACCAAGAGGGAAGCTTGTGTGGATTTCTAATTGCAGAGTTCTGTTACAGGGGCCACTCATTATGGGCCTCTGATTTTAAGAAAGATTAGGAAACAATCAAAACCTGGTGATTTGCTTGAATTTAATATGCACGAATCATTAGAAATCTCTAACAGGACAAGAGAATAAGGTTTTCAGATTTTACAAGAGGAAGAGGAAGAGGAAGTTACTGGCAGATTCATTGCAGGATAGAAGGAGCAGGGTAATAAAAAATGGATCACCATTTCACAAATAGTATTGGGAGAATTCATTAAAATCAGAGTAATGTGGGAAAGAACTCTTCATTTTCACTATCATTTAACTGATCACTGTGACACTGACAGCAGTATTAAAGGTGACTTACTGAATTAAAAGTTATTCTCATCTACTTGTATGATTTCACACTGAAAGCTCCCACCTTCAAGCACATTATGCAGGAGCAACTATCCATTTAGATTTCTTTAAGTCCATAGCATGCACAAGGCAAATCAAATTAACTTAGCCTGTGATGAACAAGTACTGTGCTAATTTGTCTGACTTTGCATTTGCCGTTCTAGGAGTGACCTTGGAACTATTCCCACAGCTCAGATAATGCAGGGTGACTGTTTTTTCAGTGATGCCTTGTGCTTGTCTAAACAGTGACATCAAAATGCTTTGCTGTAAATGTTTGTGTCTAAGCATTACTGAAAGCATAGTGAAAACAGATACCTACTCTCTATTGTCTCCACTCTCCTACTCCACCATTTCTGACATATAACCTTAGTTATAAAATGTAAATATATATGTATAGAAATTCTCTTTGGCAAGTCCATAAATATCTTCCTCATATTCTCAGTACTTTTATATGTATGGTATTCAGTCTATTGTCTTTTAAACAGCAGTTATCACTGACTTCATTCCTCAGAGATCCCTTGTGATACCACTAATCCATTACTAGATTTTTTCCTTTTCCTTTTCACTCCAAATTCATCCCGAGACTAAGAACAATTTTCATTCTCTCACTCTTTGCTAAACCTCTTCCATTTTGACCTATTCTGCAGTGAAACTGTCATTCCACCTTTTTTAGTGAGCTTTTTATTCAGTGTCTTGCAGAACCTCTGCCTTGTTTTCACAATGATGGTAATGATCTCACAAAGTTATTTTCTCTTGGAGTTTTTGTAGGTGTCTGCTGTTTTCTCTCCCTATTTCGATCTCTCTAATTGCTAATTCAGTGTCCATATCATTCTCTCTTTGTTGCTTTATGCACTCCCTGTAAAGATTCCATGGGGAAAATCAACCTGTGTCACATTTTCACTCCATTTTTCTATGGATGAATAAAACACCTACCTTTCCAATACAAAATCCTGACTTGTCATCATGACACTATCTTTGCTTGCCTGCTCTTCCTTAAAATTTATCAAGACAAGAACTAAACTCCTATCTCACACTGAGTGCAGATACTTTTCCTTCTCTGAAAAATATGTTGGAATATACTGGGTTCCCTTCATCTTCCTGGGGACAACTCTTGGACTGAGTCCTCCTTAATACCTACAGTCAAAACCTGAGAGCATGCCTTCCATATTACCAGGATCCCAGGTTGAACCATGCACTTGCTCTTCCCCATAGAAGTATCTAAGGTGCAAAGAGTTGTATTGATGTGAGGTGCAGCAGCCCAGCCCACAGAGAAAAACATGGAGTAACCGGAAAATGAAACACATCTACCAGTCACATGGGAGCAAAGCCACAATTTTCTGTTAAGCAATTAGAAATCATTTGTGTCTAAGGTTTTTGTCTTCTGTGGTCTCGGTTACAGCAATTGCTTCATCCTTGATTCTCAGAGCACTCAGATTACCTTAGTTCCAAACACCAGTCAGTTACATTACTTGGTATCTTTACCACACAAACTCCAGTTTCACAAAGGAATTTCAATATAACTGTGAAACATTTAAGGATCTCCTGTTTGTGAATTTAAGTTTCTGATCGTTTTCTTGGTTTGGTTAGCCTTGCTGTCCTGTGGGCATGGTATATCCTCCCTGGGAGATGTGAACTGACCTTTTTACCTCTTCCCCTGAGAACACACCACACTATACATTCTCTCAACACTAATGATGTTTTAGAGGAACATAATATGCCATCATCTTCATTTTTTTAATTTTATTTTTTTTTAAATAACAGACACACAGAAGATGCAACACTTATAAAACAGAATTTGACATCAAATACTCCTTAGGTGCATGGGAGACAGATGTGTAGCCATAACTGATGTGTTGAGTAAGAAGTAATTGTGTATGATGTTTTATACTCAAACCTCATTTTTACAAGTTTAATGATAGCAATATTTGAAAGTCATTGTCAGATCTTGATTATTTGTTCAGATCTTTCAGTAAGAGCACATTTGTTCTATAAGCAGGCAGTGACAGACTGGAATAAGCATGTTACAAGAAGTCGATGCGCTTTTTTTAGTCATTGTTACAGTCTCATTATGTGAGTTTTCTCTTGTAACTTCAGTAGGCTAAATATTTAAAATAATCACTTTGAAAACAGCATTTTTTTCATAAATGACAGGAATAAGTAATATGTAATGAATTTAATATGGATAAAAACAAAGAATAAAGAAGACAACACTAAAAGCGAACTTCAAATGAAGAGTTCATTAATACAGCAAATACATGTAACATTAGCTTTACACAGCCTGTCAGCTTTTAAAATAGATCTTCCAGATGCATCAGACTAAAAGAACATGAAACTTCTGCAAAGCCAAAATTAAGACAGCAGTATGTGACATAGCAGCTTTGGTAAGTTGTTTTTTGTTCACAGGGTGGCTTCTGGAATCATGGGGATTAGTCCTTCTCATCGAACATCAAAGAGACTGGCACAGACAGGAGAGATAAACTCTGCCCCTTATGAGCTTGTTCACATCACTTCTACCCATTTAAATTCTAGTTAGGTTGATCAGCAACAAGAGAAAAGCTTTAAATTGCATTATTAACAATGGATTAAATCTTAGACTGCTGATTAAATCAATTTCTCTCAGATAAAATCGTAATGGGCATTGGCTGCGTTTGTCTGACAGGAAACATGTCGGTGGTAATGCTTTGTGTTGCCTTTAATAAGTCTGATTGTCATCTTCCAGCAGGGAGAGCATAAAAGGCACCTGCAGGTCTGGGTGAATGGGATCGCTGATCGATCACATTGTCAGGCCTGTCAAGTGCTCGGAAACAGCTGAACAAGAACATAAAATCAATATGGTGCCGTATTTATATGCAGGCTCCCCAGATCAGTCAGCTGATTGAAAGTTTTGACAGAATCAGCGGCACACTAAATATCATTTCCAAAATTATATTGGCCTCATAATACTTATGTTTAAAAACAATCAAGATATTTAATAGAAGGAATGATTTTTTTGTTTTTGTTTTGAAGAAAATAAGAAATTTTGCCAACGTTACCTCTGGGTGGAACTGCAGCCTATCCATTTCTTTACTCCCTACATGAAAGTTATCACATTCTAACTTTTATTTATTATTTATATTTGTCTCCTGCCTTCCATTCAGAGCGAGCTACATTTTTGCAATGATCTTTACAGTTGTTCAGCTGCTATATAAAGATTAGGCTATTCTAGAAAGACAGAAATCAGACAAACAGAGGAATCCTTTTCTCTATGAGAAAGTTTGTTTGCACAAGCGGTAGTCCAAATCACCTACCTGGGAACAGAGCCAGAAGAACCTCATGAGGAGGTGGAGCAGGAGGAAGACAGAGCATGGACCACGTGCTCCATCCAGCTCAACCTCGTCCAGCATGGGTGCACAGCTGAGCCTTCAGTCTGTGAAAGTCTCTGGGGTTACAAGGATGGTAATAAATAACATTAAAGGAGAAAGTTGGTTTCACATCTGAAGCAAATTTGAACATATGAACATATTCATTTTTGTACGTGTGATGCATTGCATTTCTATTTATAGCTTTTTCTCACTGTTATCTTTTCTGCTTTCTTCTGTGACCCACATCCATGTTTTGTAATTTGTTCATTGGCTTTCCATTCATATCCTACTGTTCCCTTGCTCCATTATTCTCCCCAGAGATTCACTTTCTCCATACTCCCTCCCATTTCTATCTTCTTTCTTCATTTTCTTGCCTTATTTGTAGACCTTAAATTCATAGAGGAAAAAAAAAAAAAAAAATTCAAGCATACAATCAAAACTCAGCTTGTACAACCCAAAATTATTCTTTCTGATCTTTATGACACATGACACTTTGCAGATGGATAGAATTCATGCTTGGACATGAAATGTATTACTAGTTTCCACAAACAATCCTGACTTCTTTCTTTTTCTTTTTCTTTTTTCTTTTTTTCTTTTTTTTTTTAATCTTTAATCTTTACATTTTTCTCATTGCATTGGTCATTCCTGCATGTTTACTGCACAAGCTGTACACAGTTGTGCCTTTGGATTTGGATTAGTTCTCAATTGCTTTCAGTAGGAGATAATCAGCTAAAATTTTGTCACATCTATAATAGCAGGAACATCCAATGGACAAGCTCAACTAAAAGTAAAGTAATAGCATGTAATTGTATCATCAGTTCATGTGGATTAGGATAATAAGCATACTGCTCTTTTCATGACACATGTTTCTTGCTGTGTCCCATCCAAGAAGCCTCCTGGATTAGTCCTTCTTCCTCTCAGCTGTGGAACTAAAGATCAGCAGATCTTCAAATCTTCCCACACTGAAACTACAAAAACCTTCATATTCTACCCTACACAGAATCACAGAATATCCCACATTGTAAGGGGGATAAGTGAAGCCTGAGACCAGCTTCAGCTTCATACAGGTGTTCGCAATCGTTAGGGACTCATCGGTCTGTCCATCTACCTCGGTGCACACCAATGTGGTGGGTGGTAAAATGGCGTTTATTAACTCGTGGCAACAGCTTATATAGCCTTGTACAACTTCGTCTACGCCCCTCTTATCTTGCGTAAGCACTTGCGTCACTACTTTCCTATCTGGTTACTACTAGCAACTACTCGAAAGTTCTATGCTCGCTGTCTACATCTCCCCCTCCCTATGCACAAGCGTAACTACCCTATTCTGAGAGGACCCTAACCGCGTACAACCGAAGCCCCGCTTTGCACCTATACATGCCATTGTCCTCTCAGTTAAGCCTTGCCCCGTTACATCCTGAATCGCAAAGTAATCCCGCGCTACCCTTATACCGCTGCGTTTCCTGACTGCCTACAAGCCTTTTGCATTTTACTATATTCTACGCGATAGTTAACTGTGCGGTCAATCATCTTTTGAATACAACCTAGCATAATTTGTAGAAAGCACGGCACACATACTACCAAAAGCAGGATAACTACGAGCCCTAAAAGCAGTCCCTTCAATAAGTGCACACCCCATTCTCCGACGCCTCCGAACACACTTCTCAGCCAGTCCCCGATGGGGTCGTCTCCACTTGGATCTTCTCCGTATGGTCGCGCAGGGCTTTCAGCGCTTTATGGATGGATACGCTGTGGTCGCTGAGATTGAAGCAACACATTCCTTCTAGGTCTTCACATTCATGCCCCTGTGCCAGGAGCAAGAAGTCGATGGCTGCTTTGTTTTGCAGCACCGCATGCCGAATGCTGTTTGTGTCCTCTAGCATCGCATTCAATACTAATGTTGTTAAATTCGCCTGCTTAACTGACCAACATGCTAGGTGTCCTATCTGAGCCAAGCTCTGTGCTGCAGCAACCCCAGGGTCGTTCAGAGATTTTATCAAACATGCCGTTTGGCTAGCTAGATCGGTGTTGTTACGGCAGCTGGAATGGTTTGTAGTGTACCTCGCAAAGGCTTCTAACGTGTATTGAGGGATGCCCATTAGGCAAGTGCAAAAGAGTGAGGTTGCCGATTGCAAGCTAAAGCAAAAGTCGTTTTGGCTCGTCTTATTTACCTAAGTAACCCATAAATTCCCTGACAGTGACAAAAGATGAATTCCCTCGCTCCCTGTGATAAAGCAATAACCACCACACACACTAAACATAGCATTTGCCTGATAGAAACGCGTTTTTTCGTTGGCAGCAACGGTTGAGTTTCCTCCATGCTTCTCCCGGCCTTCTTTCGGGGTTCCTGGGCTGTCTCCTTCTTCGGCGTTCACAGGAGCCATACCTGCAAAACTCAGAGTCCCTCGTTACTGTTCTCTTTCATCAGATCTGGTTTGTACTGGCAAGCCAAGGACCGCAATAGCTACAGCCCAGTGGGCCTGGGCCGAGGTAGAATTAGCTTTTCCGTGTTGGGTAGCCACGATCATCTTGGAGGCTGTGTCAACAGTAACTGCCAACCACGACCGAGGTGACATTCGCGGCTCCCACGTAAAGTCCGTCTGCCATATTTGCAGCAGCCCTAAGCCGCGGGGGTTGACCCCCGCCCCAATAGCAGGAGCTGAATTACAGTGAGGGCAGGCCTGCACCACATCCCTTGCAGCTGTAATGGAAATACCACAGGCTCGAGCGAGTGCCCGGGCGCCTATGTGAAGCGTGGAGTGGAGGTCTCTGGCCTTTCGGATCGTCAGGACACGGGACCCTGCAGCCGCATCTGCGGCTGCGTTGCCCTCTGAAAAGAATCCTGGTACATCCGAATGACTTCTTACATGTAAAATTGCTATAGGCTCTACTCGGGTGCACAAAGCATCTTCTAAGATAAGCGCTGCTTCCGTACTAGGGATGCCTTCTTGGCCTATTTTCAAAGCGAGCTTAGCTGCAAAAGCAGAATCTGTGACTATGTTACAGGGAAGGGAGGGCCAATAAACAATCGCCATCGCAACAGCCCTGACCTCGAGCATCTGAACGCTGGCGCCCAACGTGGGGCTCGAACCCACGACCCTGAGATTAAGAGTCTCATGCTCTACCGACTGAGCTAGCCGGGCCTTGGTTATTACAGACAGGAACCGTAAAGGCAAAAGCCTCCCTGTCTTGCTCAGCCAGGGGTATGGAGAAAAAGCAATCCTTCAAATCGATAACAACAACCCCCCAGCCTGCAGGCACGGCGGATAGTACGGGCGCACCCTGCCGAACTACACCAAAAGGCACTAACTGAGCGTTAACTGCGCACAAGTCGTGCAGCAAGCGATAGGATCCGGACGCTTCTTTATCACAAATACAGGAGTGTTCTATTGACTAAGAGAGGGTTCTATATGACCTAAGCGAAGCTCTTGCTGTACTAATGCGTGAAGCGCTACAAGCTTTTCCGTCGGTAAGGACCACTGATCCACCCAGACAGGTCGCACTTCCTGTCTCCAGCGCAGTGGGATCGCATACTGCGCTGACAATTGACAGATCGTGGCCCCCACTATAAATTGTTATGCGTGCTGCCCCTGTTCTGCTGTAGCAGAACAGGCCTTTCCAGGGAACCATCCCTGCTGATTACGATAATCTCAACCATCTGGGCGGACCTCCGGGTGGGCGTTGTTCCTCCCACTCCCGCTATCATCTGTGCCGCCCCTGTAGGCCATGTAGAGGGCCAATCGGATTCCGCAATAACCCGATGTGATAGAGAAAGCGCCTATGTTTGCAGGGCTAACTATAAACGCGGCTGGATTCGCTAGGCCCTTTTCTTTCGCTTTCTCTTTAACTTTAGCCCAGTCAGTAACCAGGCCCCCCCTCCCGGCGCGGGCTTCCCCGCCCCGCTCCGCCCACCGCCCTATTGCGTTCTTCAAGGGGCGGTTCTGGCTGAGACGTTTTGTCCAAAGAAGGGCATAAAGACGGGGCAGAGTAAGGCGGGGGCGGAGCTGTCGGCTCACATGACTGACTCGGCGACTCCTTCTTCTCCGTCTCTCCGCCTCCGCTCTCTGCCGTCGCCGCCATCTTTGCCTCGCCGGATCTATGAGAAAGTAAAGACCCGCTCCCGGCAACCCCGTCACGCTCCGCTCCTCCCCGAACCCTCCTTCTGCCTTTGCCGCTTTGAGAGCCTCAAGTATCAAGCCCCAGGTTTTAAGCTCTCCTGTTTTCCCGAGTACCATCGCCCGCTGGGCAAGCGCTGCGGTGATAGAATCCCAGGACCCCGGGGTATATAAATCCGAGGGCGATGTAAGCAATCCCTCCTTCAATAACAGTGATAACACTGTACCTATTTCCTTCTTAGAAGGAGAATTTTTCCCGCAATAGGTCTTACACGCGGACGAAATCACCTTTATGACGGCTTCCATCGCCGGGCGTAATCTCCCCGACGGATCAAGCGACCACCGGGCACCTCTTCCGATGGTCTCCTGGGTCCTCGGACAGGCCTTATAGGCTATCGGCCGTACCTTCCGACGCTACCCAGCTTCCACTCTCCTAAGCCGCAGCCCCCTCTTCTAGGGTCATCGCCTCCTTCCCCAAGGGAGACGGATGAGAGCAGGATCCTGCCACGCCGCCTGTGGCCGACCACTATTCCCTAACTATCACGTCGGGGTCACCATATGAAGCCTGAGACCAGCTTCAGCTTCATACAGGTGTTCGCAATCGTTAGGGACTCATCGGTCTGTCCATCTACCTCGGTGCACACCAATGTGGTGGGTGGTAAAATGGCGTTTATTAACTCGTGGCAACAGCTTATATAGCCTTGTACAACTTCGTCTACGCCCCTCTTATCTTGCGTAAGCACTTGCGTCACTACTTTCCTATCTGGTTACTACTAGCAACTACTCGAAAGTTCTATGCTCGCTGTCTACAGATAAGATAAGAATCATCAAGTCCAACCTCTGGTTCCACATAGGACCATCCAAAAATTAGACCATATGTTTGAGAACATTATCCAGACTCTTGTGGTGGATTTAAACCTTCTGAAGTAAGCCTGGAGATTCACAATATGACTGTGACTGTAGAGTTCTTACCTGATGATTAGTAAGAACTCTAAATTAAAACCCTTACTGAACTTTATTCTAACTGGTAGATTGAACACATAGAAGTTGGTGAGAGAGAAAGAGCAATTTTAGTCTGTATCAGAAATACTGGAATAGAGCTGTCTTCACAATTCATCACATTTCACTTAAATTAGTGAGAATTCTTCTTTGAAAAAAGCAAGAATGAGCACTTATTTTTTGTGTTGCTATGGCCAATGTAAAAAGCAGAATCCAACTGCAGATGCATAACCAGGTGTTCTCTGATGAACTGTGTGAAGTCTAATGTTAGCAGAAAGGAAAACACTTCTCATCGCTTTAATTGATTTGCTGAAGTACAGCATGAATGCTTTTCTCCCTCCCTTAATCTTTCCTACCCAGTGGCGTCACATCTGTAATATCCTCTTCTCCCTTGTATTTTCTGAGTATCACAAATAAGACTTTTTGAGAAAGTTTCCATGACTTCTCACTTGCAGTGAGTTTTATGTATAATTGTTAAAGGGCTGAACTGATATATCATGCCAAAACCACAAATGTCTGAAAGTAAACAGAAAACAAACAAACAAAAAAAGGTCTCAATCAAGATATATTGATTTCATTTTGGAGAATCAAGACACAAGGGTTGTACATACACTGAAATTCACTGCCCTCATATCTGGTCTGTGTTCTTACACATGGTAGTACCTCAACTATCCTCCTGCCTATGTTTATACATAATATTTTTGTTCATCAGCTTTTCCTCAATCATTTAATTAAATGGTGAGATCAGAAATGGAGCACAGCAGCTCTGGAAGGTGATGCCATATCTGTTCCAGTTTTAGGAACAGACTTACAGACATTTCTTAGAGGAGCATCACACCATAAGCTCCTATCTTGTTTTTTGCTGCTTCTCTCTCCTGCAGCAGATCACTATAAATCGGGAACTGGCCATGTTCTTCATTTCCTCTCAGTAGGTGCCTGTAAATCAGACCAAGCAGGTATCTCTCCTGTGTTCATGTGGCCTCAACAGTTGGAAATGTTAACAGCACTAACCACTCCAGATCCTCTTTAAATGACTGAATAAAATTGGTGAATCATTTTAATTTTCCTGTACTATAAAAAACAAAACAAACAAACAAAAAAACCCATGCAATTACCGGATACATCAGTTAGGAACATGTCCCTGGAAAGACTGATTACAAACTCTATTTCTCTGTTACTTGAATGTTGGGCGTTTTGTGTTACCACTAGGATTCTGTTTATTATCTTCCAACTAATTTGCAAATTATTTTTGAATGTATTCTAATTATTTCTCTAAAACCCCATTAGTTATGTACAGGACTCAGAATTTATAACGTTACAGAATGCGAGTTACCATTTGAATTTTTAAAAAGTTTCTGATTATCAAGACAGCTTAAAATTAAATGGAAAAAAATATCGACTCTAGCAGACACTCTCACATAGATCGCGAAGCCCTACATATTTTAAAATGTATGAATTGTGACACAGTGCAGGGAACTTTGAAACTACATCAATTATTTTGCATCTGGCACTGCACACCACCTGCATAATGAGAGAGCAGAGGAGTTGATGATTTTTGAAATTCGTTTGGTGAATAGTCACATAGATGATGGATGCATTGTATAGTTATCTAGGCAGATGGAAAGCTAGTAATATGCTTGAATTCAAACATGACTTGTATTGAGTCTTGGCTTATATTTTGTTTTGTTTATTTTTTGTGTGTGTTTTTTTTTGTGGTTTTTTTTTTTTTTTTTTTTTTTTTTTTTTTGCATATTCTGATATATCAAAAGAGCAGTATTATTTTCTAAATTGTATACAGCTTCATCCTTCCTTCTACATGCAGTTGGGCTGCCCCAGGGAAATTGAAAGCAGAATGTGATATATATTGTCTGAAAGGGCACATTTTAATATCTTCAGTTTCATTGTTTACTGGGTTTCAAAAAGACACTGTAGCAAAATAAGTTAATGCATGCAAATATGTGGCTCTTTCTACATTCTCCAAGGACTATTATTTGCAACAGAGCAGTGTTTCTAAAAATTTGTTTCAGTACAGAAGATCAGTTTAAGAAAAAAACAAGGGCCAGAGCTGTCAGGTGACATTCCCATTGGCAAATGGTGATTCACATGCTGCAAATAACACAAGCTCTGAATGGCAGAGCATAAAACCCTGTACCTCTGAATACAGTTGTACATAAAATTCTGTATAGCACTTCATAGTTAAAAAAAATTAAAAAATTAGTACCGTATCAATTATTCTCATTATAGCTGGGTTAGAGTACATTTTTTTCTTAATAGCTGGTATGGCGCTGTATTTTGGATTTGGGATGACAATAATGTTGATAACACCAATGTTTCCATTGTTGCTGAGTAGCACTTATCTAGAGGCCAATGACTTTTCAGCTTCTCATTCAGACCCACCAGTGAGGAGCTGGGGGTTCACAAGAAGCTGGGAGGAGACAAGACCAGGACAGCTGACCCAGACTGAGAAAAGAGTATAGGAGTATAAAAGAATATTCCATATCATATGGCTCAGTAATAAGGGCAGAGGAGAAAGAAATGTAGGAGGGAGTGTTGTTCAGAGTAATGACATTTGAGTTCCAAATAAACCTTTGTACATGGTGGACTTTGCTTTCCGGAAAGTGGAAACCACTCTCCAGCCAAAGTTTATTCTGGTGCATGAAATTATTCATGCAGGGCTTTCCTTTTGACGTTGCTGAATTTCATTCAATTCCTGTCTACTCATTTTTCCAAACTGTGAGGTTCCCTCTGAACAGCAGCTGTCATGGTTTGGCTCATTTCTGAGACAAGGGAGCAAAGGGACCCATGGATATACACTTTGGGAAGAGGAGGTGGCAAAGGGAAAAGGTAGGGAAATGGACCTGGACAAGGAAAAAGCAGCAAGGAGCTAAAGCAAAATAAAACTTAGTTTACTAAATATAGTAGTGGAATGTGAGATAATACAATATAATAAAATATAATTGGAATTGAATCCAATACATCAAATAAAATGTGAAAGAGAGAGAGCCTCTGAAACCAAACTCCTTACTCTAATGCAGTAGTTGAAGTAGCCAGGGAACAAAAAGGGAACTCTTGTGACTCCCAGTCCATTTTATGTTTCCCTCTGGCAAAGTTGGCCATTACATGTATCCTACAGCTCTTCAACCAGTCCGCACAATTTGTTAGTATCCAAAAGTTGCTAAAAATCAGCTTTGATTTGATGTATCTGAAAATATTTTACAGAAGAAGTCATCCGCAGAGGAGAGTGGAGCACATGTGCAGGGGGGTTGGAACCTGATGATCCTTGGAGTCCTTTCCAACCCAAGCCATTCTATAATTCTATAATTCTGTGATTCCATTATTCTGTGTGGATTTCTTAAAGGTCAGTAGGCCATTGCTCAAACCAGGGCTCAACTCTAGGTCTCTGTTGCCCTTGAACTGAACACCAAATTTGTGCAGAATGGTCCCCATACTATGAAGTATACAGATGACCAAGGAGAACCTTTCTTGGTGCAGAAGGAATTTTATGCTGTACCAAATTTAATCTTTATGACCAATAAAGATGGTGGAATGCATTTCCAAAGAGAATGCCTCTTAATTCTCCAGTGTCGCTATAGAAAGATAATAGATTTCTTGTTAAGAAGAAATCCTGCCTTACAAAAATGGTCAGCTTTCCAAACAGAAAAACAGATTTTCCTTCCTTGACAAACTGTGAAGCCTTTTTTTTACTCTGAAGTAAAAACTTTTTTTTCTTTTTTTCCAAAGCAAAGTATGTATAACAACAAGAAAAGTAACCACTGAATTAAGCAAATGTGCAGTTCTAGTTGACATTCCATAGTTCAGAAATGAAATATGTTTTTAGATTTTCTTTACTTCTTATAAGAAACAAACTTTTCTCTTTACTTGCAAAAGTTATCTACTTTCTCAGTTTTTACAGACCATTTATAAACCTTGAAAGTAAGATGTTAATGGAAATACTGGCTGACCTTTAACTGGAAGCAGAACAAATGGCTTATCTGTAACAATTAAAAAGATTTAAAACCTCCTCAGATACACATGCAAGTGATTTTTATTTTTTTTAAGTATACTTATTAGACAACAATGGTATAGATTTAAATTAATTGGAATGGATTTGACTAGTAGAATTTTTGTCTTAACTGATACCTACAATAACACTGTTTGAACATCCAGTGTTTTATATAGGATGTAAGCACTATCTTCCAATTGACAGATTTCATTTTGAATTTTTATTGTCACTACATTTTTGTCTTTCCCTTTAATACTTATCTGTGCTCTGATTCTGCTTATCAACTTTATTATTTAGAGGAAATAATCATTTTTTTAAATTAACAAGTACTGACAAAATATCTACATGAACACTCTGAGTTCCGAATTCAAGATCTGGTATGGGAATTCCCCTAGTATCAATGATATTTAGTTTTTGGGCTTATGAGTAAAATTAACCCCTATTTTGAGGGAAGTTTTTGCTTTTGAGTGTGCAATTCCTTTGTTTGTTTATGTAATTTAATATGTTTGTGTTGTTCTCAATGGGTTCTAAATTAAGACTCTTAAAAGGTTCACATCATCTAGGCTGGTGTACCAAAACTGCAGCATCTAACTCATATTTGGCTGGCTCTAGAACGAGAATTCAGATGAACTAATTGAAAAATGGTTGTAACCTTGAGTTATGTATAGGCATCACCCACTTTTTCTGGTCCAGGTCTTACACAATCTCTTTGGCAGTCAATGAGCAGAAATAACTATTAGAGAAACAGTGATTTTTTAGGGTGTGATTCATCTGGATTTGGTATCAATACATATCTTGTTAGATTGCATGCTTTCAGATGAAATGAATTATAACCTAAAAATGATAACTGGCCCCAATATCTATAAAGGAAATCTAAATTATTTGCTCATAAATAGGTTTCTGTGATGCAGTTGTGTTTGATCAGGTAAATTTCAAATATTCCTTTAGGTGCCTTTTTGTAATATAGACTTTAGATTCATTTAAATTCAGTTCAAAGTAAATAGTCAGATTTTCAAAGGTACTTCAATGCCTAAAAAGAGAGTTAGATTTCCATTATTACATTCAGGCAGTGAATTAAAAATGAATTATCACCTATTTTTTCTGAGGTATTCTTGAAAGTAATGTCAGCAACTGCTGTATTGCTGGGCACTCAAATACATTCAGAAATTGAACCCTAAGTTTCTAATTTACTTTGGAAAGAAAAATAAATATGTCATAGTTGTAGTAGTTTTCCTTCATTTCATTTTAGTATTTTATGCACTATCAGCGAGAACGGCAAAGTTAGAGGGACATAAAGACCATAGCTGTGGGCAGATATGTACACAATTACATTTTTTGTGCAACTGACTACACAGTAAAATTGTACAATATCTTTCTTTAATTTTAATCACTCTATCAGCCTAGTATGAAGGTTTTGAGATATGCATAAGGATAGGACAAGAATTCTGTAATATGGAGTAGTTCAGGACTCAGGTCTGTATTTTATTTAATGTTAAAAGTGATATATAACATATTTCCTGTTGGTGACTTGCTGTATATGACATCAATAATTTCAGTAATGTTTTCTGGTAAATTTTAATTGAGTATTTATAATATAACAAATATATTGAGTTGAGATTTTGAGATCCTTTATTGAGACAGTGCTGGTTTCTGCAAAAACTGTTAAGCTGGTTAAATCATTATATGTAATTATTAAATATAATCATTGTAATAGAGACTGACCCACTTGAGTAGAAGACTCTTAAGAATGACCTACTATGAAATAACTTTAAATTGCATGTGCTAGTCTCTCAAAATGCAGACAGGAACAATTTTCCATTTCCTAAGCTAAATATCCTTTCCTTAACTCAGTAATGAGCTTTCAAATAAATTGCTCCTATATAGCTCTATTCATTTATCTCTGAGGTGTGTGGGAGATGACACTGGCTTTCAAATGAGAATTACTTTGCACCCTGAAACACATTTCCAAAGTTTTAGACTTTATTTTTCTCCTTTTTTTTTACCTTTTCCTTTATTCAGATTGTTTTTAATGGAGGAAAAAGTCTTTATAACTAAGCTGGTATCTGAAATCTGCAATACACAGTAGCAGTACTTATCTACAGAAATATAAGTGGCTATTCCCTGGTTTAGAAGATGAGCAAAAGCAATATTAAAATGGCAGAACTATTGGTATGATTTCTGGCAGCAGGTGCAATTTGCTGTGATTACAGACATTACAGCCATTTCAAAGCTGGGCCCAGTTTAACTTTGCTTTATCCTCAGTGAACACAAAGAGCTCCTTACCTTAATCCTTACTAGATGTTTCTGTCCTTTTGGCTTAGAAATTTTCTGGACAGCTCATTTTTGAATCATGAAGAAGAAAGACAAAAAAATTAGGAAGTCCACAAGAAAAGCACAAAATAGCTGATATGGTTTTGAGATGTTTTTTTCTATTTATGTTTCTTCCCCTTGCTTTTTTCTTAGGCCTGCCTGCCTTTTCTGGAGGAGACATTCATGAGCTCTGAACTGGCTTGAATTTTGATGAGAACTTAGCATCTTTTGAAGCGTTTGCAGCAGACAAGTCCCACAGTAAGAGCAGAGCCACTTGAGACTTGTGAGTGGGCTCTTGTGAATACTCTTCTCTTAACATGGCCTAATGAGTAGCCAGTGAAGCTTAGAATAGACTTTTCTTCCTGCGTCATCACAGTAATTGGACTGTGGTCATAGTCATGCTGCAGATCTTTTACTGCAAAGTGAATGCAATCTCTGTAAGCTTTGAATCAGAATTGCTTTGGATTCTGCTTGCAGATACATGGTTTTATAATTCCTGGGTCCCAGGATTTTGTAATGGAGGCTTGTTCACCTTCCATTAGAGAAAGGAAGATATTCTGAGAAATTCTCTCTCATCTTTGAAGCTTATGGAATAAAAATAGCTCATGGAGATTTTTGCTGTTATTTTCCAATGTCCTTTACCTTGAAAGTGGAAAACTTAAATTTTGTATCTTTTATATCTGTTTCTAGAAGTTATGAAGAATTTGCAACTTCAAGCTATCAGTTATTAGCTCTATGAAGGCAATTTAGCTACAATAACATCTCTCTTATCTACATATAGGAATCTACGTCCTATAACAAGTTTTGTTTGGAGGTTTTGTTTAAAATGAAATATATAACAATTACCTTAGAAGAAAAGATTTAGGACCTGAAATGTTTTCCCATCAGAAAGCTTAAAATAGAAATGGATTTTATTGTGGTTGAAATGATGAGAGAAACGTAAAGAAGATAGTTAATGATGTATCGTTAATGGGTCCACAGGGGATGGGGGTATCCAGCAGATTAAGTTTTAGATACATGTCTTTGATACAGGAGCCTTTGCCTGGTTTCTCTCACTCAGTCTCTCCTGCTCTCTCTCCCTTTTTCAGACTGCTTTGGATTTGAGAAAAACAGTTTATGAAACTAATACATAATGAAAGTTTTATTTTCATTCATAGTCACTCTCCAATTATAAATGCTTTATCAAAACTATACCAGGCACACATTACATACTATAAAATCATAATCTTCTATCTTTATTATAAAAAGAAAGCTTTAAGCAGTTAGAAATCACAGGAACTAACAATCATATTGTAGAATCATCTGGGTTGGACAAAATCATTCAAGATTATCAAGACAAAACATCAACTTGACCTTGCTTTCTAGTTCCTTCATCAGCTCCATTGCTTCTCTGTGCACATGCTTGAACAACTTAGTATCTTTCATGTACTGTGGTGCCCAAAACTGAACAGGTAATAAAGGTTTGGTCTTATTAGTGCCACATAAAAAGAGGCAATTACTTCCCTAGTCCAGCTGGCTGCACTATTTCTGATACCAGCCAGGATGGCAATGGCCTTCTTGTCTACCTGGGCACACTTTTTATGTTCAGATGGCTGTCAATCAATACCGCCAGATGCTGGCTATTACCAAAACCATTGGACAAGGAACTCTACTGACTTGCTTAAAAGCCAGTTGTCAAAACATTTGTAACAATTTACAAATAACCAATCCCTTCCATACCAACATGAGAAAGAAAATTTAGTTTTGAAAATAATCTCTGAGAGGTCTGCAGTTCTCAACAGAGGGCTAGATGGTGGTAGATACTGGAGAAAGTTGAGCCTTTGGATGCTGTTTGGTGAAGGCAAGGAACAGAAAATGATGCAAGCAGATTTTAAATGTACCCAGTGTAATCTACTGTACTGTGAGAAGACCCCTTGAAGTGTAAAAGAATGACTAAAAAATACTTTGAAAGTTCATTCCCTAGAAAGAGAAACGTACAGCAGACATCCCAAAATCAATGAAGTCACATTATGAAAGTGTGTATTATTGGTTCTAATCTACAATATAAAAAGGACTTCCTTTGAAGATTTGATAAATGTCATCTGTAAAGTTTTAGGCTCATTATGAATAATAACCACTGTGAAGATCATAAGCAGAAGCTTTTAGGTTGAAAAACCTATTAGATTGAGATAAACTCAAGCTGCTCAGAATTCATCTGCCTTAATAACTGAACACATTCTGCTTAACTGTAAGTGGTTTGCAGTATGCAAAGGTTTAGTACAGTACACACAGATATTTGAAGACTATTTGAGCTATCAAGAAGTACATGACTTACTCTTTGCACAAAGAAGAATTTCTCATCCTAGGCTCTAAGCAACTCATACTAGTTTCCTGACGTAACCACAAGGTCATCTTTTCTCTTGACCACAAAATTATTTTTCCGGTCTCATATGGGTATTTCAGGTCTTGTTCAATTATGGCTTACATGCATGGCTCACTGAACTAAGCAGCTGGAGCAATTTGATATTTTACTTCTCATCAGCCTTAGAATAGCATGTCATCAACTGGCAGGAGAAAAGAAGTATGAACGCTCCTCAGTCATTTTAGTACAAAGCCCAGAACTTAGCTTAAGCTAAAGTTCTGTGACCTTTTAGTTTATGCCAGCAGTCTTTGCACTGAAGCAGCCAAAGTGTGCTCAAACACTGCAACCTACAGTCAGAGGAAGAAGTGTGTAGGATAAAGTCCCTAAACTTCTACAGCAATTAGTGAAGCAAATGTATGCATAAGCTCTATAGCAGGGCTCACCTCCCTGCATACATACAGTTTATAGGCAGTTCAATCAATTGCCTGCTTTTCCTTTCCTCTTCCAATCCTCTTTGAACACATAGAAGCAGCTTGCTTTCAGCTCTTGCTGGTTGATCTTGTTGAAGAGAAAATGGATGGGAAGGCTTTCAGCTCTCTGTCAAGGGTTGTAGATGTGGTAGAAACTGTTCATATCTTCTCCTAATGCATTTCCCAAGCCATAGAGCAAACAAGAGCACACAGTGCAGGTTCTGTGCGTCAGTCACAGAATCTAGCTTTAATAGTTGTAAAGCTTTCCGTGCATAAATGGTGCCAAACAGAGTAAAATATTAGTATGTGTTAGTCTGAGTAATCCAGAAATGTCATCCTGTAACCTAAGAAAGTGGCTTCTCAGTTGTTTCCTGGCTATCTGTAGCACTGGAACAGTTGCTGTACTGCATAATACAGATGAGGTGTTGCATTGTGATCTCTAAATCCAGGTTTTCTGTCCCATTAAACAACCCTTTCAGAGTGCATTGCTACCAGAGAAATATTGCTGTGATGAAATGTTCTTTATTCTATATTCATTAATAATGTCATATGATCTTTAAAAAATAGCTGTTATGTTGTCTATGACTTCTCAAATTGAAATTTTTTCTTGGGTGTGTTCATTCTGCATGGTGCTACTATTTACAGCCTGATAAATGCTGTAAATTCAGAATTTTTAAAAGGATTTGTCAGATATTTTAAAAGCATTTGATTTTAAAACATCTGTTACTCAACTCTTGCAAATGGATTTCCTTTGAGGTGACTCAGGTTGGAATAGAAAATCACAGATTGCTCTTGGTATTTAAGAGTAAGTCATTGCACTTTACAAATTCCTGAAGGGAGGTTGTGATGAAAAAGGGTCTGGCCTCTTCTCCCAGGCAAATAGCAGGACCCGAGGAAATGGCCAGAAGTTGTACTAGAGGAGGTTTAGGTTGGACATTAGGAGAAACTTTTTCTTTCAGAGGGTGGTCAGGCACTGGAATGGCTGCCCAGGGAGGTGGTGGAGTCGCCGTCCCTGGCAGCGTTCAAGAGGTGTCTGGATGAGGAGCTACAAGATATGGTTTAGTAGCTTGTGGTACTAATAGGAATGGGAAGGCGGTTGGACCAGATGATCTTACTGGTTGTTTCCAACCTTGTGATTCTATGATTCTATGATTTTGTCTCAGTCCATTCATGATTGTAGTTTTCGGTGCCAATTACCAAAGAGGTCAAAACCACTCTTATTTCAGGTGGTGGAGGAGGTATGTGAGGAGGTTCTTGCTACTCCTATAATGAATATAAGGACTTCTGGCAATTACAGCCTTCCTGTGTGTGTGAAATGCAGAGTCATCTGTTAACAATACATACTGATGCATGAGAAAGACAGTGTTTCACCATGAGCACATGACTTTCTTAGTAAAACTCTGTATTTAAAATTCTGTTTCTTTAGAAATCATGAATTACCTCTGAGTTGCCTACAACCCACTTCTGAACTAACAGTCAGTGTTCTTATAGGATGTCCTCTGTGCCCAGCAATATCCTTCTGTCTTGCACAACAAAGTCTGAAGAGGGGTACTGTAGTCATGCTCCCTTCTTCTCAGCAGTAAGTGCAAAAAAAAAACAAGAGAAAGTTTAGACCAGCTATGGTTTTAGGTTGAGCTTCATGGTATGGAAAAGTAAAGCTGTAAAGCTGTAAAGCATCTAGGAGTTGCATGTAGATGGATGTCTGAGTCGAAAGCACATCCTATTCTTAGCCCCCCATACCTGCTCACTCAGGAAATCATTCTCATGCATACATCTCTTTCTCTCTGGAGATGTTGCCTTCTCTCAGTGGGACTCTGTGATAAATCTTTACCTGTATTTGCACCTGAAATTTATCATAGTGAGTAATCTGCTTCACTGCTTGGATGTATGTGTTTTCATTCCCCACTCATTTATTTTCTTTACTGTCTTTATCCCACAGGTTGGTAGATATAAAGATGGTGTAGGACATTCCGAGGCTGCTTTATTTGGAAAGCAACTACCATCACATTTCTGCCTCCTTGTGCAAGGGAAAGGTTTCTATTTCTTCACTCTGGTGTTGTTTCCATGACTACTTTTGGAGGATTTTCCACAGAAGTGAGGAAGGAAGGTCATCATCTAAAGCTGGTCAGGCATTATCCAGAAATTCAGACTTTTCTGTTCATGAGCAAAAGGCCAACGGAAATCAGGAAGTTTCAAACTCTGCCTCACTTCCTGCCACCTCACTTCCTAGCTGGTCACCAGCTATGTGCCTGTCCAGCATGGGGAGCTTTAAGGTCTGCCCCAGTCTGAGTTGGGAAACTACAAATACTATCCTCCCTGCCTGAAAAAAGTAAGCAAAGAAACAAACCTAGTTGGTCTTGCTTTTGCAGGATTTAAAATCTATCTCCTAATAAGCTACAGTCTCATTTAGAGATGCATTACCAGATATGCTGAGATACAATATCATCTCCTGTTTTCATCATTTCTCCACCTCCCAAATGCTGTCTCTTCCTCCACGTGTTTATCGTTTATCAAAGGCAGGATAGAATTTCTGTCTTTTGTTCTCCCTGCTCTTAGTGCCAGTATCAGCAACTGCAGGCTCCCCTCCATCCCCTATTTTCTCAGCAGGCAGTTGCAGCAAGCATTACCAAGCACATGCACACACGTGGTATGTCCATGACGTGCTTTCAAAGTATTTTTAGAATTTTGTTAATAGGGATTTAGATAAAGCAGTTGCATTCCTGTGTTTATTTAGTTATGGAAAAATTAGGTCAATTCCATTTTCAGAATGTTTAAGTTTTGAATATTTTGAAAAAAAAGTATGCACTGAAAATGTAACAAGTTATTTTTGGTTATATTGAATATTTATATCTGTTTACTTCATTAGTACTGTTAGCATAGCTTTGTGAACAGTGTGGATTCATCACTTGGATACAAAGCTTGAGCTCAGCTTTTTTTGAAGTATATTAATACTCTAGAGATAAATCAAATTCTTCTTGGAGACAATTTGGTTTGGGTAGCTTGTACTTCAAGTACTTCTTGCAATGAATGATATATCATGATAAAGTACTCAAACAAAAACTGGTACACGATCTCAAAATATTCAGACATTAATCCACAATCTTTATGTACCTTACATAGTCCTCAGGTTATTCAGGCTACTTTAACTGCAAGATATCCATTTTTGACAAAATAAAGTGTGACCAAATGCCCTGACAAATGCATATATTTTGATAGTAAATAGGCAAGTTCCCAGTAGTTCTCTTGCAGTCAGCAAGGGAACCAATTTCCAGCTGCTTGTTTTCGTCTAACAGCTGAATAAATATATTCCCAGTACTATAATACTTTCAGCAAGAAAATGATTGCCTACTAACTCAAGGCCCAGATATGCTCATCCTGCTGTTGTTTATCTGGAAGAAGGTAGGATATCACCCAGGTATGTTTCAAGAATTTTATATGATCATATAGGTGAGGGATCTATGCCAAGATGAATGTCTCTCATGGGAAGCTGTAATTGGCATTTGGATTATAATGTATGATAGGTGAGTAATTTAATGGAACTGAATTGGAAACTGAAAATGAAATTCATTATATTAATTTCACAGAAAATAAAAAGACTGTAAAGGACAGATTTGTGAGACAGGATATTTTCTTGTGATATCAAAGGGCATCATACTTCCTCAAAATGAAGTTTTTATTCTCATAGCTCTGTTGAACTCTGCTAGAGTTTGTGCCTTTACCTTTGCCAGTTTTTGAAACTGTATTTTTATGTTTACTCCTTAAGAGTTCCATAATTAGTCTCAACATGCTGTCTTATCACAACAGTATTATTAGACTTTGTTTTCTCGACAAAATACAAGGAATGTAATCTCTCACCTTTACACTAATTCTGTCCATAGAGACTGCCCTTCTCTCTGCATTTGACAGTGCAGCTTTCAAAGTGTACACCGAATCATAGAATGGCTTAGGTTGGAAGGGACCTCAGAGATCACCTAGTTCCAACCCCACTGCATGGGCAGAGACACCTTCCACTAGAGAGGGTTGCTCAGAGCACCAACCAGCCTGGCTTTGAGCACTCTGAGGGATAGAACATCCACAACTTCTCTGGGCCACCCGAGGACATTGCAAACTAAAGTGTTTCTCATATAATATATCTACATAAGTTTACAGTTTATTCTTACAAACTGCCAAGTCCTTCCAACACTACAGGTGACAACAGTGTGTGCATAATTCTTCTGATGCACCTGAACTAGTACAGCTTTGCTGAAATCACAAAGCTCTGGAAATGAGATATCCTTTGATTGTCACTTAACCAGGATCCAGGGATTTCTTGCAAAGCCCTTTTCTGTGCTCTGTGAGGGGTAGAAGAACACTGTCATGCTAGACTAGGGAAAGTAAAAGGAAACTTTTTAACTTACTATTTAGAGATCTGAATTACTGATCTTTTCTTGTTTTATTATGCCTACATTATTTGACAGCCACAAGTGAAAACCCCTTCTGCTAAATAAGTGTTACCAAGCTCTGGTGAGTCACATTTTCTTCTCACACATTGAATGGGAGAGTGCGCCTGATGGAAAGTGCTGTGTTCATGCTGGAGACTGTCAAGCATGGCCAGACTCTGAGACACAACGTGAACAAAGAAGCCCTTAACCAAACAATAAACTACCAGCGATTTTCTAAGCAATGTTGATGCCATTAATTCTCCTCTTAAGAAGTGATGTCTACATGACTTCTTTCAGTCATTTCTGTTTTATTGTGGCTTAATTTCCACATCTTTCTTAGTATTTCACAAAAGGAATGTGACATTCCAGTAAGCCCCTCATTCTGACGAAGTTAAATTTGCTTCACAAAGGCTCGGTGAAATCAGCCTTAGTGGAATTTAAAATCTAAGGTGGATTTATCCCATTTCTAATGGTTTGGTATCTAAATTTAAAATAGTTGTTTAAGAAACAAGTGTACCATTGCACCATTTGGCAATTTGCCTCATTCTAAAGCTCAAGTCTGTAAATTATTGGGAAGAAAAAAAAATCTTCAAGTACTTATTTCTGTCCACTGACTGAAGAGGGAGACAATGTGACTACTTTAGGCTTAAGCAATGCTTGATAGATGTGTGAATTTAACTAAAATGGGTCATACTGGTGGTGGTTGCATTGAGACTATCTAGTTTTTTATGCCAATGCTTAAAAAATAAGCACTTGTCCTAAACATATTAAGTCATCCAGTCTTAAAAGAGAAATGAAAAAGCCAGTTAATCAATATATGCATAGACTGCTCTGAAAGTAATGACTTCAATGCAAACAACAGCAGATGCAAAGAAGACGATAACACATTTGGATAGAGCAAATTCTCAGCTACAAATGCTATTTTTCAGTATCCTATTCCTTTTTGCTAGCTGTGAACAAGAGCCTGCATGCCACACACGTAACCATCTGTACCAATGGAAGTGACCCACTGTTTCTATCGCCACTGCTGAAATGCACCACTCAGAGCCCCACCGTGCTCCTATCCCCTGTTTGGTCTCCAGAAACATTCATCAAGTATCAGTGCATGCAATGCATGCCATTTTTTCCATGTGGAAGAATTCAGTGACTCAGGAATTCATGCTTCAAACACACTTCCAAGTCAGACACCATTTTGTCAGAGTGCCTCTTTGCTGCCATCTGTCACAAAGCAACAAAATGTAGTGGAATGTTGCCAAGAAGGTTCAAACCCTACTGCCATACCACTAATATCTGCTTCTGATGTTGTGGACCAAAATAACAAAATAGGAGGTATTACTTATTGAGCAGCCCTCATACATATGTATGTATGTATATTGTGAAAACTCAGCACCTCTGAAGAATGATTTATGAGGTTAATTGTGTTTTCCTGCCTCTGTTTCCTGCTTGTAATTATAGGCCTTAAATGCTTTTGTAGACTGGCTCAGTGTGCATTGAATAAGGAGCAGCCTTGAGTTAGCCTCTGTGAGAATTTAGATGCTGCTGCATAGATTTAGATTGCTCAGCCTTCTTTTGAGGTAGCTTCATAAAAGGAAATGAGAACTGTAAGTTCTTTTCCAGCTCGAGCAGAATTAAACGTACAAATTTAATGTCATAACGCCACAACTGTCACTCAAAAAATGGCAAGAGATTGTCCTTGTCAGTATGTGACAGAGCCATGCATCCCCTTGCCCTTTTGCTTTTCTCTGACTGGAAAATGGTACACTTCAAGAGGAAAGTGAAGAGTTGTGCAGTCTCAGTCTTCCCATAAATTTTCCATTTCAGATAACAGACCTTAAGAAATGTTGAGACTAAAAAGAAACCCATAGATTGTTCTGTTAAGGTTAGGTAAGTGACTGAAATTAGATTAAACATACAACAGACTCATTTCGCTATGTGTTATGGGTGGATAGTGATAGGATAAGGGGGAATTATTTTAAATTGAGATAGAGGAGATTTAGATTAGATATTTGGAGGAAGTTTTTCACACAGAGGGTGGTGACACATTGGAACAGGTTGCTCAAGGAGGTTGTGGATGCCCCATCCCTGCAGGCATTCAAGGCCAGGTTGAATTTGGCTCTGGGCAGCCTGGTCTGGTGGTTGGCAACCCTGCACATAGCAAAGGGTGTTGAAAATAGGTGATCATTGTGGTCCTTTTCAACCCAGCCCATTCTATGATTCTATGATTCTAAGCTGTCACGGACAGATCATGATGGCAGGAAGTCAGTACTTCAGAGGATTTCACCCCTAACTTAATTAAATATCTGATTCTTAATTTTGCTTTATTTTATTTGTCAGATACTATAGGGTAAGGTAAACAGATACATAAAGGCCATTCAGAAATTGTAAATGCCAGCAAAATGGACTGCAATGCAGCATTTCATATACATATTTAAAACCAGACTTCCAGTATCATGGGAACTGTATACCACATAGCTGATTCATTATCAGACAGGCTTACCTTGAAAAAAAACAGATAATTTAATTAGATATTAGAAGTGAATGACTGAGAAATAATAGGCCTGTAACAAGCACAGATGACAATTAACTTGTTCAGCATTAGTAGAATATACAAATTATGCCAGTCTTACAAAAAAATGTGAATCTTTTGAAATATCTGAGCATCATATCACCTTAGTATAATTTGTTTTAATGCAAGAATATGTGTCTTTCACATGACAGGTTTAATGGATGGCATCAGTTTCCCCTTAAATAATTTGATGATTTTGAACATGACAGTTCACCTGCCACAGTGTGACTATAAAGCAAATAAGGTCAGGATGGAAATTATGAATCACTGGTTCCATCATTTGCAAGCTGACTCAAGTTGAAAACCAAATGCATTTAGCATTGACTCAGACTAGAGCTTCCTGAGTCAGTGTGTGTACATGCAGTGAAAGGAAATCCTATTTAAAAGTAAACCTTCTAAAAAACAGATTAGTCTCAGCAAGATTTCCTGTGACAAGGTGGAAGTAGCTCTCTCAATTTTATTTTAACACTTATTCGTGGAAGGGTGACTTTCAGTGAAAGATAAAAGGTAATTGCAGATTTAGCAACTGAGCTGTTCATTGGACTTCATTATTTTGCTTTTTTTGTGTATGTTTGTGTGGGTGAATGGAGAGTATGTCTCAGCACAACAAAAGGGGTGTCACTTTGAAGTACCTCTTCAAACTTGGGGAACAAAATGTTAAGGATGTTTCATTACCTACTAAAAGTAAATGTAGCAGAGCACTTTTTACCAGTGTCCACTTTCTGAAAGATGTCTATGTACTATGAGATCAAACTCTAATGTTTTAGATAAAACCTTTGACTTCCTTCTCATTTCTTTTAGAAGTGATAGTATGCATGTATATATCAAACTCATTCACAAGAAAAGAAAAAAAAGAACACAATAAAATGAAATACTAGAAAACCTTTGATAAATCATTTGGGTCTAATTCAGTGTATCATGTACTCAATAAGAAGGGTACTGTTATAGTACTGCACAATATATTTATAATATTGTTTTGAATGATTATTCAGGTCCCATGAGCACTTGCATTCACCAGAAACTTCATATGAGTGAGTAGTCCTTTCCAAATAGATTATCATAGTTATAGATTTAGTATCTAGGTTAGAATTCATAGCTGTCTGGTGTATCTGTGTCTCAACAGAGTTGTCAGTGCAACTCAGCAAGCACAAGAACCTTTGACATATTCAGATGTTTTTCTATAGCGCTGTATCTATTCTGTTTGCACATTATCTTTTTACAGTTAGTATATAAACGTAGCCAATATTTCCCACTGAATTAGAAATTTAAATTTTATTCTCTTTCAGAAAAATGTAGACACAAGAAAACCTAAATCTCTTTTGAAACAGTCCTAATTTACTTGAGGTAAGATTCATCTTTCCTTGCTTTTGGTACACCCAAATTA
Organism: Phasianus colchicus; assembly: GCF_987193195.1. Lineage (NCBI taxonomy): Eukaryota > Metazoa > Chordata > Aves > Galliformes > Phasianidae > Phasianus > Phasianus colchicus. The sequence goes on along the minus strand of NC_143437.1, from coordinate 97,477,851 downwards.
AGCAACACAATTGAGACAGATATCTAGGTTCCATTTATCATCTATAGGGAGAGACAGGCAATTTCCAAAGAGCAGTGCCTCCCTCATGTACTAGATATCTATTTTAGGATGAGCTAAGCCCACTCTAGAGGTGCTTGTCTCTCACTGTTAATGATAAAAAGAGCCCAGAGAATTAGCTTAGATGCCTAACTATTAGATTGCAACAGACACTAAGATGAGTAAGTCAACCTCCGACACCCAGGAACACTACCTTTATATTTTGGGATCTCTTTTCTTAACACCAGAAGAGGCCATTTTAAAGAAACATCCAAATAAAATTAGCCACATGATGTATTGTGGTAGATGGCTGGTGTTCAGCTACAAAAAACAAAACAAAACAAAAAAAACCAAAAACAAATAAAAAGAACAAAACTGTAACTTGAAGACCTTTGAGTTTTTGAGTTTTGAAACATGACAGTTTAGAGTCAGTGCAGTGCAGCTACTTCAATATCTTCCAATGATTTATTAAAAATCCAACATTAAAAGACACTAGGAATTGTTAATGCTGTTGTGCAAGACACTGAGGAAATTATTCTGATCATGTGTTCAAGAAAGATGAACTCGGCCTGAGCAGACCTAGAGAAGGAGTGCCAGACAATGTGAACAAGTAGAGGATCTGTCTGACAAGATGACACTCAAGAGTTTTGTCTTGTTTAGTCTCAGAAAGAGAATATGAGAGGAATTGCTTTTGCTATGTGAGGACTAGCAGAGATTCAAAAGGACTGTTTTAAGCTAAAGAGCAATGCCAGCATTACCAAGGGCTCATGGATAAATTGACCTGGAAATTAAAACAGTCAGAACAATAACATTTTAGAACAGCTTTCCAGTCCAAATAGAGGCAGAAATCTTAGCTGCCTTTCAGGCAAAATTCCATCCTTGATGAATGGGATAATAAGACATGATGCCTGTAACAGCAGAGGAGCTAACTCCATGTCTCAGCACAGACAACTATTCAGAAGTCAGCAATGCCAAATCCTGCAGATAGCTCCAAGAGTAAGAATATGACCAGAAGATCCTCTTAGGCACCTTTTTCCATTGGAGGCCTTCAGCCCAAGATACTGTCACAAAATGACAATATCATTAAAAAAAATATTAACCATCCAACTTATTTTTCTTACTGAATCAAAAAAAAACCCTTACATTGAGCCTCAAAAGCATTATTTGATTCTAATCAGCAAAGAAGTAATATTCTAAAATGATGCTTAGTTTCTAGTTTGAAGTTGAAAACTGCTGCCTTTAGGATTTTATTGTATTTCATGTTCCATGGGTTCTAGTTATCACTAGTGCTTTATGCACGACAGATTTGAATGTTATAGGACTCAATATAGGACCAATAGTTGGAAAATTTTGTTGCTTCACATGTGAGATGCCAGGAACTAGGAAGGATCTTCAAATTACATCTTTGCTGGGAGTCATTACTGATTCGGGAGATATAAATCTTTAGTTTCCTACCTATCTTCAGTTCAGGGTGGATCTGGTGAGAACAAACTCTTCACTCATGTGCCTTCAGAACTGCATATGTATCTAGTGGGAGGGAAGATAAACCAAAGTCCATATTACCAAATTTTGCAGGACTGTGACCATGACTGAAAGCATTTAATTCAGGATCTCCTCTTACTACTTTTAGTTCAAAGTCTTCCTTTTCCTTCTGTTTGTGACCTCTCGTTCATTTTGTATAAAGGAAACAATGCTCTGGAGAGTGGAAAAGCCATCACTTGTCACCACACTCCAGAAACACCCTGAAAGAAAGGACTGGAGCAATGCAGATGGTTTGGTTTAATTTTTTCCCATAGTTCTTTGTCACAGACCTGAAACAAACAGATCTGTGTAAAAGCCAAGGGCATGGCTTATGACAGACATACTCTGAAGTCTGAATATGGCTAAAAATGTCTGACAAAATTTAGTTGTGAAGAAGCCTGAAGGTTTTCAATTCTCTTGAATATTTCTCACATTTGTACTAGCACGGATATGATGCAAGGGCCAAGGTCACAGCTACTCCATTGAGAGGAGGCCGTCTCAACATGCATCAGCAAATTTTTCAGATACTTGTCAGTCTTTAATATTTCAGCTGTACTCTGGGGATCCCATGTCACTTCTTTCCCTTCGAGGAGACAGCAGTCAGGCTGACTAGCTGTAAAACCAGGTGCATTTCAGCCTAACATGTTAGCATTTAAGCATTAAAGCTGAACCATTTCCACTGTTAAAAGCGAACACTAACCACTGTTAAAAGTTTGCAGTCAACTTAGTACAGATTAAAGACTAATTTATATATATTATATATATATATCAGCACATATATTACAGGAAGAGTAATATTGTATGTCAATATCATTTTTTTCTCAACTGCATTCTACTAGAAGTTACACTATCAATAAATATTACTTCTGATCAGGGTGATTCTAGCAGTACAGTGTAGCTAAGTAGACAAAGTTTTAGTAACATTTTGTTTGGGGGCAGAGGGACAGAGAAAAAAAAGCAACAATACTTTCCTCGAACATTGCACAAGTCTATAATGGTCATGTGACTGATAGTGATCACAGATTCTGGGTGGCAAAAACTTGTCTTTGAGTTGAGGATTTCAAAGCCAAGAAGGAGACTGAACAGAGGTCCACTGTTAGAACATACAGATGATGCTAAATCTCTCCTGAAGAGCTTGGCCTTTGGGGCTATGCTGAATATCATTTAGTGAGGATCTCTCACTGGTTTATATTGATTTTCTCAGCATTCAGCTATCATTTTATCTATCAGTTCACTACTCTCCTGAAGCCCAAGTATTTCCTTGCTCTGGATCCATGAGTCCTAGCACTGCAGCACCTTTCCTGTTCAGATTTAAGGGGGGAAGTTATTGCAACAGTAAAGGTTTAGTTAGAGACACAGGTACACTTAGAGAACAAGGGACATAAACCTAGGAAAGCAGGTTTCACTCACTGATATATTTAGCAATTGACTTGTTTTCTGAAGCAAATGAGCTTACAATTTTTCCCAAAACCTTGATGAGTTTTTTTTGCTTAGCCTTGGATAGTCTACACTATGCTCTTCCTTGAATTTTCTGGCAGAGATGGATTGGGTATATTTATATACACATATTAGGGAAAGATAGGTTGGGTGAGTTTACATGTCTAGTAGAAAAACTTCCACTGAAGTAAATAAGTGAGGTTTGCTCTAAGGTGGCTTTGAAGATAAACTACACAAGGCAGAGAACTTGGAATGGAATACATGCAGCTGTTCCAGATTTTTATTAGAATACAATGAGCTGTTGTCCCTAGGAGCAGTCTTTTTATTAAAAGTCAGATCAGGTAAAGCAAAGAACAATCATATTATGTTGTTTATTTTTTATGCTAAGTGAGTTAGGACATCAAGTCTGTAAAATGCACAAAACTGTATCTTGAGGTCTTGTAGGAATTGCAGTGTTAGCTGTGTCCTGTCAGCAAGGTTCTAATAACAGCAAAGATAATAGCTGCTGCTTATCTAATGTTTTTCATCTGTGTGGCTTGAAGCATATTACAAAGGAAATATTATCCCTCTCTTATAAATGGAGTATCTGCCGCATTAGACAGATAAATGACTTGTTTAAAGTCATACATAGAAAGAGGCTTTAAACTGGTCACAAATACTAATGCTAACATTGTGGTAAGACAAAGAAAATGCATTTATTTGAATAATCTGGCTTTTTTAATGAGTCACTTGTACAAACTATTCTATGTATGTCACTGTCCCTTTGTTGAAGAAAAACAGATTGTGTGGCTGTGATGTGTCAGATTTTTGCTGAGGAAAAAAATTAGTGACACAGATTTAAGGGAATTTAGAAAACTCACAGTGGACTCTGGAACGTTGTTTAGAGTGCGTAATCTGTACTCACAGAAAGAAATCCAAGGAAATCAGTGGCACCTCAGAGAAATAATGAGTATAACAGTCTATTTATTTAAATGTACATAAAGCCTTTTAATTTCAAACTGTAGCTGCTAAGATAGAGGGAGTAGCAATTCCAGACCTAGAAAGCATAGGTAGTATTCTAATTAATGTCTTGTTGACAAGAAGCAGCTTTCTTCTCTTGCTTAGGATCTCTGCCTCTCGCTTCCAGCTCACTTTGTTGGCTGTTTGTGTCCTCCCCCGTGCAAAACTCTTTAGCACAAAACCAGTTCCCAGTCCACATGGGAATTCCATATTTTCTGTGTGAACGGTGGTTTTGTCCCCAGAGAATACGAGTGTGAAATATCATCTATGAAAACTAAGGAGTCAAAATTTATGGCAGAATCTTTTAAGGAGAGAATTAACTAAGAAACATTGAAAATGTAGATGTTTTTTGAAAGATGGTTGTGTGGGCATTTTGTGTACTAAACTGCAGAAAAGATATAGGTAGTTAGTAAGAATAAATGACCAAAGGGTAGGTGGTTAAAATCTGATCGTACAAATTTAATTCTTTGTGCTAAATCTTTCACTGCAGTTGAGAAAACAGCATTAACCATGTTTTCTTGCAATTGTATAACTAGGCAAATTCCAGGAAATACCTGCACTTAAGAGCTCAAGAGAGGGTATTATTTCCTTCCGTGTACCTACAGAGATGCACCATTTCATATATTTTTCCTACCAGTGCATCAAATACAATCTGACCAACATATCATAGGGAAAATTTATGATCTAGTAAAGCTATTAAACACCACTTCACATCCATGTAAAAAGGAGATTTCAGAGAGAAAAAAATTAGACTGGAACATGCTAAGAAACTGAGTGAATGTTGTGGACAAAAAGAGAATGAAAATCAGGAAACATTCAGTTTAAGTGCAGCAGCACTACCAGCAGCTCTGTGAGTCAGAAACCAAACAACAAGCCCCTGAAGGAACAGAAAGCTACAGAGTCTGTACGTGATAATAATCCTGATGGAATGAAGCAAACGACATTCAAGAGAGGTGCTTCAGCCTCCTTGAGAGAGGGAGAAATACATCACTACATATTGGGAAGAATGGAGAATAACAATGCTGTAAACTCACCAAGAATACAGCTGAAAATTAGACTGTAACTGTCTGAAGAGTAATTTTCTGGAATAGTTTCTCAATAGAGGTATTGGGAGGACATTTTTTTTATTATTTGGCAGTGAAGTTTGATCCGTTTTAGTGTTAGTAATGAATGCAGCTGGTACCCATTGAAATTCTTATTGCCTCAGCCTCTGAGGGCAGAATTCAGCAGCAGATACATGGACAGCAAGATGACACAGTGCTCCACTGAAATAAAAATAAATCTGTAACAATAAGTTGAGGAAGCTCCTATAGTCATTGCATCATTCTTTAAGAAGATATCACATGGAATTATGTACATTATTGTCCTTGTGTTGTTAACAGGATTCAATTGGCCTCCCTGGAGATGTGCTCACTTCACAAGTGAGCAAGTAGTAGATCACTGAGTATATGGAAGTGAGGATTTGGAATCTGGAGAGCTTTTGCATGAGTTCTGTTGGAAAAAAATCTTTTTGAATTGGCAGAAGTTTGTAAATGAGGAATAAAAATTAGTCTTCCTAGCGAAAGGCAAGTTGAAGTAGTCTGGATGTCTTTGTTAACAGTGATGATGATAATCAATATAGATGATAAAATTAAATGTATTGCAGACTCATTTTGTTGCAGATTTATTGAACTAGAAGACAAGATAAATAAATTACTTTTTAGTTTACATATTTAGGCTAAAAATCTGCCTGACAAGTAACAATAGAATATTACTTCAAAGTAGTAGTAGTTGGAAAAGCAGGTTATGGTAAGCATGTTGTACATGACTGGAGTTAGCTATAATATATGAAGACACAGTGGGAGAGAGCATGGAGATACAGACCTTTTGTGGATACTGGGAACTCAACCCCATGGGTAAATTAGCTTAGGAAATAGTGATCATGAGAAGTGTGTAGCTAGTTGAAGAACAAATCAGAAAATTTAGTCAGCCACATCTTTTTGTCATGTATAGGAAACGAATTATGCTTTGTTTGGGAAAAATAGGATTTGAGACACAGCCATCACAATTTCTAGAACTTACAGAATACATTTTTCTATATGAAAAGTCTGTTACCCAAGAGTAGTTTATTTCATCTGTCATTAAGGTAGGCAATGACAGGTTATTTCCTGGATCTACAAGTAGGTAATTTAATTAAATAATTAAACGAAGGACAATCCTAATCAGTTGCATACATCATTCTTCTGCACAACTAATTTCCCAAAGCTGAAGGTGTGAGTAATATTGATGGGAGGGAAAAGCAAATTTAAGGTGAGAGAACTTGAAGAGATTATTAGAAACCAAAAAGCCACTGCTCCACAGTCAAGAAATTAATATTTGGCCAAGAGCCCGCTGTGTTTTTGTCATGGTACTACAGGCTCATTGGTGAAATAGAAAATGTAATATTGTTAATAGCAATTCATAAGTGAAGTTTTGAGAACATACTACCTTGTCTCAGATGATGGTAATGTACTTTGATATTCCGATCAGGAAGGTTGTTAATCAAAGCTTTGTTAAGAATAGACTTTTAAAAAACAATAAACCAACATTACTTTCACCCCAGTCATAGATGAGAGATCACAGACAACTAGCTTCCTGGTGCTCTGGTATTGTTCTGTTTCCTAAAAAAGCAGTGCTTGTGTGATCATGCTGTCTTCTTATTGAGCTGCCTGTCTGCTCTCTGCTCTCACTCCTCATTTTTTCCAAAAGAATATTCTGAAGACACTAGCCAATTTAAACTGCATTTGAGAGAGTGGTAAAAGATTCAAATATAAATAAATTCCTAAAACTTTCCAGAATAGAAATGCAGTTTTGAACTTATATTCATAAATTTGTTCAGGAAAAAAAAAAAAGTGGCTACTTGATGATTTGCAAAATAGTGTGCATCAGGAAAATTACATTGGTAATTTTTTCTGTTTGTAAGTCTTTAAATATTTAACTACCCCCAGAAATTCTGAGGTCTTCAATACTGTATTTAAGAATATGCCAAACCATGGTTTAGTTTTGTTTTGTTTTTTTAATATATATTTGAAAACAGTATAATTGCATATAAAATTTTATAATTTTTAGCCAATAACTACACTGCCATCCATTTCCTGCTACTAAGGCTATTAGTGTCTTGCACAGAAACAGGACAGCACTTTACCTGTAAATGAAGGAATGGTACTCGATCTATGGATGCTACACTTAGTAGGAAAAAAGACATCTGCATCATGTGGCAACAAGAAGCAGTTTCATCTAACCAGTCCTCACAATGGGGACTTCCAGATCCAAGCAAGATCTGAGTTCATCAGCATCTGGGCTGGAGAACTGCTGCTGCAGATAGAAAGAAGAGCCATTGTTGCCTTGAGCAAGGCAACAATTCTTGGACCTGTATAAATTCAGTTTCATAAAAATAACTAATTTTTCCATTCACAGAATCACAGAATCACAGAATGTCCAGAGTTGGAAGGGACCTCAAGGATCATGAATCTCCAACCCCCCTGCCACATGCAGGGCCCCATTTAATAGTAGATTAGGCTGCCCAGGGCCCCATCCAATCTGGCCTTGAACACCTCCAGGGACGGGGCATCCACAACCTCTCTGGGCAGCCTGTTCCAGCACCTCACCACTCTCTCTGTAAAGAACTTCCCCCTGACATCCAACCTAAATCTCTCCTCCCTCAACTTAAAACCATTTCCCCTTGTCCTGCAGTTATCAACCCTTTCAAAAAGTTGATTCCCCTCCCCTCTGTAGGCTCCCTTTAGGTACTGAAATGCTGCAATGAGGTCACCCCGCAGCCTTCTCTTCTCCAGGCTGAACAAGCCCAGCTCCCTCAGCCTGTCTTCACAGGGGAGGTGCTCCAGTCGTGGCCCTCCTCTGGACCCTCTCCAACAGCTCCCTGTCTTTTTGTACTGGGGGCTCCACACTTGGACGCAGTATTCCAGATGGGGTCTCACAAGAGCAGAGTAGAGGGGAACAATCACCTCCCTGTCCCTGCTGGCCACCCCTCATTTGATGGAGCCCAGGATGCCATTTGCCTTCTGAGCTGCAAGAGCACGCTGCTGGCTCATGTTTTTCGTCTATCAAGACCTCAAGGTTCTTCTCCACAGGGCTGCTCTCAAGGACTGCTCCTTCCAGTCATTCCCTTCTTACACATTTACAGTAGTTTGAGCTAGCAGAAACCAGCAGCTCTGCTCTTCAGAACCCAGAAAAAAGCAGGCCCTTTGCCCTGTTCTGGGCATTACACATCACCATTCAGTGGCGTACGTTTCTGCCAGTGTGACTGCCCAAGTTTAAATGACAGAGACTAGGATATATTTGAGGTTTTGTTCTTGGTTTTAGCTGATTCAAAATTGCATTGTTTCTCATCCATGTGCAAGTGATGTAGAACTGGCAGATTCCACAAGTATGCGACACGAAATTGCAATTTATATTGTATGACAATCTGTAGGAGTCAGGGCAAGCACTGCTCAGCACAGGAAAGGAGACATGGAACCCTACATGCTGTGGGAAGTTGCACAGCTTTACTAAGAGAACAATTTAATGAACAAAACAAACTTTAAATGTCAGCACCTTCAGATCAATAGGATAAAACATACTCTTCTTCCATTGAAAGTCTTCAGAAGGCTTTTATGAAGTATACTCTTTAGCAATTTTTTCCATCACTTTAGCAAGAACTTGAAGATAAAAATATATGACTATTGTGAAACACTACAAAAAAGGCAGCAGATGTAGTTCTGTCCTAACATACATTGTTAGAAATTACTCACACACGTTCATTTTTCATTCTTAGACTGTCTTCTAGAAAGAGCACAACAGTGCTTTACTGTGGGATGTTGAAATCTTTCCTTTCCTCATGCTCCCCCATGAAATCATCCACAGATTTCGTCATCAGAACAGATTTGCTCTCTCCCATCTCCAGAGGGGTGGGCCTGCCATCACACAATGTTCAGTTCTTTGTCTGAGGAAACAGGCATTGCTCCATGGATGCACCATGCATATGTTCTTGCACTCCAGGATGCCAGCAGGAAATCTGAGCTGTATGAGGACAAACAAAGATGAGTCACAGCAGCTAGAACTTAATGCCACTCTATTTCTCTCTCCCAAAGCGACGGCTCCAGCAGCAGCCTGTTCTGCATACACACAGGCATCAGTTCAGGAAAAACACAGCAACTTGCTAAAGAGTTGAGGATGGAAGAGAGTTAGTTATCAGCAGGCTTAGGAGTTCTTTGTGTACACTGTGTGTGTATTTGTTTCTTCTTTAACTGCAGCCAGGTATCTCTGTAGATGCCTCTAACCAGTGTTAAACCTGTTTAACATGTAAGCAAAAAGGGGAAAAGTATCAGGTTTGGCACTCGGCTTTCTATGAATTTAAAACCTGTTTTCCTACATACTTCATGAAACAGCGCTCTCCCCCCAGCACTGTGTACTTTTGTACTGCACAGGGTTGCCACCCAGCCGGAATAGCAGCTTAGCTTGCGGGGGCAGTGCTGAAAAGAGACTTGTTTGCTTAGGTCCATATCATTTGCAAAGACAGCATGAATTTCTGGCAAGGTTAGAATCAGGGCTCTTTCTCACAACACCACAACACCTATGTCAAGTCTGCTTCACCTATTAAAAATATTTCCAAGTATAAGTAAGCTTCTTTTTTGCAGATCTTACAGCTGCATTTGACTGAGTCCAGTATTTCAAAACTCTATCATGGCTTTTTGGTAGAAGACTTCCTTCACCTCTGTACCCTGCATGTCATGCTCCTGGGTAATTCCTACCCAAATCCTCATGTATTCAGTGTTTTTTTTTTTTCCTTTTCTTATTCTTTTCTATTAATTGCTTTGCATTATCTGACAGTACGTTTATTTATTTATTTCATTTTTTATCTCAGTAGAATCCTTGCCTCAAATGTTGAAAATCCTGTTCTCATTGATGTGAACACTGCTGGTATTCTGTGCCATGAATTCCCTTTAGAGAAATAGGAATGCAGGAGGGATTTCCAAGAAGGGTAGACTTGGCAAACAACGTATGTAACTCCAGACAATTTCTGTGTCCAACACATTCTTGCTAGATGTTAGAGCAGGCCACATTTTATTTTTACTGTTAAATTACCAAGAGAAATCTTATTTTATGGAACAGTCACTCAATCTGTACGGTTCTCACATTTTCCTCCCTTTCAAAATCTCTTTCATTTCCAGAAATAGCAATCTATGATTAATTCTGCCTTCAAGTTTTCTTAAATCAGCCAATGTCATGCTGGGCTTTCTCTACCTGTACAGATGTTGAGTCATACGGAATTCATACACTATTATTTTGAAGTATTTTTCAGTGTTATATTTCCACAATTCTACACCACATTCCAGTTTATGCTTATTCAACCACCCCCACTGCATATTTTCAGATGTCTGATAAGTAACTTGTCAGTGAACCTGCAAAGATTGACCACTGACTTACAATATGTTCCTTTTTTTTTTTAATGTAAAAAATGTTTTGGGCAATAATAAACAATGTATTGCTATCTAAGCTTCAGATTTTGCTTTGATAACTTCATAGTCTTACCAAAATATATCATACCAGGTTAAGGTTATTATTTTGTGCAAAGGAAGTTCCTTCTTAATTTCCCTACTTACACATGACATTTTCAGGACAGAGACACCCTGTTACCTACTGCAGTCATAACTAAAATAAGCAGTCACAACAAAAAAATTAACCTGGAAATTCAATAAGAATGTGGCTCTAAATGTATAATTTAATAATCAGAACTAGATTCCGCTACCCAACGTATAAATGATTGTGGCTGAGAAGATAAAGTACTAGTTGCTCTCCAATAGATAAGGACACCACAGAATGGGTAATCTAATGTGTCTACTATTCCAAATGTGCAGGCATCTTACACTCAAAACCACTACCTTAAAAATGACATTCTGGTTTTGGGCTGAATGCTCTTTATCAACATTCAGTGCAAAGAAGAAGGGAGGAAAAGAAAAAAAAAAACATGATTGGGTTGAAAGGTCAGTCAAGGGAGGCATATTTTATATGTCCCTTCTTATGCCTGATTTGTTTGTCAGTGCCGATCCCTTTGCGCTCTTTTCAGAACACCAGAAGAATAATAATGCCAGCTTAACCATCACGCATTCTGGAAGGGGAATCTCAGAAAGTTCAGTAGCTGCTACTTTCTTAATATGTGCAGTGCTATCAAGAAGTACAGCACTGATATTTACTCGCTTACTTTATATTGCTAACAAGAACACAAGATATCCTGCTGCCACCATGAAGGCCAGTCCCAAACTCAATGCATTACTTCTTTCAAAATTAAAAAGAAAGACAGTGATAAAAGCTGATAAGCATTATACAGAGTTTTAAGATTTTCAGCTCATGCCTATCTCATGTTTTTAATGGTTTCATATTACTTAGGTATTTATGTTACTTTTTTTTTTTTTTTTCCTATTTGACATATTAATCTGCTGGTGGTTTTCTAGAAAACATCATACTTTTTTTTAATTGCTTACATATTCAATCTCAAAAACACAATCTATAGAGCTAATGCGTACTGATTGGAGTAGAACAAAATGTCTTACATCTCTGCCCCTCAGCTTCTTTCCTGAGAAACTTCAAAAAAGAGACATGCAATTAATTTCAATTTGTTCTGAAAGATCCTTTTTAAAAAACATCTATATTTTCTTGCCATGTTTAAAATCAAACATGGAAATATTTTCTTTCAGATGACATTTTTAGAGAAGGAAGCTTCTAGCTTCCTAGAGTATAATTTAAAATATAACATTAGAATTAGCAAAATTAAATTATATTTTAAAAGCTTGTATTTTTTATTATTTTTACTATTTTTATTCATCAAATTTGATTACTCAAACACACATTTAAAAAAAAAATAGCAATGAAGTTTTGCCTGTTAACATTCCTGGATTTTATTCCCAGTCAACTAGGAATTCTGTCAGTAAAGTATTTACCTGTGCTTTTTAGCATCCGAGATGAACATAAAAATTATTATTCTGATCACTTTCATGAACCTATTCAGCACCAAATGATTTGAAGTGCTTATTTAAGAGCTATCTGTTATTGATACAGCCAGGCAACATACCTGAGATGTCAAGTATCAGAATGAAAAGCTCTTTGAATATATATACCCACTTGAAACTGTCTTGCAAAATGTGAATTCTGTGAAAATTAAGGTTTTGTGATAATTGAGACCTTCCATAGAAATATTCCCACCTTACGAAATTTTAATTTGCTTTTTAATCTAAAGGGGAGCTACAGAACAGAAGGGGATAGACTCTTTAGCAGGGTCTGTGTTGATAGAACAAGGGGAAATGGCTTCAAGCTTAAAGAGGTTAGATTTAGGTTAGATAAAGGAAAAAGTCTTTTACTGTGAGGCTGGTGAGGCACTGGAACAGGTTGCTCAGAGGTGTGGTTGATGCCCCATCCCTGGACTTTCAAGAAGAGGCTGGATAAGGTTCTGGGCAACCTGATCTAGATGTTGTGTCCCTGTTCATTGCAGGGGGGGTTGGACTAGATGCCCTCAGAGGGGCCCTTCCAATACTAAGGATTCTACAATACTATGAAAAACAAAAAATCCAATGTTTCTCATAACCACAATAGTATTTGTAACACTGAAGGCACAGTCGAAGAGAAACAGCTAATAACTGACCACATAGAGAGGAAGTTTTAATGGCGTACATTCACTATACTAACAGGTTGTTTGATATTTTGACTGTTGCCTTCATGATGCTCCTTCACTGTATGAATCTTATTTTTTTATGTTACTTTTGAGTGCAATTAATCATTGGTCTGAACAACTGTAGTTGATGTATTGTACAAACTAACTTACTAATTCACAGAATCACCAAGGTTGGAAAAGACCTTCAAGATCATCCAGTCCAACCTATCACCAATCCTATCACCAATTAGTACTCACTAAACCATGTCTCTCAGTACAAAATCCAAACGTTCCTTGAACACCTCCAGGGTCAGTGACTCCACCACCTCTCTGGGCAGCCCATTCCAGTGCCTGACCACTCTTTCAGAAAAGTAGTATTTAACTTATTAATTCAGACAAGGCATGATCATATTGCAGCATTAACAATGGTGCTGAGTGGCTTAAACAGTGTCTAAGTGATCACTAGAGGGCGACTGCACATGTTAAAAATAGCAAAACATTCAATTCTGTTCACTAGAAATGGATGAAAGGTCAGAGAACCCATTGTTTGTTTTTTGCCTAATTCATTTATTCTTTCCTAAGTCTTAACTTATATAAATATTATTAATTTTACTTTTCCAAAAAGGGAGAAACAGAAGAATCATCAAGTGGCTTGAGTTGGAAGAGATCTTAAAGACCTAGTTCCAATCCACTGATAGAGTAAGTCCCAAAGGAAAATCAGGGCCCCAAGCAGACAAAATTTACAGTAAAAATGAATTACTCTAAACTCAATAGGCCAGGATAGCCCCAAAACACTATTTGATGAATAAATATCATTTTCAGGACTAGCACTTGAGCTAGAGCTTTCTTTCTATTTGGATCATCCCCTCAGATGAGTCACACTGAAATTCTGTACCCTTTTCTGCAGATTAGACTGTTTTGGCTGGAACTAACTGGACACATATGCTTCAAGTTCTTTAGTCTAGAGTTTTACTACTATTTGGCTTATGTCATTGAACAATTTGTTCATTAGGCGAAGTAGAAGTGGCAAAGGGAAGCATATCCTTGATAGAGATTCCCTAGCAGTCCTATCTGGATGGGTCTGAGTCTGGCAGTTCACTGCCAAGTTGCCCCTAAATGACACCTGAGGTTTATGGGTCAGATATCTGTAGTTTCATTTCTGAATATATTTGTTGAGTCAGTGCTGAAAAGAGGTTGTTTCACATGGCTACATTTCATTCAGATCTGTAAACCAAACTGTAAAAGTGTATGTGAATATTTTTCATATTCATTTCATTACTCATCTAGGTGTACAAATGGGTTTGTAATTGCATACAATTATGTGGGCATTAAATGCAAATTTAGAAAGAGTAGGTGAAAATTCAGCTGTTCAGCCTTTGGTGACATTTGGTTCCTTGGATGGGACAGCAACAGTCCCTTTTTTTTCTCTTTAGCGTGTTTTGTCATTTGTCATCCTTCTTGTTATCTATTTTATGCACACATGTGCCCAGATTTTATCCATTCAAGCCAAGCAGCAATAATCATAGTCAGGTTAAGAATATTACATATCCAGAATGGCACTTCTGTGAAATTTCTTTCAGCTTAACAGAACAAGTTCTCTTACACGGCTTCAGTCAGAATTATTCACATAGTCAAAGAAGCCTGATTCATCACTTCTCCACAGAGACTATTAGTTTGGTTTGCTATGGTTGTGCACTCACGTTATTTACTATCCATGAAGACTCCACTCAACTACATAATGTATTTTGTATGCCAAAAAGCTGTAGGGTTTTTAACATCCATGATGATTTCTTTAGCCTCCATGATTATTTATAAGGAAAGCTTATAACATAGTTTCATGCTCCATTAGTAGCTTTAATGATTAAGTCATCCACTCACATTCATCACAAACAAACAAACAAACAAACAAAAAAGATAAAAAGTTTGGCAGAAGGTTCACAAATAAACTATGCTCTTTATATGGTTAATCTGTAGTTTTTCAGTAGATACTATCAAATAGTTAATGCACTTGTAGGAGGAAATCAGTCTGGATTTGTATGCATGTAAGAATAAGCGATAGCCTAGATATAAAAATGCATGTCCTTAATGCTACATGAAGGAAAATAGATTGTAGGCCATTAGTTCTCCTCTCTGATTGCCGCATTATACATAAGCTTATCTAGAGAATTCTAAAACAAATTTTTATTTTTAAAAGTTCATTAGTCTTGTTTACTTACAAAAGCTTAAAAACGCAGTTTTTAATGACTTGTTTTGAAACAGTTTTGATCAGCTTGTTTTGTAATTCCTCACATCATCATGTGAGAGTAACTTCTGTGTTTGCAATTGTCTGTGTCTAACATAGATCAGTCTTCACTACACTGGGCAGTCAGAAAACATGAATCCCTTTAGAGAACAACCAGACTGCAAACTATGCTGTGGGCTGCTGCAAGACATGCAGCGATGAGCCTGAGGGCCTAAATACAAACTCTTGTCTCACACTTCTTCAGGAAGCTTCATTTCCACCTCAGCTGGGAAATGTCCAAAATCTGTTTCCTGTTCTCTTGCCATGCTGTTATTCTGAACCCAGAAAGTATTGGGAGAAACAGAGAAAAAAGTAAATATGGGATGGGTTGATGCAGGAGGACAATTGATTATACAACCTAAAGCACGCCTGGATGAAAGAAGATCAGAGAACTGTGAGGTCTTCTAGGAGAAACTGTAGAATCTCCTTGGAGATCTAAAGCTGTCTGGACATGGTGTTGAGAACTCTGCTCTGGAACACTGGTTGGGCCAGATGGACCCGGAGGTCCCTGTTCATGTCAGTCATTCTTTGAGGGAAAGGAATGTTGGTGACAAAGCCCAAAGCCAAGAAGGGACAGTCTAACAAGTCAAAGGGTGCCCAAATGATACTTCTCATCATAATCCTAATGAGTTGGATACTTCCAGACATCTAAGTGAAATTTATGTATGAAGGAAGGAGAGGGGAAAAGAGGTTGTAAAGAAAGTAAAAGAAGTCTAAAATCATTCATAATAGAAGATATTCTGAATACTTGTTTGTTTGGCAAGATTGGATATTCAGAAAACATCTTTTCCTTCCAAACTAACAACAAGGGAAAATTCAGTAAAATTCAGACCCCAGCAGAAAAAAAAAAAAAAATTCCTATGTTTTTTGTTAAGATAGTTGAACAATAATGAATATTAGATTCAAAAATTAAATATATATTTATATCTCATAATTTATTCTGGCAACTAGCTGCATCATGAGTACAAATTCATCTACGATCCATTCTTCAAATATATATATTTCTAGAAATTGCATCTAATAATTTTGAGATGCAATAGTTCATTCCCAGGATTAGAGTTCTTCAGAAATCAATGGACTTAGACCCATTTATGGTGCTTGCTATGTCCACAAAGGCTTAGCCCTGAATATTTTGTTCTATTCCTATTGTTCATTAATCTCATTTCATTGATGTAAGACATACCATACAAAAAAAGTAGGGAAAAAAGAAGAGAGAGACAAATAGATTTTTTCAAAACAATATTTTTTTTATTACATCATCTGGAAAACAAATCTATTTTTAAGCATCGCTGCAGACTGCTGGCATAATTATCCCCCATCAGGCTAATGGCTGGGTCGCCTCATTTTTCAGACAAAAATGTTTTGAAACCTTCTAAAAAAACAGAGCCTTATAGTCATCACTGAAGAAGTGCTTGCTACTAAGCATGAATCCTTCCCTCTGAAATATTGCATGGCCTCCATTTATTAAGAGGGAAATAAAGGTGGACTTAGAATTGTTGGTGTCAGACATCAAGTGAAACAAAGGAAGTTTTAAAGAAATTATTTTAATGATTTTTCTATTTAATCTGAGGACATCTCAGGCATACTGTGTTTTGGAGTTAACAAGGGTTTAACGACAATAAATACTGGAAAAGTTTTGCTTTAGGACTAGACAAACATGACCCTCCGCTCCAAAAATTAGCAAAGAATATCAATTTAGAAAAGTGGAGACTGTTCTGGGAAACTGAAATTACAAATCCCTAGAGGTCTGAAATGAAGAATAAGGAAATTGCTTTTTCCCTTTGGGCATGACCTTTTCCTTTGAATGGATTCCACAGAATAAAAAGAGGAATCATCTTTTATTTAAACAGGAAGCAACCAGAGGCAGTTTGGGGCTCTTGGGAATACTTAAACACATGCTGAGAAAGAAATTGAAAGCCACCACTATTTCAAGGACAGAACTTCAGCAATCTATGCCTTTAACATGATACCCAGCCCTGCTGACATCAAGAACAAAAATAGCATTTATCCTTTTATCAATATACAGCATTAGTAATGCGACTGCTTGTGATAATGGTTGAAAATAGAGAGAGACAGAACTGTTCAGGGGGACTTCTGGAAGGAGTGGACACTGCTGGTAGGTCCATTAAAAGTTACATTAGGGTAATTTAATTCCTCCAGCCCTGCTCCATTCACAGCTCCTCCTCTCTTCCAAGTTAGAGTTTGTTGAATCAATAGCCATTAGAGCAAATCAGCCTCAGTGGGAAAACGCCCTTGTATAAACCATAGCCTGACTCATTGCAATCATTACACATTCCTGTTCAAGCAAGAAAGTCTCATTTAGATCCTCAGCCTATTTTCAAAGCAAAACCGGAACTTCCAAGAAACACCAAGGAGCTGAGATATCCTTAGAGAAAACTCCAGTAAAACAAGGTCTTATGTCAGCCTTGTTTTGCATTTGCTTCCGTAAGAGCAACAACTATTCCCAAAATGCTGAACTGCTCAGAAATCTGAGGATGCTAATTTAATAGTTTTATAGACTATTAGAAAGAATTATCCATTTCTCTCTGCTCTCTTCCTTCACCCAGACTTCTGTAATCTCCTCTCTTATGTTTGCAGGTAAATGTCTCTCAGTTACTTTTTTCATTTGTTTTAAAGGCAGCATATCACATCCTGACTTTCTGTGGCCTTTCAGAAGTACAGAGCCCTTTTATGCCACCATACTCACTTCCATCATTATTACCATACAGCAGGATAGTGAGATCTAAACCCACTTTCATTCACTCAGTGCTTTCAGGTGGTCACAAAAAGATGAACAGAGGCATGTCAGAGCCCTGTGTGTGTCTAAGACATGCGGGGGTTTCTCAGAACCAACTGTAGGTCCAAGAAGGTCTTCCCCTAGAAGGCAAGAAAAAGTCTTTTGATGCTAGCCTGAGACAATATTCCTTACTGAACTGGAGTTTGTGCAAGATCAGAATGTACTTTAAGCCACAAATTAATTTACTGTCTAAAACTTAGTTTGAAAAATGCCTTCAATTTCAGCCAAGCTAACAATATAAACTGTCTGAATATACTTGTGTATGTACTTACTATATGAAACTCAATGCATACATTAATTAGTATTTAAAATGAGTTTTCTTTTTGTATTTTTCCTTCCCGCAGTACTATAGTATGTGAAATGCTTATTATTTTTTTGTCACAAATTAATTCAAGGAGGAGACAAAACCATGTGGCTTAATGTACAGTAATCAATATGACATGATTTTCAAGCTGAAACATGAAGCATTAAAAATGTGTTATCCATGTAGGAAAAAAAATTGTGTACCTACTTGGAAATCTCACAAAATGAATCTTCTGCGCTGCTACCTATTTATAAACAGCTAAATGACAAGATGATGACCTAATATCTCATTGTATTTTGATTTTATTTGATACACATGGATTATTTATTTGTAACAAGTCCTTTGATATTACATTATGGCATGTCCAGGATATAACAAATATGCTATATTTTACAGATGAACCACCGTGGTCATTATTTTCTCTTATTTAATTTTCATTACAAATTTTTCAGTTACATCTAATGCTTATATTTTAGTTTTAATAGAAGAAAAAAGGTAGGTTCCTAACCACATTTTGAACACACAATGCTGAATTTTTTTCTTGCTAAGAGCTCTGTAAGGGCAAGTAAAAGTTAAGTATGAGACAGATGACAGTGGATGGAAAGTATGAAAACTTTGGTTAATATGGCTCAAGGCTGAGAGGAATAATTGATGACAAGGAAATAAAATTGATGGAGACTTTGCTATTTTAAACAAGGGTATGAATGGCAATAAGAAACAGAGGAGATGAGGTGGAACAAGCTCATATTGAGAAATGTCAGGTTGGTACGATTTCTAGAAGCATTATTTTAAGAGTTCAAATATGGAGAGCTGGTCATTTTTATTCTTCTTCTTATTATTTTTTTTGTATGTGCATCCCATCAATCTTGGACTGATTACTGGAAATTTTCTAGTACTGAAGGGAAGTATGTTGAACAGCTTGTTCTGGAGAGAAACAGTTCACCCAGAAGTTGCTTGGGAGCAGCACAGAACACTAATTAATGGTAAATGATAAGATCACAAATATGATTGCATCATGCAATTTCTTAGGAGAGCATGATCAAGGCATTACCATGAATTGCTGCCTCTATGTTGATACTTTGGGAAGATTGCTCCTCCATCTTCCATTGAATTCATATAGAATAGCCAAGAAGTTGCAAATGCTATCTCACAAAGGCCATTTTAAAACCTTTTCTATGCACAGAAATCTCAGTCCTGCACACTGACATTTCACTTTCACACTGGACTGAGCTTCACACATAGGAATGAGCTTTTTAGTTTCTAGATGTTTAAAGTCAGTCAATGTAAATCTTACTGATATCAACCTAAACATGAATTAGTTAAATTTTTGCAACTGGATTATAGACAAGGATCTTGGTTTTGGGTTGAAACGGGTTTTTCTTCTAAAGTTTCCAGATGAATACATATTTCTTAATGTCTTTTAAAAAAAAAAAAAAAAAAAAAGAGAAGGACTTGACAATTAATTAATTGCAGCAGTCGATGGCTTCTCATTTCCTTAAGTTAACTTCAAACCAGGAATGTGCTGTGCATCCTTATGAAATATTTCTGATTTTTCTTGGTCTAGGTAGTATTTTCAACAGAACAGATAAAAAATGTCCAGCATGCAAACTTGCATGTTTTCTGAAAATACATGGAGGTTATAGACCTTGTAAATTCCAGTGACTGATAGTTTCAGAGGCTCCAAGTTTCTCAGATCAGATTGTACCAGTGTTTTCTGACCATAACGTCTTGAAGTGTTTCTCTTGATTTCAAAAAAGAAAACAATCTTTTATCATACATGAAAACTTCATTTATTCTATTGCAACAAATTCATTTATTGAGAGGTATAAATATGAACTGCACTGAATGCATAAGAATTGATACTAAACATTTCTCCTGCCACCCATCTCAGTGCTGGATGTGGTTACGTCAAGATGCTCCAATTATTCCTTGAAGTGCTGGCAGAGTGGTGCAAGAGGAGGGAGAGACACGGGATGAGATCCTCAGGTGCATCCTGTGATTCAACTTATCCCTCTTGATTTTCTCCAGCCAAAGATCCAGGCTGCTGTATTTTGCTTGTATGTTTTACTGGAATGTTGCAGCTTGCCCAGACACAGGCAGGGCACACACAGGGCACCATCTCCGCTCCCACACAGTTGCAAGCTGATCCTTCTCCTTTCTATCTCCCCAAACTACAGCTTGCTGACAAACCTCTCTCTTAACTACAGTAAGGCACTGCCTACACATGTGCTGGCTGATTTGCTTTGCGCAGACCCAACATACCACCTCCACAGTCCCAGAGTCACAGCAGACTGGTTCAGTGATTAAAAGCATGAAGGAACAGCAGCGAGCAGGGCTCACGTATGCATCACTGTTTGGAGGTAGAGTGAACTTTATAAGAGATTCTTGTTCTCTCTTCTGCAAATAAAATATTTCTTCAGAGACTTCTTAGCAGAAGGTGAATAAACCACAGTTACAATAGAAGTTGCACTTCCTCCCACACAATGCATGGTATGTTGCCACCAGAAAGCCTGCTTCTGAAGTTTTCTAGATAATTGAGTAGCACTTCAGTTACTGCTGGAAGTTTCAGAACCCAAGGATGACACTGCTGCATGAAGGTTTTGATTATGTGATGTTTTTTTTGTCTTTAAGCATCCACACGTCCTGCTTCTGACCAGCTTCCCAAAGCCTTTCACCCATGTATATTCAGCAGTCAGTTTTCCTACCCTCTGTCAACCTGGGTTGCCTTTGCCGTAATGTTATGGCTTCTTATTCCTGGAAAAGTGATAAATTTATTTCTGACTTCTTTCTGATCAGAAGTCTTCCAGAGTTTGTATCCTTATAGAGTGACAGGCTTAATTTATTCATAATCATAATTCTTTTGAGATCCACTAAACACTTCAATAGAACTTGGGGTGATTAATCAAGAGTGCAGGATCTACAAGTCCAAAAGTCCATGAAAAGAAGAAGCAAAGTATATGAAATATAGACAAAATATTCTAACACCAACACTATATCAAAACAATAAGAACCTAGAGATTTAGAGGGAGATAAATGGGAGCTGCAAAACTTCTGTCAGCCTAAGGCAGGTATCTAGGTATTTTTCAGAATACTGATTTGCCCTTTCTTTGCTTTATCTGCCATTCAAGATGGTTTCCTACATCTTCAAAATTCATAATTCTAGTGGTTGAAGCTGTTATTTAATATGTTGATCTTTGGATATAATTTATTTCAGAGTTTCATATTCACACCTCTATCTGGATTTAATTGTTTTTCACACTTGGGGAAACACTGATTTACAGAAAGGTATATTTTAATATTCTTTTAGTTGTCAAATTCACCAACTATGCTGCCTTGGGGCAATGAGTCATCAGAAGTAACTGGAGGAGTGAAATGATTACTTTGAAAAGCATATTTTTAACTACAGGAGGAAATAACTTTCATTAGCATTAGATTGGCAAAGTACTTGAAGGTAATAGCTCCATCAGGCAATGTTTTTTTCCTAGTCCTTATGTCAGAAAATAATAAAAAAAATCTCTTCTTTTTTGAAACATTCTTCACAGCAGTGTAAAGTTAGATGCAAGGGCAAGTTGCAGACACTGATAAAATAAAATAAATGTTGAAGAAAATAATTGATGGTTAAAAGAGAGAAGGGAAGAAAAAAAGCCCTCAGAATACATTTTTTTTAAATGGAATTTTTGCAAAATACTTTTGGACCACAAATACAAAGAGACCCTCTTAAAACATTATAATTCATACCAAGAATCAGGCATAGTTTGAAAAGATTTCAGATAAAGCATATACACCCATAATTCTGTATAAGAAACTGTTTTTAGTTAGTTTGTTATTAGATCTGGACAAATATAAACACAGAGCACCCTTGTGCATTTTTTCCTCTGCAGTTTGCCACTTCAAATACCAGTGGCTCTGGCCAATTCTGTTCAGTTCTGGATCAATTTATGTATTCAGGCCTAAAATTAATGTACTACTGGCTGCATAATAATAATGAGACTTGTCTAACCAATAGCTTAAATCCAACATTTCCAATTTAGAGTGAGTGTGCACAATTTGCATTTCAAGCCTGTCACTGGGAAATGGAGAATATTCATATATTTGATACATGCAAATTCGTATCCAGTAATGTGTTTGTCATCCTTGCAGTGTTTGGAGCTAGAATGAATGCCAGAGATCTTTTGATTCAGTTAAATGAAATCCAACTTGATTTACATGGGTATCTGTAATCCAGCTTGATTGAGTTGAACAACAGGCTTTTATTACCTTGCCAGGACAGCATTATGCATCCATACACAGTCCAGTTCAGCATCCGTGCAGCAGATGACTTTTGCTGTCCTGATTTCACCTGAGGTAGGTGAAATTTCCTTCCTAGTAGCTGGAATGGTACTGTATTTTGGATTTAAGATGAAAATAATGTTGATAACACACCAATGTTTTATCTGTTTATCCCAGACAGAACTTTCACCATCAAGAACATTTCAGCTCCTTGTACTGCCCTTCCAAGGGTGAACTGGTAGAGGACAGAGCCAGGAGAGCTGACACAAACTGGCCAAAGGGGTATTTCATACCATATGGCATCATGTTGAGCAAGAGCACTGGGGGAGGTGGCGGCAGGGCAACTGCTGCTTAGGAACTTGCTCAGCATCGGTCATCCAGTGGTAAGCAATTGCATTGTGCATCACTTGTCTTTTAATATATTATTATTATCTCTTCCTTTTCTGTCCTATTAAACTGCCTTTATCTAAACCCACAAGTTTTATATTTTTTTTCTGATTCTTCCCCATCCCATTGGGAGAGAGCAAGCAAATTGCTGGTGTGCTGAGTTGTCTGCCAGGTTAAACCACAACAGTTTTTCTCCTAATTTTCATGGCTAATTTTTATGACAGTTAGTCCCAAGCCTCTACTTCTAGGCAGCCTACTTTGAGAAGTTGGAAAAATAGTTGCCAATAACAAAGTAGGCCAAATCCCCTACATTAATTACAGTTTTATCGGTCCATTTAGCAGCCACCATCTGCCAAGATCTGTCCAGAACTGGGGTGGTCCTCATACAAGTTTGCCAAAGTAGTGACAGAAAGCTGATTTAGACTTCCTTCAGCTTCTGGATGGAAAAATCCCTACTTAATATAAACTTCAAAACTCTTGAATTCCTCTAACTCTTTCTGTGTGGACAAGCATTATAGTCACAGTAGTTTGAAATAGTATTGGATATTGGTCTCACTGGCTGAGTGAGACCACATTTCATTTCTGCTATCCAATCTGAGAAGAAACCTTGCATTTCCAAAACTTTCCATGTTTGTTCCCACAAGTGAAATATAAAACAATAAGCTTAGGCTACCAACAACATACTTACCCTTGCAATAAATACTGCCAGGCCCTTCTTGAACTATCCTTGCTGCCTGAAGTCCCTGATGGACCACAACAGCAATGGAAGAAGCAGAGCACCAAATGACATCCATCCATCAGGTGGATACTGTGCAAGGGCACTATGGCCACTCTGGACCTGTTCTCACCTTCCTCTTTCTATGCTTGTGCACTGTATAAAGATCCTGATAATGTCCATGCAACATGTATATTATGAACATATGGCATAATGTAAATACGACTGTGACTACAGCCTAAGCTGACCTTGGCTCATTTGTATTCCTGTCAGTCGTACTTACTTCCATGCTTCTGAAATATTTCAGCTCACTAGGTCCAGCCAATCCTGGTTTCAAAGGGCTGATCCTCAAGCGTAGTCATACTGTAATCTCCAAAGCTATTTTTCTCCTTTTGATTGCTTCAAAAAGAAAATTTAAACATAGATCAATATTTGGTAACTATTTGTATATGTACTATTCCATATACAAGCCTTTGTTTTAGTATGCTGTTTACATTCAAAAATATTTCCAGATAATGGCAGATGAGCTTAATTATACAGATATACCAAACCAGGGCCACAACACTGTCACATATCAAACTTCTCACTCAAGCAGGTTTTAAACCTTAATCAAGTACCTTGTTTTGCTGCATGTTTACAAGTTAAATTAATCAATACCTTCTAATAACATTTACAGCAGGAGAGATAATGTGACTTATATGTGCTTTAGCTTTCAGCACATCAGATTGTTTTCTCCATCACTCACTACTCCTGCTCAGCATCTCAGGGCTGATGAGGTCTAGCTGTTTTGTGAATATCAAACTCACAGGTCTCTATGTGTTATCTGTTGAGCCCAGAAATATGTTTTGGTATGGCAGAATAAATATCTTTCAAATTATATGGGATAGAAATTGCAGGTGGACTTCAGAGTATCCCTCTGAAGGTGTTGAATAGCACCTTCATAAGCATGGGAAATCATGCTGTAGGAGGGGAAGATGGCTGCACCTGGGACCGTATATGCAAGCCTTATATTCTCTTATAATATTATATTTTGTTGTGTTTCTACTCATCTGGGTAGCATGAAAATATATTTTGTAAATATATCTTTATCCGAAGTGCATTATAGTAAGGTTATAATATATTAATACGGAATGATCCCTGTACAACAGTTTTCAGATAACTATATAGGTAATGGTTCCAGCACGGGATAGTTTCTCATCACAACCTTTTGACCTATTTAACAATTTTATCTTAAAACCAGAAAAACATTATAATTTTGCGAAAAAAAAAGTGTTTCATTGGTCTTTACATTGCCTCTTAGCTGCTCTTTTTCACTTTCCTCATAATTAAGCATTATATTTTCTTTTTTCATCCTTTTATGTGGGACCCGTATCAGTCTTTATTTGCAATCTAGCAGAAACAGAGGACTCTTGCTGGCTGTTTTTCATCTGGAGAATTTAAATATTTTGTTTTTCTGAATTCTTTAAGAAAAAAATAGTCTATTTAATTTTACGTTTTAAATGTATTGTTCTTTAACCAGTAATTCTAGTCTATATACAGGTTTTGATGAAGTTCCTTTCTTTATTCTCTCTCTCTCTTACTAGTTAATCATATGATGATTCTTTTACCTATTCACCCAAACTGTCTCTTTGTTTGCCCTTCTATTTCCCAGGGTCAAAAGCATTACAAAAGAAATAGATCTTGTGCAGGACTAAAATTCAGCTCCAGTGAGACAGGTTTCCCCATGGGACAAAGCACTGCTATTATTTCATCCTTCACTAGATTCGCTCTGCCTACAAAACCAAGATGAAGTGGTAAGTGACACATCGCTTCACTTTAAACACTGAATGCAGAGTGAAACTTATCTCTTTCCTCAAACCTCTTCTAAAGAGGTGGGAACATATTGTTGAATGGGGTGGGGAAGATTTATATCCATGTATGGAAGTTCACATTTATTATTTATAAAACACATGTTCTGAGATGTGACATCATTTTTACAAATCTGAAAAATTCATTATGCTACCTTCTACCTCTGTATTTAAGAGAAAAGGAATAACAGTTCCAGCAAAATGTTCCAGACAGAAATTGATATTTCTTTCTTTTTTTACTTAATTTTCCAGCACATCCAGGATGTTCCCAGCAGGATTGTCTTCGTGAACTATAGGACCATGAGATTGGAGGTAAAATCTATGATTCCTTTCATCATTTTGCTCAGCCAAAAAGTGGTAAATTGCAGGCTTGGTAGTCTCTGAACAGGTTTCTTCTAGTCTCATTTTATCTGCCAATGATTTGTCCACATTCTATAGCTTTTGTTTTCTTGTATATTTACTGTCATATTATAAAACATTTGTAGTGCTTCATGCCTATTTTTATAAATAGTTTGTTGTTTTTTTTTTTTTAATGCATTTATGCACATAAACTGTTTGTATGCTTACTTGTGACTTTGATTCCACCTCAAAGGATTAAATTTCCTCTGTGCCAACTCTTAAGGCATTATGATTTTTAAAGCTTGGAATAATAGCTAATTTTGAACAAAATAAGAGAAAAACTACAATTTCCTCAGCTATAGCCACAGTTCTGAACCATTTCAAAACAGAGTACAATGGGCTTGGAATATGATCCTCCTGAGAACAGTGTAGAGATACATGAATTCGCATAAGATTGAATTTGATTTAATGTTATAAGCTTTTGAAAGTTTGCAACATTGATTGTGATAAGGAGTGTGTTCCCTTCATGTGCATCTAATTGACTCAGTGGACTTCGTCAGTGGACTTCGTCCAGTGAACTTCGTCTTTGTGTCTTAAGCGGATTTATTCACGTGAGACTCATAGGGTGCTAGATGAGAGTTTTCAAAGTGGGGGATTTTAAAATCATGTTACAAAACAATAACAAAGTGGAGGTAGTTCAAATGAAATCAAAGTGTGAAAACTAAAGTATTTGTGAAACACAAAGCTGCTCATTCACTTCACGCTGAACAAATTAATTTTGTATAATTTTGAAGAGTCACTACTTAAATTTAGGTGCGTGTTTAATGAACATAACAAACTTCCAAACTTGAATAAGAATGATATTTTCTTAAGATTTAAAGCTACGCTATAATCTTATCTGACTAATGACAATTCAAGGTCTACTCAATGAAGTATTCTGCAGTCACAGTGGAGCTGCATAGGTGGAAGACAGGTCAAATGTTAACCTTAAATTTTTCCAAGAAACATTAGCCTGGAATAGTCTGTGCTTTTCCTCCAAGAAAAGATTTTTCTCAATAGTATTTATTTCTTTCACTTGTGTTTAAAAAAAAAAAAAAGTTATTTGACAAAATGTAGATTGTACAGTGGAGCTATCCGCATCTGAGACAAGTGTATGGTGACTTGTATGGCCAATGGGAAGAACTGGCACTTGTGTGTGCAAAAGTAATTACAGATGAGATCAACTGCATGCCAGGACTTTTTTGTGTTTACTCTCTGCAAAGGACATCTGGATCTCCAGGTTGGATATGTGTACTACAGGCACATGAGATTGCATGAGTTCAATTTAGCATTTCATTGTCACCTCAAATAGCATTATTAGTGTCATATTAGGACACTATCTCAATGTTCCATATTGATGTATCAGTATGATGCCATCTTAACGTATCAAATGCCCTAGTATGGGCATTTCTTACAGAACTTTTGTATTCTTCGCTTATGATCTAACATAATTCAACATGTTCCTTTCTAACTTTTTTCTATTATTACTGAAGTTTACCTGTGCATTAGTAACATAAATTCTTAGAAATACTTTGGAGAAGAGTTAATAAAAAAGATAAGATACACTTTGTTTTACTTCAGTGAGTAAACTTTTCAAAGTATTTACACAAAGCTTCTGTGGCAATTTGCAAAAGATGAAAATAAAGGGATATCTTGAAGGAAAAAGGAAAGCATTGAACAATGACTGTACAAATGGATGAAACCATATTAATCAGTAGGGAATTAAAAAAAAAATCACAAAACCTATTGATTTCATAACAATCTACTGAAAAGTCTATTCCCTTTCTTGCTTAAAGAGGAAAGATATTCCCACTGTTCAACAATTGCAACAACACCAGATCAATCTTTTGAGGTTCTACACCATTTAAAGGTTGATTGGTTTTTCAAGCTGTGCCCACTCATTGATTCCACCTCTGAAACATGCCAGTAAATAAAAATTCCTGATCAAAACATTTATCTTGATGAGACACTTATTCACAGAGGAAATTATTTGCAAATACCATGTTCCAAATAAGAGTACCCTGACCTGCCTTACACAAGTCCAGATAAATATCATTAGTTTGTCTTCTCCTGTTGACTAATGCTATCACTCCATCGTAGAAGACTGCCACATTGGTCAGGCACAATTTATCCATTGTGAAGTTGTGCTGGCTTATCAGATCACCTCTTTGTCAATAGGAGAAAGAAGTTCAAGGATCAGTTCCTGAGATACTACTGATAAGAGTGGGAAGCTTCGCCTACTCAGAGAAACAAAGTCAGAGCACCACTTGCTCAGGTGATCAAAGGACATTATGTGTCCCAATCAAGAATTTCAATTTCACTGAAAATCACTCTTCCTTAAAAAAAACCTAAAGATTCTTTTTCATCCTACAGTTCAATATATTTCATTTTGATGCTATCTTGACAGGAGCTTCACTTTCTATTTTTTCTCATTTTGTTGGTATTAAAAAAAAAAAAAAAAAAAAAAAAAAAACTTGATTATGCATTAGATACATATATTTTTAGTAACACTCATGCTTCATTTTTATTTCTAGATTTCTACTTTTATGTTTTAATTTCTGTTGTGAGGTGGAATTAAGCTTGACTTCTGTAGTTTCTCACTCTTTCCACTCCTTTTTCAACTCCATGATATAGATTTGTTGCTGATAAGTAAGTTCCTATTACTATTCCATTAAACTTTTTGTTTGTTTCAAATATACTTGTGATGTTCATTAATCCATATTAACATCAAAGTCAATACATTCATTACAGTCTACAAGTCTCATCAATTTAGTAGTAATAAATAGTAGCTGAAGCTAGTATTCTATTTCAAATACATCTAAGTCTGTTGGCTAACATCTAATAGATGTCTCAAAGGAATCCCTTATTGCGGCTCTTATAAATCCCTCCACTAAAGGAATCCTTAATTAAGTTAATATTTTCATCAAATGTCTTAGATTTTGGGCCAAAACACAGCTACTTGTCATGTACTCACCCAGTGGCTATATCCTTTTAAGTTTCCCTTTGCTGCTCCAAGTTTTACTTCCTAATAATTGCATGATCAAACACAAAATGGCTACACTCATTAAAGAAACAGAAGTGTCACATTTTGAGTATTTAAAAGGACCTTTGCTACACATACTGACAGTGAGGAACAAAACAGGGAAATTGATGCACAGCAATTGAACAATATAAATGCAGAGCAAACACATGAAGTTCTCTCTTCAGGTCTCAGTTTACAAGCCTTTAGTCTGCAGTGATGTTGCACAAGTATAATATGAGGCAGAACACAGACTTCTCCAATGAATAATCAAGAGCCAAGGCAAGACTTCTGATCCGTGTATAATGACACTTTTTGCTAGCCTCTAAGATCATCAAAGGCACTGTGTGAAGAGCTTCATAATTGTTTTATTAAAGTGTTATTAAGGGTGGGATTAACTGAAATCATTTTAGTTTCTTACAAGAGTACCTAAAGAGATCTTTATGGCAATACTTCCGATTATGAAATTATTCTAGGAATTCAAAAGCATCACTATGTTCTACTCCAGTATATAGGGGAAATCAGATAAAATCACTTAAAATCCCTGAAATAAATGTTAAGTGCAGCCAAAAAATTGGCTCATTGTATAATAATGCCTGGAAAAGACACACAAATTTTCCACTTTTCTACATTAAAGATGAATCATATTTTTTTGTTTCAGCAGCAAAACTAAAACAAAGAGAAGGTGTATGCCAGGAACAAGGGGGAGAAGGAAGACTTGAATCATTATGAATTGTTGAAGAGCTCGGTTTAATATGAAAAAAAATATTACAACAATCTGCAAATGAATGAGCCATAGAAGAGAGAAAGCCATACTTTTGTATTAAATCAGTCCATTCATTTAACAGTTGGATGTGTTGATAGCTGAATTACCATCTGCCATATAACCAGATGTTTTCCATCCATGTTTTAATGAATCTTATTTTTCTAATCAACTTTGCACAGAGTAAAAATCTGCTTTTATGAAGCGCTACATTTTCCTTCCACTGCACTACTTTGGCCTGTCAAAATTGCAGATTATTTTATCAAATTAAAGTGTTTATGTGACTGTACTTCCTTTTATGGTATGAAATGCACCCTCAATTAAGCAGTGATTCTCTCCCATCCTTTTAAAAGTGAAGTAGTGACACTGCAGGCTTTCCTAAAGCAAGGCTGTGGCAATCCATCTGCAATTTGAGTTAAAGCATGAAGATATTGGAATAATTACCTCCTGCTATTACTCATGGGTTCTCGAGTAATTACCTGTTTCCATTTCCATTTTATTTGATTCAGTAATTACCTTCAGAAAGACTGGTTGGATGTCCACTACCTTAAAGGACTGCAGTCAAATTAACCAGTAAAGATTTGTCTAAAATTGTCAGCATGAAATTAAAATGCAATATGATGTATATGAATAGTAAAGCAGTAAAAAATTCTGTGTAACTCTTTTAACTTTCATTTGTTGAAGGTCACAGAAAGTGGCATGGATTTACAAGCAGGGGAGAGAAGATTAACATTTGTTCTCACAGATCATGCAGTCAGTTTACTGTAGAAGAATATCTTTGTTCCTTAGGTCTGATTTGTCACACAGTGTTATATGACCACAGTGGTACAGCTTGTTGCAGGATGAACTTCTGTGATATTTGATGGCTTCCGTTTTGTTTTATAATAGATGTATTAATGTTTTTGTATAATACTATTGACTGATGATAAGAAGAAATTAAATCTGTTACTCCCAAAATTTGTGGGTTTGGCAAAATACGTAATTTTTCAGTTGGTCTTTAATATCTCTATATGCATAATGCACTCTCACGAAGCCCATACTACTAATACAAATGACCAAAAAATATTTTGAAATTCCTTATAATGTATGGTAGATTTATTCACCTGTTCAATTATTATGCTATTTTATAGGAGTAAAGCATCTACCTTTTTAACAGGTAAGAAAAAAAGTGATTTACTTATTTATTTCTTAAAAGGCACAAAGAAGAGAACTTACTGTGCTTTTTTCATCACAGAAATACTTTCCACAAGAATTCTCATGGTAGCACATCTGTTAAGTATTGTTGTTTTTTTGGTTTTTTGTTTTGTTTTGTTTTTTAATGAAAACATTTGTGGTTTTTTGTTGTTATTGTTTGTTTATTTTGTTCTTTTTAATTTTGATCTTGTCATAGCTATGTATCTACTAGCACTTCTTTTTGTTGTCTCCCAGTGTTCAGCCTCAGGCCTATATTTATACATATTCTTTGTACATAGTTAAAACAATGGGGCAGCAGCTTCCTATCTTGCAGAAAATTCTTAGCATGGGCACCTCAGAATTATCATTCCTTTGGGAAGTGTTCACCACTGAGGTTCATCAATAAAAGCTGAACAAACATTTGAAAAAAGTGAGTCTGATGAAAGGTAATGTCACAAACACACAGAAGACCAATACAAATATATAAAAGGTCAGAAAGTTCATTACAATTTCCTCAACATACTTTTCAGCTACAAGCCATACGGTCTGTACTACAGTATACATTGGAATAGGCCCCTGCCCCTCTTGAGTGATTCAGTATTAATCACAATAGAGACAGAGAGCTAATTGCTTTACAGATCAGTGGTTATGTCATCATTTGGTGAAGGAGAAACAAACTCTAACATAATTTTTTTTAATAAATAAATACTTATGCCAAACAGAAAGCTTCAGCTAGAAGACTGACAGTCTGAATTTTGAACAGTCCTTAAGGCAGTGAATTAGAAAACTTACTAGCTTAGCCTGACATCCAGGTTGAAGCCGATCACATGAGTTAGAGGTTAAACAGGATTCCAAGGGTTTTTTCTCTCAAATTAATATCATAACTTTACAATGCAAGGCAAAATTCTCCTACTCTTTGATCTTGTGAATACAGCCTTTTTAGCCCTAAATATTTAAAAGAAGTTTAAGCCTGGAAAATAAAACTTATACAAAAAAATCATTTAAATTTGGAAAAATCTTTTGCACTGAATGAAGAGATAGGAAGTTTCCTTTCTGACTTCTTACTCTCAGTTCTAATTTATCTCTTAATTGAAACATCAAAATGATACAAGTAATCATTCCAAGGAAAGCAGTCAACAAAACAAACAAAAAATTTCAGATACGGCCATGCTGCTTCTATCCCTTACTGATGTAACACTGCTGTTTCATCGCCATTTTGATTCTTCTGTCCCCTTTTCAGCTTCTGCTTGGAGGACCCTAGTTAACTAGGGTAAAACTCATCTCCACAGTTTTGAAAAGTGATAATGCTATCTCAGACACTTGATTTCATAGAAAGGTTTCCAGAGCCCCTGACCAGAAGATATTGGGGTTCTATTTATTGCAAAGGAAAATATCAGAGTAGAGACAGATGTTTTCCAGAGGCAAAAGAGAAAAATCTGAGTCTAATAATGGCAATTACATTTCTTGTTATGCTTCTGGCCTTCTTGACTAGGAAATACTATTTAGGGATAGAAGTTGCCTAGTCTCCTGACATTTTTCTTTTACTCTACTTTGTATTGCTGTTGCTGCTTTCTCATTACCATTGTGCATAATCTTAGAAGACATTTTATGAAGAATCTGAAATCTAACAATGAATGGCACATGCTCTGTATATTTTTATTACTATAAGTTAGTATAAATGTCAAACAGAAGAACTACACAAGGAGATTGGACATGATTACCCTGAACAATAGCCTTCCACTCAAAAAGGACTCCTATACAAAGTACCAACAGTGCTCCGAGAAAAAGAAAATTTAATTCACTAAAGATGTATTTTACCATAGCTCAATATTCTACTCATTACAGGCCAGCTTCTAGGAACTGTCTTTCTAACTTTAACAAACTTGTTTGAATGAAGAGGCCCATAAATA
Source organism: Phasianus colchicus (assembly GCF_987193195.1). Lineage (NCBI taxonomy): Eukaryota > Metazoa > Chordata > Aves > Galliformes > Phasianidae > Phasianus > Phasianus colchicus. The sequence goes on along the minus strand of NC_143437.1, from coordinate 97,445,353 downwards.
TAGGAGATCTTTTTCCTCAATATGCTGTTAGAAATTTTAGTAGGTACTGGTGCTTATTGAGGACAAAAGTACGACAGAACAATTCCTCTTGTATCAAATTTTTCTTTTTCTTTTTTTTTTGTTTGGAACTGTCCCTCTCAGTAATAAAATCTGTGAATTATTATCTTTCTTCTTCCCAAGGATACCTTATCTTCCCTCTCTGAATTTATGTTCCATGAGATCTTACGAAGGCTACGAAACCAAGATGCTTATTACGTCCTCTGTGGGAAACCACTATTCACATTACTTTAGTTCCTCAGTGCCAGGTCTTCAGCGTGTTCTTTGAGTATCTGTGAACCTATTCTGAACAAAAAAAAACTGACAGGGAAACAAGACAGGATCCTTTCCATCCACTAGTGAACTAAGTAAGTTTAGATTTAACAAAAGGATAGCAACATCTAGTATATCAACATACTAGCATGAATATGAGTCAATTCTATTCACTTTATATGGCTTTCCCAAGTACATGGCTTATTTAACTTTCTGTTCCTCAGAAACTTCACTTGACATTTATCTATAAATACTGAGGATACGGCTGTATGAGGACAGCCAACGTAACTGATAAGACTGACAATGACATATTGTGCTTTGAGACGGATATATAAAACACCTGGCCTACTGGCAGAATGACACTCTGAAGTCTTGAAAGTTCATTAAATTGTTTTAGACAGCTTCCAGAGGGCACACTGTTTAGTAACTGAGCTAACACAATCCTCTATTATTTCCCAGAGCCTGCAACAAATTTGAAATGTATGCTTATTACTTTGCTTTACTGGCTTAACATTGCCTGAAAGGAAAAGCCTGCCAATTTATGTCTTATGGTTGTTTTATGACATGAAAAGAGCACTTTTCTACTAAACATTACAAAAAGCAGCAAACAAACTTTGTTATCATTGACACTGAACAGAGAATCAACAAAAGATGAGGGATCCTGGGATCAGCATACTTAAATATCAAAAATCAATTAAAAAACACAATTGCAACACATAATAATTTGGCTTTAAAAAAGAAAACTGAATGTGTTCATTGTGCCATAAATTTAAAAGTATCACTTTAGAAGAAATAGAATACAAATTCTGTTTAATCTTTGGATGATATATGTGTTTTTTGTTGACTTTATCTAGTGTAGCATCTTATTCTCTTATCTGTATTATAAAGTATTAATCATTGACTCAGTAGAAGCTACGTATGAACAAGAGAGAAGCACTCATGCTAATACTGTTTACTAATGAAAAAATTATTAGTATTTCTTTATGTGTTCAAGAGTATAATACCACTTACCAGATAATATGAACTAATACTTGTTTTATAACAGCCAGTCATTTTCATTGTATTCTGGTGATGTTTAAAAAGATATTCCCTCAAAAATTTATTTCTAAAAGCTGAATTATAAATTAATTATATATAAATGTCATTTTAATTTCATGGAGATTCAATTGCTCTTTTCAATTCACAGTGACATCAACCTTTTTATTAAAATTTATTCTCATTTTATACATCAAAACAGTAGAAAAAATCACATGCATTCAACTTTCATAAAGTTCATGGAAAGCAGCTTTTGTATCTGCTAATGTGTGGAAAATATTGTGGGCCTTCGAGGCAGTCATTGAACATGATTATTTTCATCTGTGTAGAATAAAATCATGGCTTCTGGAATGGCATTTTTCTGTCATTATGGCAAGGATTCCTCCTACTAGAATTCAGACATCTGATCAAAGTGCCTAGGGAGAAAGCAAGCTGACCAAAACTTACAGTATTCAATTCATTAGCAAGAACATCATGTATTTTAGTCCAACCACCCCTCACCTCTAATAGAATATTACTTCCTTGAGAAAACAAGATGTTTGAATTACCTATTTTATACTTCCAGGACTAGTGAGCAGAGAAGGGTCACTTTGGAAAATATAATTTGTATTTGGCAGAAGACATAGGGGTTCCAACAAGCATTTTAATAAGAGCTCTCCATGAGAACAAAATGTACTCTGTTATATTCATCTGAATTTTTGTCTCCAAGACGATATCCTTGTAAATCTATCAAATATGGATCAGTCAAAAAACTCTTCTTTCTTTAATTTAAAATCTACATTTATTTTATTTTAAATGAAAAAAAAAAAAAAAAAAAAAAGAAAGAATAACTATAATTAATATTATTTTTGAAAAGTATGAAAGAAAAAATGAAAATATAAGGAAAGGCAGAAGCAGTCACATGAGTCTTGAAATAAAGCTTGGATGAGTCAGTAAGTTAGAGCTCCTTCACAGATCATTAAATTTGATGATGAAATTCATGCATAAAGCTTTATGACCTGCAAAATAAATAGTCCAGGAACTGCAGAAGCTGTCCAGTATGTCAAGGATAAGCAGATGTGCAGCACAGAGTTTAAAATCAAAACAAAAGAGCTTTCCTGTTCTACCCAGTCACTGTTAGCGTATGGTGTGTCTTAAGGAACCTTTCACACTGACTAAGCCTTGCAGATATAATAACTTCTTCAGGATTCCACATCTCCCCTTTTGAGGTATACAGGATGTAACCACCAACAGCGAATATATTCTTCACGTTTTTATTCTCACTTTTTTTTTTTTAACCAAATTGCTTTGAAAATTAGAAGTGAGAAAGTGTCATGTGTCTATGTAAGATAAAAGTCAATGTATTTGCTAAGATGTATTTGCAACAGAAATTTCTCTCCAGAAATGAAGACAGACTCTAGTAGTTTAGAAAAGAAACTATGTGCGTAAAAATTACTCAAGATAAAAAAAAAATAATTTTTGTGATGACTTCAAATGAAAACATCACTGCCAAATATTGGAAGAAGTGTTCTAATCATTTCTATGCCTTACAAACCCACCCAGTGTATTCTAAACTCCCACTAGATTCCATCTAAAATTGCAGCACACAGAACATGTGGCAAGGAATATGCAAAATGTGGAAAAGAGCCAAATAAAGCTCAATAGCTTCTGTGAAAATAAATATGTATGGAGATTTACCCTTCGCATTCAGTAGTGAAGATTCCAGTCAAGAAATGCAGAGTTGCAAAGATATTAAATAATTGAGAAGAATGTTCTTATAAAAAAGGCAATCAAACAAGGATGTCGTATCTTTCTAACTCATTTTTAAATTTCCTCTGAATAAGCCAGTACCTTGAAGCAGTATTTTGTTTGTAAATCTGAGCATTTTCTAGAAGCACAAAAAGAAAAGAGAACATAAATTTTGGACTAAAACTACTATTTTGGAAATTCTGAATAGATTTCTCAAAGAAGTTAGCCCAGGAAAGAAGTACTAACAGAAATACATTTTTTCTAACTTGAGCAGAGTTATTAATACAACTCATAGTACATTGCTACAGATGTAAAAGCTATCAAACTGTCTGGGAAAGCTTTTTCTTTAAATACAGGCTTGCAGATGTTCAATCACTTGGCATTTGCAAACAGAATAAATATGATGCATACAGTATATATTCCCATTGGCCCTCTGTGACCCAGGCTTGCTTTTCCCCTAAAGAAAACATAAAGCATTGATGCACTGTTCTTTTCCTTTGCTATGAAATTTAATAAAATAATGACAAAAACATTTGCTACTGTATAACCAGCAGTAATATTTTAGGTCAAGAGTTGAAAGTCACAGCTGAAAACTAGTTATAGAAAGTTTTCCTGCTTTCCTGTTATTTTTTTCTCCTATAAGTTGCAATTTGGAAAGCTTGCTAGTAATTCAAAGGGAAAGCTTATCTCCATGCCAGAATAAAATTATTAAGTGAAAGGTGTTTTCATAATAATGAATACTCAGAAACCTGCAATTTTTGCAAATTTAATTTGTTGTCTATTGTACATTCAAAAAGAAGGGAAATTTATTTCACATTAATTATTGTAATGGAAGAAATATCTGAGGTCTACGTTAACATCATTCCAAGATCATACTTGGCTATTGTCTTCAAATAGTGCTTGTTCATTCATTGGTATGTGAGGTACAATACATTTTGTTTTGTTTTGCTTTGTTTTTTATTTTGTTTTGGTTTTTGTTTTGTTTCTTTTTACAGTGTGAAAGAAGCATGTTTTTATAAAAGTTTTCAATGGTAGCTTATGATATATGGCAAAAGAAGACATATACATCTGGTGTCATACAAGGATAGCTATTCTGTAATTGCTCTACTTTAGTAGCTCTACAACTCTTTAAATAGAGTAAGAGCCTCTTATTCTCTTTATTTTCATTTATTTTTCACAGTGAGAAGTGTGAGCAAGAATGCTTTCATGATCACACAGAACCATCACGTGAATTAATATCCATGTGTACATAGCTACCATCACAGTAAAGTAATTTATAAATCCAGAAATCTAGTTTGGAATTTCAGCATTGATTTTAGATGAAAATATTCTCTTTCCTGACAGAAATACAGGGAAATCAGTTTGAATTAATTCTATTTTTTAGAAATGTAAATGTATTTAATGATCTCTCTGCTGCAGAGCAGCAGATGTGACTATGTTTTAGGCTCTGACGCATATCTGGTTGAATTACTTGGAGTACCTTGAAAAGATGAAAGATCAGGAAAATTCTGCTTTACAGGTAAAATAAATCCAATTTTTCCTTTTAGAAATGCAGAGGATAAGTTCTGCTCATTCTAACCCCGTTTTACTGCAGATACACCTGTGCTGTTTATAGAGATACATCAGTGGCAGGTAGACCATATGGTAAGTGTAGAAAATACGTTTTATGGCACGAAAGAGTATCAGGTGCTTAGTTTTATTTCCTCATTTTATTCACTGGCATCTGCATTTAAAAACAAAATGAGAAGCAAGCAAGCAACCAACCAGCAAACAAACAAACCCACAAACTTCTCTTTCCAGTGAATTATGATAATACATTTATGATAATAAATAATTCATCTATATTTTGTAAGCATCTTAGAGAATCCTAGATTATATTCTAATCTAGCTTCATCATTTACACAGATATAAAGAGGGGGTAAAATATAGAGCAAATATCTGTCAAGTTAGCAATGTAGTATAAAGTAGGTCCTTCCTTACCACATACATTTCTCTATATTCCATAGCAGGTCTGTGTTTTGTATACAAGAATTAAAGCTCAAGGCTGATCAGCATTTTTGCATTAAGATTTAACAATCTTAAATTCTAAATTAGTAGCAGACAAATTTGACCAGTGAAGAAATATAAGGTTAAAAAGCCTCTAGGTCATTTAAATCTATGCAGTTTGGATAGGCACAATTATACTCAATAGCTGATTATCCAGTTCATAACTAAAAAAAAAAAAAAAAAAAAGAAAAAAACTAAAAAGTTCTGCAATACTAATTAGTTTCAGTAAACAGAATTAAAAAAAAAAAAAACTTCCCTTGATCTTTTCCTGTTTGAGAAATGCACCATTTTCCCTCCATCCATAAATTTTCCTTTTTCTGAGTAAAATTACAGATCATTTGTTCTGTCAAAGACAGTGCCTCATAACTGCCACATTTGTTTTTCAGCTAACATCAAAATAGAAAAAAAAAGAAAAAAGAGAGAAAAAAAGACATTTCACTATTCTGCATAGTCTATATGAATATATAGAATGACACCTACAATTAGCTGCAAATGGAAATAGGTATGCAAGGAAATTCAGCTGTTTTTTCACAATATTGAATCAATCTGAGTCTTAAACAGAATATTCTTCAAAAGTTTGGCACGAAAGTTCAGTAAAAGAAATTGATGTAATTAATTTGACTTGAGTACCATTAGACCATTAGTTGAACCATTCACAAACCTATAGAACTGTATCTTCCTGCCTATGTGAAATGACAGATTTATCCTTACAATGTCAGCTTTGTTTCCTTGAATGCAACCTGTATCTAATCAGGCTTTGTCTGAGTTTGGAAAGCACATTCTTTAAGTCATTTTTCATGCTGGACTTGCACAACGAAGCTTCTGGATGGTTCAAAAATAGTAAAAAAAATAGTAATTTAGAGAACGTTAATATGAAAGAGAAACAGACTTGTCTGAAATTTTCTGCAGTACCTTTTAGTGAAAAGTCACTGAAGCACCTTTTTTAAGTTCTAAGGTGACTTATACTCCTTCTTCCCTTTACTGTCAAGTCTAGTCACTTTCCAAAGCAGAATTCAGGTTGTTTCTCAATGTAATGACTTTTTATGTTCAGTGATGTTAAAAAACCTCTGTAGAATCATAGCAATTTCAGTGTGTCTTCTACTGGTCAAAGTTAGTGACGAATCTTATTCATAATACTCTGATGCTGATGAACTCACCAACAGTATGGAAGGCAAAGGTCTGAGTTCTTGAGGACTTGAAATATGATGTCGTACACTGTGGACAATTGTCTTAAATGATACTCTTTGATCTGTGCTGGCGTCGGTCTAAATTTCAGGCTGGAGGAAGGTGATGGAAAGTTGTTTTCTTTTTCCACAACATTGAAAAGTCTTGGATATTGCAGCATAATAGGGAAAGAGATGATCTTTGAATTCAGACATTTGTTTTAATTATGTGGGAAGCCACGTGAACTCAGTGGTATGATAAAAATAAATTTGCAATAGGTATCTTGTAAGTGCTCTATTTTGACCTATGGATTGAGTAGAGCCAAAGTCCTGTGGGGGGAAAAAAATCACATGGGATGATCAGACATCTGTTCTTTGTATGTGCCCCAGTCTCCGCAGGGGAAATAACTCTCCATTTCCTGTACATATTACAGACACTTACTAGACATTAAAAGAATGTGAAGTACCATTGTGGGTTGTGGAAGACATTTATTCCAGCAATGATAAGATCATTCACTTTGCCTCCCTCATGCTTTTCATCCAATTGCTTGCTAACATCCTTTCCTCCATCTCTGTCACTTCTCTGATTATCCTCTCTTCTCTGTCTTTTCCAGACTCTCTTCTCTCCCAAAACATAACTTCTAATCTTATTTACAGTGCCTTCCTTTGGTGAAAACAACATCCCTAAGGAAATAAGCTAGCAAATTTTAAGACTTCATTCCATAAATTATGTGCAGTGTAGCTTTTCTAAGCCTGATAAAGTCATATTTAAGCAATTTTCAAGACACGTCAGAAAGTAAATTTTTGAAATTGGGTTGGTCATGTCCTTCCTCCCCCTAGACAGATTCCAATTTCCTATCTGTATATGCACATTAAGGTGGTAGAGCTTCACCATGAGGCAGCTGTAAGGATATCCTTGGATGGCCAAGACAAGGCATTTTCAGAAAGAGTAGAGTTGTTTAAGGTGGAAGGGGGAAAAAATATTCAGTCTGAGTTTCTGCTGTTTAAAGTGATCTATGCCAAGAAAATAGTGCATGAGATATAGAAAGCAGGATAAAGGGGGTTGGCAGAAAAATGTTTGCAGCCACTACAAACTAGTAAAAAATACTTCTTGGGAAAAAAAAAAAAAAAAAGAAACAAAAAAAAAGTCATTATAATGTGACTGCAACCAGAGAATCTTGTTAAATTACAGATTTATCTTAAAGAATTTTAACTATCTGCACTGTGCACCTGTTGCTTACCAGGACAGAGATTATTACCATGGGGTTACTCTTTATGCACTCAGGTATGCTATAGTTGACAAAGATAAAAAGTGTGTAATATGATTCATCTTAACGTAGTACAAAGCAAATACATATATTCTTTTTTGCATTAGAAAGTAATAAAGTAATGAAGCACTCAGAACCATAACAGAGAAAAGAGCAGGCTAGAGCAATACTATAATTTAAACTTGAGATGCTCATCTGCTCAACATTAGAAACTTTTGCTTGGCTAAACAAATTCTGATTCATTTGTACCTGATGAAGGTTTCAGAAAGTGGCAAGTACATGGAAGGAAAATAGAAATTGTATGAATAGAAAATTAAAATTCTATAGAAAATACATTTTTCTGTTTAATTTTACCTACATTTTCTGAACAACTGGAAGAAAAATGCAAGATGGATTCTGATTAGAATTATACAAAATATATTTTGGCATCAGAAGAATTAAAGCTAAATTGACAAGCAGGTAAATACTGAAGGCAAAAATTTATGGAAAATGTATGCTTTCCCAGGAGTTCAGGAATCATAAGGTAATCATAATCACAAGTGAAATGAATGAGAATGCTACCTATTTATTATGCAATGGTTGGAGAGAAGGAGGGAGAAGAAGATGGATTTTTAAGAAGTATCAGCAAAAAGCAAGGCTCAAAAACTGTGCTGAACCCACACTGAACCTATATGTCAATTTGAAAAATTCCATGAGCCAGAAATGTTAGATGGGAAGCAAGTAACCCTAGCTGCCTTTAACAGCACTGAATGTGAACTAACTGTGTAACCAAGCAAGATATGCATTATGAGACTGAAAGAGTCATCCATATTCAACATTCTTGTAAAAATCACTGAACAATATATATTATTCAGTTCATATATGAAGTCCAGTTAAAAAGAGATAGCTGTGATAGGCTGCACTTAAAAGGGAATAAACTAGAATTTTATCTCTAATTTTATCCTACCAGTAGTAACACTGGATAGAAGGAAGAGACTAAGAGTCTTAACTGATTTTTACAAAGAAATGTATGCACTTTCACAGTGTTTTTCATCTGAAGACCTCAACACTGTTATGAACACCAAGTCTGATTCCTCATCCCTTTACTCCTGGATGGTAATTGATTTTAGTACAAAACATATTACTACAATTCTATGGACAGTAATTTATATTGGCTTTGTGCAACTGTTGATTATTTCATAACTTCCAGACAATCCCATGGAGGCCAATGATAAAGAGTGTTAGGCTCTTTGAATTATTTTGTTATGAATAGCATGTGCATGTCTCCTAAATACCTTAACTACACGTTGCTTAGTAAGCCATGGGAAACCTCAGCAGCAACACTGATTTTCTTGGATCTACAAGCCTTCTCTCTGACATACAGAATCTTCCTAATCTTTTTTTTTTTTTTTTTTTTCCACAAATTCCACTGATTTTGCTTCTTCTCCTTTACATTCTTTACCAGACGTTTATTATTTTTCTTCACAGAATCACAATATAGATGGGAAGGGCCCTCTGGATCCATTGGGCCCAGCCCTGGTCCAGCAGGGACACCCAGAGCAGGATGTCCACATCATGTGCAGTGGCTTTTGGAGATCTCCAAAGCCACTGGGCAGCCTGTGTTCCATTACCCACAGTGCACAGAAGTGCTCCTGGTGTTCAGAGGGAACCTCTTGCACATCATTTTGTGCCCATTGCCTCTTGTCCTGGCACTGGGCACTACTTAAAAATTCCCTCTTTTTTGCTGAGAAATATCAGGATTTATTTATTTTCTCAGCAAATGGGGATCGCATTGCTGTATTTCAGCCTTCACATGTTTACTTAGTTAAACTGAGCTAATTTACTTCTCATGAGCACATGTAGGCAGGTATTATAGTTTAGTTGACCTGCCTATACTTGAAATGGCATTTTGCTCAGATGAGTAAACAGATGATTAGCCCATTCAGGAGTTAAATCTTGTTTCAAATAAATATTCTTTTGCTAAGGAAACTTGTGTTCAGTTGAGTATCAGACTCTTCTTAATAATAGATGTAGAGGCATCAAGCATCTGTTAACATTTGATAACTATGCAACCTAAGCATAACCGTTGGCCTTTTTACCCAGTGTTTTTGAGGTGTCTTGTTTCCTTTTTGCTCAATTTAAAGTGCCTGCAATTAATCTGTAAGCACATTAAACCAAGGAGTCTCTCGTGCAGTTTTATTTGTTGTGTAATACCTGCTGAGATGGATTTATTCTTCCTCTGCCAAACTTATCCAAGTCCCTGTATAAATATTGGAAAATAAACATGCCATTCTCTGGGTTTCATTGTTTGTTCTGGACTATTGTAACATTTATCCATGATGCTGCCTTGATTGATGTTGATAAACAATTGAGAAATTCTTGTGAGCTTTATGGAGTATTTACATAGTACCTAAATCATCTTTCCACTTAATCTATTTGGGATGAGAGATGTAGTTTTGATTGACTGTCCTCAGACCATTGACTTTTTCTCAATTTGATTTGTGTGTTTTTTAAAGCATTCGTACACTAGCAATAAGCTTCTGATATCTAATTCACAGAGGAGGTATTTTGTGCATATTCATAGGTGATTAAAGGAAATTGTTCTTGTTTATTTTGCACATCTGAATTATAATATTATCCATATTGATTCCTGCCTTAGAAAATCCTGCTTAAAACTCATGTGAAAAAGGGCAGGAATTCCCAATAGAACTGTTCATAGTTAATTCTATTTTGAAATAAATCTTATGCACAAAAGGCCATAAGAATAAAGATTCATACTTCCTATTATTTTACTGGAATGATTTTGTAATGCAAATTGAGCAGCTTTAGTATTCAATTACTTTTGCGCTTATATAAATGGTAGGATTAACAGTCATACTATAGCTTCAGCATTTTGTATTATAAAAATTCAGCCAATTTCAGCAGCTGCAGTTAAATGGCATCTTGTGGTCCAAATACTGAAATTGAGGTACTGGTAATAGAAATGCCACTTTGGACACAATTGTGATAATTAGAATACTGCATAATTTCTGAGCCACTGTCATGAATGAGCAATAAAAGGAAAAAAAAACAAAACAAAACAAAACAATAAACATACAGATAGAAACCTTTATAACACTGCTTTCACTGTATTAGTGACTCAGGTAGGAGGAACCACAAAGTGATTCCTGTGCATCATTGTAATTCTCACAAAGCTTCAGGTATACGAGCTATTTTGGCATCACCCTGTGATGAGGAAATGTAGGGTAGAATACAAATAAGCAAAAACTTCAGTTCTTTTGTGAATGGATCCCATGGGTGCTGTCCTTATAAACTGCATCACCAGAAAATACATCATCAGGATCATCCATAAGCTGTTTTTTTTAATTTTTATTGTATTGTATTGTATTTTTTTATTTTAATTTTATTTCTTTTTTTTAATTTTAATTTTATTTATTAATTTATGTTATTATTTTATTTTTAATGTTAGTGGAGAGGCATGGCAGATGTAGAACTGGAGACTACAGAGCATTGCATCTAGCAAGTTCCCGATGTATCCAGAATTAATATGGCAACTACTGAGACTGTTCATTACATTTTTCTGAACTTATGTGGGAAAAGACCATGGTTAAAAAAAAAAAATACTCATTCTCTCCCTTGCAAGCGTCTTGATTGCACTTGTGTTGGGGAAGAACAATAAGTTAATGAAAACAATGTTCTCTTCATTAAAAAAAGAAGCCCTGTGGAGTCACTAATTAGTTAAGGTAAGTCTTTTCAGGGGCTGGACTCTGGACTCTTCCTATAGTGATAGAAATGCATGCTCTTTAACTAAATAGCTGATTATCAGATCATGCAGGATAAAGCAGAGTGGGAAGCAGTAACTGCTGCTATCATCTTAACAGCCCAACAGCATTCAGGTATAACTATTACGTCCTGTTTTAATTTGAGATAATACCTTAATTAAAGACCTTACAGCCAGATCAGAATGAGATCAAAACACCACCCTTGTGTGGCATTTGGAATGTCTTGAACTTTGGGTCTGCTATAAGGATCTTCACTCCTTAAGGAGTGAGTCTCAGTGTGTCTATGAGCAATGATAAGGATTTGTATATGTTTGATATATACTGTCAAGTCATTTAAATATAATGAAATTTCTGGTGAATGACATAAGTAACTAAGGACTTGGCCAAAGAGGCAATAACAGAAGCTGGAAAAGGAGTTACAACATCTTCAGCATCAAATATGGAAGGTATGGACCAGTTCCTATGTAGACACCATGCCGACCTTTCTACATTTATGTAGAGAAGCTAGTGAGCTGAGGTTTTATCATCTTTGCATTATTGAAAGGAAAGCAATGTGACATCTTATTTTGCTGCAAAGTTAGGAAAAATCTATCATGGAATAGAAAATTTTAACTTTATTGAAGTTTAATTTACAATACCATTTTCTATTTTCCAGGAAGGTCATCAGATCTGTGGACCATCATTATCACTGCTTCCTATCATCAGAGCCTAATACATAAAAGGGATGAGGCAGCTGTCAATTCAACAGTTGAATTAACACCAGCCTGTTTTCATACTTTGAATACACAACTGAATTGCTTCATTGGCTCTGTCAGATGGGCTACTACAGGTAGTAGCTCTTGCCACTACATGGGAAACAGCATGCACCTGTCAAACTGCTAGTCTGGACCACTACTACAATCTGGCTCCATTTTGACAGCTCTTTTGTTAGATGTATGTTACAAGGGTGGAAACAAATAAACTGTAAACCATGTTGATCAAGAAAAGCCACTGCATTGACAATGGTTGTCACCTTAAGTGACATAGCAAGATCACAGTGACAAACATGGCCTGAGACAGCTAATTCTAATAACTCCATTAACACCTGATCTAGCTGACTTTTAGTCAGCACATTGGGCTCCTTCACTTTTCAATTTGTCTTTTCGGTAGGTGGCAACTGGATAAAATCAGACTGCCCCACTGTGTTCCTTCTTTGATCGTATGCTTACCACTTGTTATGACTTGCAGTGAGATTTATGTATTGATCATGACAAAATGGCTATAATAAATTAAATTCACTGCTGATACTTCCTTTTGATAACTTCCTAATCTGGCAGTGCTTCCAGTCCTCTTGATATATCGCCAATATTCCTGAGACACAGTTCCAATCTACCACATTAGTAAATGTCCCTCTCAGAAGAGAATGGTTGGTTCAGGATAAGGCCCCGATGCCCACAGGTGAAAGGAAGAGCACCTTTCACTGCTCATGCCAAAATGAGATGATTTTGTGAAGCAGCCCTCACCTGCCAACAAAGATGAGGAGTATGTTGCAGTGCTGCAACATGTATTTGTCCCAGATGGGTAGCTGTCTTGGAGAAGTTCTGTCTGTCATGTTTGTTGGAATTACAGTAGTATGTATACTTCTGCAGCCTGGGAACTGTGTAGATCATTTGTATGTATCATTTGTAAACTCCTCTGGGACTCACAAAGTTATTATGGAGAAGATAAACAAGTCAGTGTTTTCTATCTTAGAGCTTAACTTTGTTCCTGGAACATTGCTATCATTCAGAAACACCTCCTCTCTCCTGTATCTGAGATTTGTTCTTCCTCAAAGCATACAAAAATGTGTTTTCCTCACAAGTAAACAAAATGATGCTTCAAATTTTCCAGATTTTCCAGATTCTAATATATAATTTATAAGGAAAATGAGTTATTCAAAGATATAAAGTGACAAGCTGGCTGCTTTTTTTAGGAATGTAACTTCATTAGGTAGATGCTTAGCTTCAGCAGAATAAAACAAAAAGCTGAGACTAGTGACTGAGAACAAAGCTTTCCTGAGTAACACAGAGAATGTATTAGGATGTTAGGATTTGGACCTACATACACAGAATAATCTAAGTTTCTCTGAAGTTAGCTAGTATGACTGGGAATCACGTAGAGCTAATGGATAGAGAACGCCAAGTACAAGGATATGCTAGAAGAGGAACTTGGTTTAGTGGGAATTTTCATTCATTCAGCTTTTGGATACTAAACTAACTAGGGTAGATAAGCACTCAGAACAAGAAAAAGAACCTGCTGCAATGGACGACTGGGAAAATCCAATTGATACTCTTCTACCTCTTCTATCTTTCTTCCTCTATTTCTGCAGCCAGTGAAACAGCTGTGACCATCCAAACATTGATTACATACAAGGTGGGGCTCAGTTCCTCAGTTCTGTAGAGACACAGATCTTTAAGCACAAGACAGTGTTGCCCTTAATTTCTTATGTTCATGTGAAGTCCCTGGGCTTCCATAGCTGTCATATCCAGTCCTGCATTTCAGTGAGAATTTGGAGGAAAGTACACAATTCGAGATGATGACATTCCTGCTTCCAAGGCTGTTTCAGGAATGGGAATACTGAAAATGAGGTCCTCTGCATTTCAGATGAGTCTATTTAGCTGTCTAGCTGTCATTGCTAAATGCATTGAACTTTGAAGATTCACTATGCTTCATATAATTTAAAAGAACAAAAATTCAAGCAACAAGAATGCTTTCAAGTGAGAGCCTGCATTGTGAACTGTAGATCACTTTAAAGTTCACTGGACAATTCAGAAACTACCACTAAGCCCATGATATTCCTGCTGACATTACTTTCACAAAGGCATGTACTGTATTCCCATCTCAAGCCAAAAATCAGGCTTATTCAATTACATGCAAAATGACATAATTAGCCTCGTTCCTAACATAAAATGACAACTCCTGCTCAGGCTATGAACTAAATTGCAAATTGAACTTGTAGATTTTATATATGCAGTTGACTTTGGTTCAGTTCATAACAAGGTTTAGAAATCTTGGTTTTTGAACAAACATATCCTGTAAGATTTGGAATGATATTTGGTACAAAATAGTACTTTTTTTTTTTTAGTTACCCATATAGCGATATGGAAGTAGCAAGTAACCTAAATATGAAGATGTAGGATTTTGAGAGAGTTGGTTTATAACCAAACTGCCGGTTTATAATGTGGTGAAGAATTTGAGTCTGAATCACCTAGATGGATTATTGCTTGCAGGGAAGTTTTAAGCAATTAAATTCCTATACAGACATGTTAAATCTCAGTCCTGTTCTGAATTTTGTAACGGTATGAGTTTCGACTGGTGTTTTTAATTGGTTGCTTCATGAGGAATACATATGGCTCCTTAGGTAGGAATCACATTGGTCTCAATGGGTTCAGCCTTATGTTTGAGGCAACGTGGGGCTGTGCTGCCCTGAAGGAATGGAGCAGGCATCATGCATAGTAACCCTAATCTCTTGGGAAAATCGTTTTCTCAGGGATCTGCTCTGCCCTATGGGCTAGTCAAAAGAGAGATGAATCTGAGTGGACTCTATCATGTGTTTCTGGTGCTTTGCAGTGAATAAAGAGCTTAGCCAGCAACACTGGATGGAGTCCACTTAATATCTCTCGATTCTTTTACAGCCAAATATAAGCCTCGCAAAATGTGGTCCTTTCCACATACATCTACCTCTTTCATCCATAATTATATCATATATATCCACATTTCATAGAGTTCTAGCACAAATGTAACTAGAAAAAGATGAGGAAATTACCATCCAAAGAAATGACTCTTGTGGTGAAAAGTGTTATGAATGTCAATCAGCACATTGCAACTGCAAGCAAAGAGCACGTTACCTGCTGCCCAGTGCCAAAAGTAATTACAGGTTTGGTAACAGAGCAGGGAGTTCAATGGACAACACTCAAGTGACTACATAAATTCTTATCTATAGAAATATGTGTTTACAGTATGGTCTTGCAGTCTGTATTATCCATTTGCTCATTTCAAGGCAAAATTGGAAAAATAATTATCTTTTCAGCAGAAAAATACTAGAGCTGTAGAAATTTCCATTGATTAATCCAGAAATTACCCAAGAACTCGAAGCATTTGTACACCATAACCTGTAATTTTGCTGACGGGCTACAGCAAGGCTCTCAGAGCCAAGAGGGTTCAGCTAAGGTGACACAGTAAATGCAGAAACATGCTGCACTGAAGCTGCATAGAATTTCAACTCACATCGTTAGCTTCAAGGATAATAACTGTGAACTCCAGGGCAAACTTTTCTTATAGAGAACTAATGAGTTTTTGCAGTACCTCAGAACATCCTGTACCTGTTCATGAGCTCTGAGATAAACAAGCAGGAAGGAAAATAATCGTCATTGCTCCTATCTCCTTTTAGTCCTATGGTTCCCTGCTACTTAGTGGTATCATTTTACCACCAAATATATCTTCAGAATTCTGCATGAAATTGTTCCTCTCCATGAATTTAAAACAGAACAATTTGGTTGAGGTGTTGTAAAGAATTGAATGTTTTATGTGCTCCATATTCCTACAAGTTCCTTTCAAATTCATTATATTTTAATAAGAGCGCGGAAAATATTCAACAGAATGATGTATTATCAAACCAGTTTTATGTCAACCAGAAAATTGGATAACAATATTCAGCTTTTTATAAAAATTGTTTGGAATATTTTATATTTAATTTGAACATATCATTTTGTTCCTTTTCATTGTGAACTGCACATCAGAGCTAACTGTTAAAGTCAGCTGCATTATGATTAAAATAATACACAGTGCATCATATCTCGCATGCCAAAATGAGATTAATTAAAATTTCAAAAACAAAACATTTTGACATAATGAAAGAAAACAGTATTAGTGGTTTAATAAAAAAATAATTCCCCATCTGTGGGAAACATTAAAAACTTGGATTTTTTTAAAAAGAAAACCTGACATCCCAACATAAACCAAAGGACACTAGAAATATATAATGTTTGGCTTCTGTCAATCAAACCCTGTATAATTTGATCTATAGTTTTCCAACCTTGATTAGGTTGGAAAATGTATACTGAGTCCATACTTTTCACATACTGATCAAACATATAAAGGTGCTTCATGTCTACAGTCTCAAAGCAAGGCCTTCCCGTTTGCTTTAGTTATGGAGTACATGTCATCTTCACACGATGCTGACCCTTGCTACTTAGTTCAGGGGTGTGCAGCTACTCACACTCCCAGGAAGCTCAGGAGAAGGTCTCTTCCTCCAGATTCAGAACTGGGTTAGATCTGCATATGTTTTATGGTTGTAGTTATTGATACGGACTGCAGCACAGCAGTAGCTCTCACCACCTCCCATCTTTCAGGTTGCCTACTGATCTCACATTCCAGACTGTCCTGAAGATATGCCTGAACACTCTGGACAACTGCTGCATGTACAGTAGTAAAGTCATTCACCCCACACAATGAGGCCTTGTTGCAAGCCTGTTGGTGGCTTGCATCCATGTGGCCTCTTTGGATCAGACCGGATCAGAGTCTTCCACACATCTTGCCTTGCACCTCTGGATTCAGTTTTGTTTTTGTGTTAAACTTTAGAACACATGCAGTAATGTGAGAGTGTGCCACAAATAACCAGAGTGGGTTTTGTATACAGTGAGAACATCATAGATGGCCTGGGATGAGGCGAAATAATGTGTGATGGTGAACACAGATATGCTGTGGTCCTGGAACAATACCATATTGCTGGAGGGGTGAAAATGGTTGAGGGAGCAAACTTGATGTTTAGGTGGTTTGTGCTGCCCATCAGAAAAAGCCTATGGACCAAATTGCTGAAACCACACACAGATTTTATCCCAGAACTAACATATGCAAAGAGAATCACTCCCCAGAGAGAATCAAAGCAAACCAATGAAAGCACAATGTGGATACCATCAGACTCACCTTGATACAGCTCTCGGTGCAGTTCCAGTCTGAATTAAAACAAAAAGTTTGAAAGAATCTGTATCTTTGCCCCATCAGACAATGGAAATCTCTGTTCCCACTCAGAGTTTTAGAATGATGACAGTGACATTTAAATGGTGTATTCATCCACACAGTGGTTTTTTATGGCATGTATGTACCTCTTGCCATGCTTCAGAAAACCGTTCCTAGATTACACAAGCCTGGAGAAATGCTGATTAAGCTGTACAGTAAATCTGAGCCTGAAACATGGGTAATTAACCACTGCAGCAGCTGCCAATAACTGCAGGGCAAGAGCTTCTTTTAATTTTACTTCAAAAGCTGAAGGAAGCAACATTTGATTGTGAGACTTCAGCCAACTACAGAAGAAAATTGAGGCTTGTATTTCTTTGCCTTTCAAATAACAAGAGGAAAATTACCAGCATTTTCTTCATGAGACAACAACAACTCTAAATCAGGATTCAAAATATAAAGAATAAATAAGCATGCTATATGTGTATGTATTAGAATAAAAAACAATAGTTTGAAGATGAAGAAAGAAGTCAGCAGTTAAGCAAAACAGGATTGACTCTGAGAGGGAATTCCAGAATTCCAGCTTTGGTTTAGATAAAGGACCACTGCAGGATCTTGGAACAGTCACATCCCAAACAAGTATCTCAGTTTCTCAGTCACAGATTATTCTGAAAGATAAAAAAAAAAAAAGAAAAAAAAAGAAAAAAGTTACATAAAATAATCATATAATATGCATGTATCATTCTCTTAAGCAATATTATTCTCTTAAGTGTGTCAGCTTTTAAATAAGCAAACAGAAGAAGACAGCAACATTTCTACAGCATATGCTGTATTTGCACCTATAAGAGCCATGTGCTCAACAGATACTCATTTTTCTTTCTGCTTCCTCTCTTGTCACAAGATGAAAATCAAGAGATAATTAAAAATGTGTAATTAAATTTTAAAAATGGGCTTACTAAAAAAGTTGCCTGCATTCCATCAATATCTTGCAATAAGAGAAGATGGAAAAAAAGGGACAACTTTTTCAAAGGCAAATGCAGATATTAGTTCTTTTATCTTTTCCATATATATATACATATACATATATATATAATAAAAACAATAAAGAAAATCATATAATATATGTAAATACTGTATGATTTATGTTATATAGATGTTATATATATAAAATTTTGTTTATCTTCTAGAATTCATAAAATAGCAATATGCATTATTTGAAATCTTTGAAACATTGCCTTCAGGTGAAAGTCTAATAGGCTTTATCTTAGCACCATTATTGAGAAAATACATGGCTAGAGACTGAAAGCACTGAGAATATATTCTCTTTTTTGTGGTGAATGAATTTATGTGATGACATCCTAAATTGAATAATACGTAAATAGAGATTAGACCTATCATGCATTCTTATAGAAAACAATCATTTTCAATAGCCTTATCAAATTTTGGTAGCAGCCCTTACAATTTATTACATTAAAATATTCATTTAAAATTTTGTCTATTAATTATGTATATATTATATAAATATATATGGTAAAAGGTATAATTACAAGAGCAAAAAGCCCCACACAGAATCAGATTTGTAACTGAGGCATGCTGTAGAACACTAAACAGCTTCTTCTAATGCAAAATCCTCAGTTGTAATTAAATTCAGTTATGTTAAAAATGCATATACAGGGGGGCTGAGTAGATCATGACTTGCTCATGGTGAGACTCCAAGTTGTCACTTCATATTCAGTCCTAGTGGTTAAATGACTGAAATTGTTAATTGTTCAGTATCCCACATGAAATGAGATGCGTGGTCTCTGACTGCTAGAGAAGTGTTTAACATTACAAGAACACCAACTCACTTGGCACTAACTGGAAACTTTATTGTCAGTCTCAGCATTTATGCAAATGCAGGGATACTGCATGGTGACCGAGTGGCTATTAGGCTGATGATGGCATACACACAGAGACCCTGAAAAAACAATAAATGGATAAGAATTGAATTGCTACTGTTTATTTTATATCTAGATCTTGAATTAATAAAAGGCTTAGTAGGGCTGAAAATCCACTATCTGTTACTAAATTTTAATTTACTTCACAGATTAATAGATAGATTTGGGTTGGAAGGGACCTTTAAGGTTTAGCTGCAAGCCCCTGCCATAGGCAGGGACACCTCTAGAACAGGTTACTGGTCTACATGCCCATTCAGCCTGGCCTTGAATGCTTCCAGGCAGGGGGCATGCACAACTTATGATGTCAATTGCTCAGAAAGAAAATCATTTTGGGGGAAAAAAAAAATCAAAATGTTTAAGGAGATTCACCACAGATTTGTCCCAGAATTCAGTGACAAGAAAACTTTGCCACTGACAGAACGGTTGAGAAATTTGGCTACCTGTATTACATTTACTCTTACAGCTCTATAAAATTTTGTGAATTACTGGTAAAGTAATTATTTATGAACATTCTATAATCAATGGTGAAAGAAAGGGGACTGAATCACTCTATTCTTAACACTTCTGCTATTTACTAGGTACAGAAGAAGCCTAAATGGTGATTTTCTGCAGGAAATAACTGAATGTTGTACTAGCCACAGAATTTACATCAGCTGATGTTAAAGTAATTGTTCCCATTGCTTTCTTTCATGAAAAGCTATTCTTTCTCAAATGGCCTTTACACTCAATTCCCTTTCATAGGATACTGGGATTTTCTGGCAGCTGGATGACACTGGGTTTTACCTTCAGTGAGATTGAGGATCTTGATCATCAGACTATGGAGGGATGTAAGACTGCTCCTATGGTACTGGTAGTGAAAATTATGAGTCAAATCTAGGCAAAATTCAGTTCTTCTTCTCTATCTAGATAAAAGGAAAAAAATCATTCAATTTCAAAGTTCTGTTCTATGTACAAACTGAATTCTGTAGAGATTCTGTAAACATTCAAATTCTGTCTCAAATATCTCAAGCCACAAGTTTTTCTTAGTCATGACACTTTCCCCTTCTAAGATGAGATGAATTTCAGAGATGTTATCACCAATACTGAATATGAAGAAAAAGAGGAAAAAACAAGGCATATATAAACTGCCTGGCCCTTTGTCTAACCTCTCAGCTCCAGGAGTGATCAGTTTAAATA
Organism: Phasianus colchicus; assembly: GCF_987193195.1. NCBI lineage: Eukaryota > Metazoa > Chordata > Aves > Galliformes > Phasianidae > Phasianus > Phasianus colchicus. The sequence goes on along the minus strand of NC_143437.1, from coordinate 97,424,957 downwards.
TTTCCTGAACCAGACATTGCATCTGGGTTGCTTATGGATGTTCCCACGAATTGGAAATGACCTCACAATGCAGTTATGCAACATTATGGAAAAGCATTTCCTTCTGTTTATTTTAAGCTCATTACCTGATAACTTTATTGTGCGTGTGTCCTCCTGAGTTCCTGACTGAAAGGAGTCCTATGAGTCTTCCAGTTCGCCATAATATTCATTACCTTGTGAAAATCTTTCACTGCTCTAAACTGCCCTTTTCAAGCTGAAGACACGCATTCAGTTTAGCCTACCTACATGCAGAAAACATTCTCCACCTCTGTCAGCTTCTTTGCCTTTCTATACTTTATTTATTACTATTATAGTTCTGTATTATTGGGAGAGTTATTTTGGTTTTTCACAGAGTCACAGAGTCACAGAATGGCCAGGGTTGGAAGAGACCTCAAGGATCATCAGTCTCCAACCCCTCTGCCACATGCAGGGCCACCAACCTCCTCATTTAATGCTAGACCAGGCTGCCCAGGGCCCCATCCAATCTGACCTTGAACACCTCCAGGGACGGGGCATCCACAGCATCTCTGGGCAGCCTGTTCCAGCACCTCACCACTCTCTCTTTAAAGAATTTCCTCCTGAAATCCAACCTAAATCTACCCTCCCTCAACGTAAAACCATTTCCCCTCAACCTGCCATTATCTATCCTTTCAAAGAGTTGATTCCCCTCCCCTCTGTAGGCTCCCTTTAAGTATTGAAATGCTGCAATGAGGTCACTCTGCAGCCTTTTTTTCCTCCAGGCTGAACAAGCCCAGCTCCCTCAGAAAAAAACCAAAAACTTAGACCTATTTTTACGTTATCACCACCCCAAATCTTCATATGATTATGCTTATCCTCAACTAACGCATTTGCTGAATCTTCAGGAATTATGTATGACACTCTAAAAAAAAAAAAATCAGTTCCTTCATAGTGCATTTGGGTAAAGTTTTATCTTAACGAGGATTCATCAGTGGCTGTCTTTTCAAGTTTCTTATGTGTGCATATGATTGTGCAACAGTTTTAAAGCTTGAGGTAGCCATGCTGCTCACTTCTGTGGCATTTCAATACTTTCAGATTCACCCAGTTGCATTTAGGTGTTTAGGTATAAATACAGGAACAGAAACAGATGTTTACACTGATATTTGACACACAGTCTTCTACTTTGTTCCTGTAGCCAAGCATAGCTTTCTACATCATTATTCTACCAAAGTCTAATATATTGTCAGTTTTGTCAGGAATATCAATTGTCTCATCTGCCTCTGTCACTTCATGTGGTGCCAGTTAGATTTAAAAGTGGATTTTTGGATTCAAGAAAGGTAAAACTGAATGGATTCAAATAATGTTTACTGGGAAGCAGGCTAGATATGGTATTTGTATCATTTACTGAAAACCTTCTAGTAGCATAAACAAAAACTTCACCAAACTCACACTCCAAAGTCTGCAGACTGACCTCAGATGCTCTTTGTATCAACAGATGGGTCCCTCTGACTCACACTCATTCTGTGTTCTTGGGAAGCGTCATGCCTTAGCAAGCCTGAGACCCTAAGGAACTCCATAAACTAGTCTGTGAGATGGAATGCATGCTTCTTTTTCTGTTTGTTGTAAATGAAAGCAGAATGTTCATGTGGTTTTGGGAAATGCTGTTGACAGTATTTCTTTCTGGAAATGAAAAAGTGATAAGAAGTCCAGGAATCTTCCTTTTCAACATCTGATTTCTCAGGTTTAGAGTTTACAGGATATATCTAGTGCACTTTTTTGTGTCACAAAATATTTTTGTTTGTGAGTTTTTTCTCCTCTTCATTATGAATTTAGTAAACAACAGCAAGTAAATGTTCAGGCCAGGAAAGAGAGATTAAATATCTTAATACTGACTATTTAATAATTTTGGACATTAATGTTTCTTGTATCAGAACAATGCATTCTGGCATAACTTCTCATGATGTGACCAAAAGAAAATAAAAAGAGGTAGAGTAAAATAAGATGAAAAACAAGAAAGATCACATGTCCATGCAATGATGATCTTATTCAAAGAATAACTGCATTTGAATATTGGAGAGATTTTATTCTATCATTCAGTTGTGAGATCTCAAGGCAAACATTCAACCCAGATGAGGTAACTTCAGCCTAATTGTCATGCTAAAGATCAAGAGTCTTGGTTGTTACATTTGAATGCAGAATAAAAGGGTGGATTAGTAGTTACAGACTTACTATGAAAAGCATATTAAATCTGAGAGTCTATGTGGATGATTTGTTAAGTTTAAAACTTATTGCATGAGGTCCCAGGTTCTATTCCTGAGGCAATCCATGAGCCTTCCAGTAGTTTATTTATAAAATATGATAGTAGTTCATATTTGAATGTTCCCAGCTTATAAGGCAAGTATGGATTTATTTTGTTTAGGTGGCTAAGTGCACAAAAAAAAAAAAAAAAAAAAAAAAGTCAGTAGGTCCGAGTAATATAAATCCATGGCCTCCTTTTTTGTAGCTCAAAGAGTTTTCCCCTCAAGTAGGAGGGAATAGGTAGTACTGCCTTTCCTCTTTCCTACTGAGTGAGTTATGATTCTCTAATAAATACTGTACTACTCTGTTGACATCCCAACATCTTTATATATTCAAATAGTTCTGTATGGACAGTCTAACCCAAAGAAGCCAAGCAATAAAGCCATTTGAAAGCAGTGCTGTGTTATTCATCCTGAGGAGGTATCACCCACTTGAGTGCCTTGGCTTTCCAGTGTGGCTCATTCCTCTCAAGTGTCATTACATGTATAAACAGGGAGGGAGTCCCCACACCCTGCACAATGCAGGACTGTCCTTTTCTCCTACGCTGACTTATACATTTCCTTTTCTTCCTATGGAAAGAAATGATGAACAATAATATAGACAACTCTATAAAAATCATGCTGCCAAAGTCTTGACAATCAGATGAAGAGCATGCGGACAAGGTGGAGAAAATAGAATCTCTCTTCCCAGAAGTAAAAATAAAATAAAATAAAATAAAATAAAATAAAATAAAATAAAATAAAATAAAATAAAATAAAATAAAATAAAATAAAATAAAATAAAATAAAATCCACTCTTAAGCATCTTCATTTGGTCTCAAATTTATATATCTAGTAAAAAATTCCTCTTCAAACACAAGACTACTCTTCCATGCATTTAATATAGATAGAACAAATACCTCAGGAGATAGACTCAATTTTGCTCATCTTAAAATGGTCCTCCTTGCATATATAAGCAATTCAGAGATTATTCTCACAAGCATTTTTTCATTAGGCACCTAAAATTGTAGCACTGTTTGCAGAAAAAAAAAATCATGCGCATGCTATTACAATTTCTTGGAAGGGAACAAGGAGAATTATTTTATTATATTAAACTTTTATTTTGCAAATCTGGAGATAACCAGGTTTGGGATGCTGTGTTGTTATTTTGTTGTGTTTGTATGTTGTGATTTTTTTTTTTTTTTTTGCTGGCTTTTTGATGCTGTTTGTTTTTTTGTTGTTGTTTCTTTTTTTGTTTGTTTTATTTTTATGGGGGAGGGAGGAGGCAAAGGACAGTTGGGGGGAGGGTTGTGTAAATAAAAATAGGTTTAATGCACTTGTTTAACTATAAATGGAACAGGCTGCCCAGGGAAATGGTGGAGTTCCAGGAGCATTTGGACACCACTCTCAGACTCCAGGTCTGGATTTTGGGTGGTGCTGTGTGGAGCCAGGGGTCAGATTCAGTGATCCCTGTGTGTATCTTCCAACTTGGGATGATAACTTCATCTAAGGTATCTCAGGTACTTCTGCCATGAATAAAATGGACATTTATTCTAAGAAAAGTCAATTAACAGTAGCTGGATTATTTTACTTACAATAGAGGGTATTATTTCTATCAGGACAGAGGAGATGAAGATGATATGCTCTAAGACAAGTTTATTTTGACTGCATTATCTTTATTCATTAGCAAACTCAAGCATTTTTTCAACTATTTCACATTTTCTTTTAACCTCTTTTCTTGCTTCATTAGCTTCATTTTAGAAGTTTACTTTTTATTTCAGAGTATTTTTTTTACTACCCATAAAGCAATTACATATTTGATTTAAAATTATGTAGAATTGAGATAATGCAGGCTAAGATTTTAATGAGCTTCTGAATCACTGAACATGTTGATAGTTATGAATCTAGTAGGCTGCATAATTTGCTTTCTTAAATGGAATCTATGCTCATTGTCTCATCAAGTAAGTTCTATTGATTGTTCAATGTAATTACATATTCTTTCAAATCCTGGTAGGATTTCAACCTGGAGGTTCAAAAGGTGGAGTGATTAAAGACTGCCTAATAATTTGAAACTTCTAGCTTATTTTATTCTCTGTCATCAAGTTAAGACAGATGGGCTGGATATAGGACAATTTTAGTAATAATAAATTGGCAGAAAGTAGGCATGTTTGCTGAAGAGTTTATAGTCTGTTATTTGAAGAAATGGATTGGCACTGTAACTTTGTAAGTGTGTGTATAAGAAAAGCTGAAATTGAGGTCTTCTTGCCTTCTTCACATCTCTCAACATTCACTTATTTAGGAATATTCGTTACAAATTATGTCTAATGTGGCTGTCCTCACCACAGCCAAGAAGAAATGCATTGCTTAACACTAATTTTTTTATTCTCTTTTTTCAATTTGCCTACCTCCAACTCCTGCTAGTGACATTAGTTATTTTTTCCATCTTGATAAATCTAAACAAGTCTTTTGAATCAGAAATTTATACAGCAGTATCATTTTTTAAATCTCCAGTTAATTAATTAAAATGCTTTCTCAGAGGGGAAACAAGAATGATCTTCTTGATCATTTCTACATTGAACAGAAAGTTGGCTGCAAAATTTGTCAAGCTGAAATGATCATTTAGATCCTGGAAAGAAAAAGTCCTTCATAATCAGTGAAAAAGTTCTCATTCACAACAAAGTGTTGTGGACCAAATATTAAAATTATACATGGTGAATAAAGTCAATTCAAACGAGACATGGCTTGAACATGGCTGTTAAGTCTCAAAAGAGTTACATGCAAGCTGGCTAGGTAGAATTTGTCTGCTGTTTTGTAATCTCAGCTCTTCCTTCAGTTTCCAGTTTTCAAAAACCTAACTGTGAACAGATCTGCTGTTCCATCAACTTTGCTTGGATGCAACTCAGTGTAGCTCCGACAAAAGCAAAAGTCTACGAAGAGAGTAAATTTGGCAGAAAAGCAACCTACCACTCCCTATTTTCCAAGGTGAGCTGTTTTTTCAAAGTATAGTCTCAATCAAGTACTCAGTTAAACATTTATTTCTCTGTAGTCTAACCTTGATCCAGTCAGTGCAATATCCCAATTCTGAATTTGCAATGGGAGGCTTCATTTGTTTTCTTAAAACTAAGGTTTACACTGGTGAACAATATTTTTAGAAGCCATTAAGGCTCTCAGAATAATTCATTTGCACTGCAGCAAAGCAGATGCTTCTAAAAGCTGTGTAGAAGTTAAAATGGCTGTTCTATTTGCTAAACAGTGCTACTGCTACTTTACAAGTAAAAGCATTACAGTGAAGACAAAACTGCAGTCATAAATTTTCAGCAGTAGGTAGTCATTCTCAGGATTTTGTTCACAGTCCTGGTTGTTTTTTTCTCTGAAAAATAGTAATGTGATTGCCAACATTGCAATAGGCTTGTAAATATTTTTGAAGTCTCTCAGGTTTCTGCAGAGGTGTTCAGAAAGATAAGGAAATCCACAGAGAAAAATTGAACTCTCAATCTCCCCGTTTTGTGATCAAGAGGGCATCATAATGAAAACACAAACTGGAGTCCCCAGAATGTTGCCAGCTGAAGAAACACCATACTAAGCATTTTAATCATTTGCGATTCTAGTTGTGCAGCTACTGATATTGCCAAAGAAAAAGCCTTCAAAATAAAAAATTAAAAAATTGTGAATTCTGATTCACCTTGAACAAGTCAATATGAACACAACAGTCAACAACAACAAAAGATACAAAAAGAAATATATACAGTATTTTCTGGAATATCTTATTTCTGTAGAATCTGCACTTCCATTGAGAAAATATTCTACAGAGAATTCCAAGCATAGCTGAGAACTGGACACAATAGCAAACTTCTTGCTGCAAGCAGGCCAGAGAGCACTGCCCACTACACAGCACAACCACCTGCAAAACCAGCAAAGAGTACACCCAAGTTTGACACTGCACCAGAAGCCTTAAGAGCAAACACCTGTCCATCAGCTGCTATATTCCACTGCTTTAGACATACAGCAATCCTGTACTTTAATCCATTTTTATCCTCCTAGTAGCCTAGATTTTCAAAATGAAAACAGTGCTTTCTAGAACCAGAATCTCTGAGGAGACCAAAGATGAAGTCTCTCAGAAAACATGTAGGGGATTCATTCTTCAGTGAGGATACTATTCTGTTACTCAGATAATCTAGGAGGGGAGGAAAGGGAAAAATAGGGGTTTTTATTCTAAAAGAAACAAATAGTGACATTACAGGTAGCAGATTCTGGACATTAAATGAGGTTGGCACTGAAGAACAGCAAATTTTTTCTCCAAAACAGGATTTTTACATTTAATTTCCTTGTACTGAATCTTTTCTGTGCATTTCATTAAGTAAAAGTAAAAAGTGTTGTCATTTGCAGGTAAATCACTAAATGAAGTGGAATGACTACAAACGTTATTCATTCATTTCTTAAGAGTCACTTAACAAATAGATTTACCTTAACCTTAATACAGAACCTTTTCAGAGAATTAGTTTTACTGAAAGAACACTTCACTTATACCTTTCATTTTTCACTTATAATCTCTCAAAGGAATAAAGTCTCATTCAATGTCAATGTAAAATATCCTTTGCCTGGAGAAATCTGTTCTGGCTACAGTATAGCAAAGCCCAAAAAATCAGATTGTTTCTTATCACACTGATCAAAATAAAGTTTGCAGGTGACAAAATACATTTCAATAATGAATGTCCACAGGCATCGAGAAGATATGAAATTAGGATGTGGAAGAGCAATAAAATAGAGAAGTTTTGCTAAAGTAATTTATCTTCCACTGATACTTTCATTTCTTACATAGCAAGTACAGTTGTGATTCTGATGCCTGTGTGAAACTGATACCATCTATGACTCAAGAGCTCTAATGAGTGACTCATCAATGCTGAGAATAGCTACCAGAGGGTCACTCTGGGACTGGAAGGCTCCTTTCAGTAAACAGAAAGTGCATCAGTTCCTGCCTGACAGTAAAATACTCTCAAACATTACAGGGAACTTAAGACATTGTTTTTACGTTACATGAATTAAATATTGTTATAAAATAATAACAGTGAACACACAAATAATAAAACCAGTAAACCTTTAACTGAACTGTTACAGAAATAATAGGAAAATGAGGGCTGTTAGTTTAGATTTTGCATATAAAATAAATTCCTTGCACTGATGACACTCTGTAATTTAGATCTATTATGAATTTTACCATTTTTCGTCTTACTGAAATACTGTCTTTTACAGCTAGCAGAACACCCTTTGGCTTCTGCACATATATTTATTTAATATATTCACACATTAATATGATTTCTAGTATAGTTCACCTAATCAAAATGTAGAGACAAGTGAATGCCATGGACTATGAACTTGGAAATCAGAGGAAGAAGTTAAGATGCTTTGTGCAAAAGACAGTGACTCTGCAGGGAGGCATACTGAATACATTTTCTCCGGAGATGTTTGGGATCAGATAACAGAGGAAACAAAGTTCTGAGTGTGATGGATCCTGAGGTAAGCAAGAAAGATTCAACTGCCGCAAGACATTCAGTGAAGGGCAAGCATTGAGGAGATGAGATGTGAGACATCAACTTTGGAAAATCTGGAGGTGAAACAAAAAGAGGGTATTAAAAGGAAAACAGCAGAATGAAGTCGCAGGTGACTGTTGTTGGGAGGTCATGGAAAAGACAAATGGGCGGATGATATCAGATGAAATTTGGTGTGATATATTAAACTATATTTAGATTATAAGACAAAAGTGAGTGTTGTATGTGGGCCTTTCTTAGGAAAGGCATTCGGTACATAAGAGATCTATGTGTGTATATGGGACTGAAGGTCAGATGAAGCCATGAGAATGACTGAGTGGGAGTCAAAGAGATCAACAATTGCCCAAATGGAAGTTGACACCACAGAAGATTAGGCAGAAAGATATATTATCTCACCACAGAATGGATACAGATTCTCTGAAATAGTAGATCTTTTCCATCTCAAACATACTGTGTAGGGCCTGCTATCTCTGTATTACTCAGAACTGATACCACATCTCCGATAGCTTCTCATTACTATTGCATCTGTGCACCTAAAGCACCTTGCTGTAATATATAATAGAGAAAAGCCATGGCTTTAGCCTTCAAGAAATACTAATGTGTTCTTTCATTCATTGTAAATCTGTGGCTGTAGCAGGCTGTGATCTCTGATCTCTGACGGCAAGGAAGCTACTCTGACTAGAAGGTCTGAAAAGGCAATGTCAGTGTAATAGAATTTTATGATTATATTTTGAACATTTCCACTGTGAGCAGAAGGCTCCTGACTCAGATTATTTTATCTTCTGCATAAATAACAATAAAAAAAAAAGAAGCAATCAACAAGTCATGGTAACACTTCTGCTGTGTTTCCTTCTATATTATTTTTGCTTGAAATTAATTTGTTGAAATGCAATAAAAATGATTTTGTAGTTATGAGAAGAAAACTGACATTACCCCAGACTAAGTGGATGGTCAGCCTGCATTGCTGAAAATGGGCTTTTGCTCCCTGTGTATTAGTGATAAGAATGAATGAATGAACCAAGCTTGATGAATTGTATGTGAACCTTGAAGGAATGTGGAAGACAGGGATAATTCTGCATATGAGATGATTCTAAGACAAAATAGCTTCTCGATCAGTGCAGAAGACTGAGGATTAGGAAATCTGAGCAAAGCCAATAGTCATTTGGCCTCACTGAAACAGAACCACAGCACACACTGAAATGCCTTGGCCTTGGGTCCCTCGGTTTAACAGAGACCCATGTTTTGTTTATCTAATCTGATGGTGCTTCTTTATTAGGAAAGCTACAATAAACTTTCATTTACTTCATCACCGAACTTGTTCTTAAAATGCATTTGCTAGTATTTGTGAAGCACTTTAGAAGCCTTGCTCAGCTGGCACAATATAAGTTCAAAGTGTTATTAAATCATTCAACATAAAATGTCCTTTACCTCATTATATTTTATAGTGGCAACTTTTTATTATCGTCTGATGGCAATAAAACATGACACAGCTCATCTTGCATGCTGGAGAAAGGTCTTGACTGAAGTTTATTAGAGATTTGTCTGAGTAAGTAGTGAATGAAAATTGAGTTATAGACTTCAGAATTTGTTTTTTAAATAAGGTATTAATAAACGAATATGTATGTGGGGGAAAAAAACGTTGCATTCATCTGGTATACAGATTACTAATGTTTTAGGTTTGATTGACTCATTTCAATGGGAATATGAGCTCTTCTAAATTTGAAATAATGCTGCCTTTTTTCATGTATTTATTGTTGTTACTAGTTGTGATGCTTTGAGCATTTTCCCTCATGCTGTCTTTTTTATGATACAGCCATCATTATTTTAACTATATATGGATGCCTTTTTCAAGAATAATGAAGGTGATGAGTTTTATTAGCTCACTGAGTGGAAAATAAGAGATGTAATAGAAGAGATTCTGCAAGAATAAGACTTTGTGAGGATGAGGACATTTCCTTGTATGCAAGGAAATGCAAATCACCATTTGTGTTATTAAGCCCTCAAGAACTAACATTAATTTCCCATGTGATGCAATAGCTTCAGTGGGGCTAAGAATAAAGCAAATATTGGATGGGCAATAAGAAGAGAACTCCACAATACAATTAGCACATGCTGGGTAGGAAATAAGTGACCTGGGCATCACTTTCAGACCTCTGCATGTATCCAGGAACATCACCAGCTGGTGAAACAAGGTAAAGAAGTTTTCTTCCACTCCACTTTTTCTCTCTCTTTTTTTTTTTCTTTTATATATTCCTTCTTTTTTATCCAGCCTTGATAAACATATTTTTTTTCTTACTCTGTTGCAGTATCATATCATTTACTTTCTTTCTCAGACTTTGTTCCCAAAACATCACTCTAAATGAAGTCCAAAGGTTTCCCTGAGTTCTCCCATAGCCTTGTCTGTATTTTCCAGATGTGCATTTTCTGTAAGTCCTCCTTAATTCTTTTGTAACATCTATCACTGCTTTTTGTGGTAACTAGAATTCTTAGATACATAATGTACCAACTCAAATTAAAAAATATACATATTTATGCAGTAAATTGCCTTTGGCTTAACTTCTTATCAGTAATTGTTATTATATAAATTCCATATATAGATATTTTATTTGGAGAAAAAAAAAAATGAATTAATTGACACTCAGCATCGGTACAGCTAATAGATCCCACCAAAAAATCAAGCCATTTAGAAATCCTCTATGGAAGAGCAAAAAGAGAGCAACAAAGGCCACTGAAAGTACAGGGGGATTATTCAGTGCGAAGTGAAGGAATTGCTGCAGAAGGGGACCCAGTGAAAGTGTACGTGTACAAAGATGCTTCCTGTTGCAGAGAAGGCTGATTGGATCTTCAGCTTGGGACCCGAGGGCAGGAGATTCTCGCTGTTCATCTTTACAGAGGTCAGATCCACATCATTATAAACAGTCTGTGTGTTGCAGGCACTGCACAAACAGCACTACCCAAGATCAGGCACACTGCTCTTTTAGCCAAATGCCCTGGTATTGGCCCAGCAATCACATTCAGTGGTAAGCAAAGATAAGTACCTGTGCTGGCTGAACAGCATCATTAATTGTGGGACTCTCAGTTTGCTCTGAGACAAGCTTGCCTTCTGTTTCAAAATGATTCTCATGATAACAGATCTGTTAAACTCCTCCACTGACATGTTTTACTTTCCCAGGACAGAAACACTGTGAAGGTTGCTTGTTGGTTCAGCTTCAGTTTCCATGACAGACTTCAAGCAGTGACCAAACCTACTTCTTGCTTTACAGGAAACAACTTGGAGACTCAAACTAACTTCATCTGCAGGAGCTTAGTGATAAAGTGGCCAGTGATACATAAGGAAAGGATCTGTCTTTTGAATTTATGGGAGACTGTTCACCTCCAAGCCAAGGTTGAGGAGATGTGAGTCCTTAAGGGAAGGAAGTTTCCTTTACGAAATAGAAACCAAATAGAAACCTGCTTCCAAGGAAGATGGACTTGCTATGGAACATACAGTTCTACTGTTTGTATTTCTGTCCAGGGACACCTCACAGCCAGAGACAGCAAAATAAGATGAGTTAAATCACTGGTAATAGGTAAAACAGACATATGGTACAGCAGTTTTGAATACAGGAGGTGGATAAAAGGGGCATTAATGAAATTGCTAGTGGAGTGTATTGGGCTTAACTTACTCGGTGACAAGACCCCAAGCTACTTCTTCAGAAAACAAACACACTTGATGCTATCAGGCAGCCTACTCAACTCTCCAAGGAGGCAGAAAAGGTAACTGTGCAAAGAGACAAAACAATCTTTCACAGTCTAATGTCAAGGTCAAAGGAGGGATTTCTTTAAGATTCACACTGTGCCTATTCACACAGGAAATGGTGAATCACATTAGTCAGGTGAGTCAAAAATACATTTGTGACCAGATTTAGATTTAACAATTTCATCCCCTCTCATCCTAAAAGACCTCGAGGCTGCTCTGGACCACAAGAATTATTTCTTCTCTGGCATGAGCAGGACTGAGGAATATCCAGCAGATATGTGAGAGCAGTGGAGATACTCCTCCTCCTGCAGATAAAAGCAGCAGAGCAGCAAGAAGGTGAAAAAAAGAAACAGAACTAGTACAAAAAATCCCTCTATTCCAGAAGTGCCAAGTACACTTTCCTACCCCTGTAACCCTCCTCTCTAAAATCTTAATTTATCCTCTTCCACATGAGACCTTAGGACAACTGTAATTCAAGAAATGAGGGATGCAGAAAATCCCTAAATCCAAGTTTCTTTTTATTCTCTGCTCACCAAACAGAGAACAAACACATCTCCAGACCTAGCTGCACAATGGCTGTGCATGAGCATTACTAATCCATTGGAGTCACCTAGAGTGAATTACCCTTGAACAATCTACTGTTTTGATTCTATGAAAAAATAAATTGTTTGAGTTATCATGGCTTTTGTCTTCTTAAGTGTTTTTTGGTATTAATTGATAAGGACATCAAAGCAGTCTTCTCTAAAATCTGGTTTCTTGCACAAAATCATACTTTCTAACATCAGCACATTACAGCTCAAATGCTATCCACTTTCCCAGCACAAATCTGTTGGCAGACACACACTGCTGCCAGACCATGCTTCAGCGCTCAGGAACTTACTGCTCAAAGGTGTTTAGGCTGCCAAAACTCATTTTAGGCTCATGTCTGCTGTATGCCATGGGATGGTTAAGATGAGGGTAGTTGCTGAACAGCTTAGACTTCTAGTGTTGACTAGACATTTCTTTTATATAACATTAATCCTTTTTTTTTTTTTTTTTTACATCTGCTATGCTGTTTCCATGGGATTACAGCAGGGCAGACATTAGATTTTCTATTTCATGCGAAATAGAACTATTTCCCTTTTTTTATATACCGTCTAAGAGAAGGAAAGAAAAATGAGGGGAAGAAAATTTGAAAGTAAGTCATTTAAATCATTTAAACTGTTTCAACTGTGAAAAAAATCATAGAATCATAGAATCACTCAGGTTGGAAAAGACCTTAAAGATCACCGAGTCCAACCACGATCTAACCATACTACCCTAACAACCCTCCACTAAATCATGTCCCTGAGCACCACATCCAAACGGTTTTTAAACACATCCAAGGATGGTAACTCAACCACTTCCCTGGAGAGCCTATTCCAGTGATTAACAACCTTTTCTATAAAGAAGTGTTTCCTGATATCCAACCTAAACTCACCCTGGTGCAACTTGAGGCCATTTCCCCTCGTCCTGTCACCTGTCACCAGTGAGAAGAGACACACCCCGCTCTCGCTGTAAGCACCTTTCAGATACTGGGAGAGAGCAATAAGGTCTCCCCTCAGCCTCCTTTTCCCTAGACTGAATAGCCCCAGTTCCTTCAGTCTCTCCTTGCAGGGCATATTCTCCAAGTCCTTCACAAACCTTGTTGACCTTTTTTGGACCTGCTCCAGTACCTCAGTGTCCTTTCTGTACTGAGGTGCTGAACGCTACTTCCCTAGTCCTGCTCACCACACCATTCCTGACACAAGCCAGGATGCCATTGGTCTTCTTGGCCACCTGGGCACACTGCTGGCTCATATTCAGCTGACTGTCCACCAGAACACCAAGGTCCCTTTCCAGCAGGCAGCTTTCCAGTCACTCCTCCCCAAGCCTGTAGGGTTGCCTGGGGTTGTTGTGACCAAAATGCAGGACCCAACACTTGGCCCTATTGAAACTCGTACAGTAACCTTGGCCCATCAATCCAGTCTATCGAGGTCCCTCTGTAGTGTCCTTCTTCCCTCAGGTAGATCAACACTCCCTCCCAACTTTGTATCATCTGCAAACAAAATGATGACATTTCTCTTGGTTTTCAGTGCTTTTAAACATTAAGAATATTTTAGTACTAGAATATAATTTGATTTACAAGAAACATTTTGTTTCCTATGTAATAAATATTCACATTCAGTTGTGTGAAGACAGAATAGTTTTTCTGTGTTCCCTAAAGCACTTTCTTTAATGCTAAAGTTGAAAAAGAAAATCTTAGACTAAATTTCAGAGAGAAATTAATTCCCAATTTTGCACTGAGAAAAATTTTTAGTAACACTAAGCAGAGTAATAAAAGGGAAAATACAAAATTCCTTTTGGCTATAAAATTATTTTATTTATCTCCAGTTTTTTATGTAGGTATATGGAGCAAAGAAAAATCTCACATCTGCAATACATGTGTATATACATAGTTTAAAAAGGAAAAAGGTAGCAGAATGACAGTAATTATAATCTGCCCATGGCATCAACTTATTTTTATACCCCTTCTAGTTCTAAAATTGGCTAATAAAAATGATCCTTCAAATACTAAAATAGGATAATAAAAATGATTCTTTTCTATTCCTCTGGAGTCTGTAATCTAGAAGATGGAAATGGTCTCAGACACATAAGAACTACTTAAACAGTTCTGCTGAGAAAACCCCATGGTAGAGAGCAGCATCCTCATCCTGAACTGGTAACTGCAGCCCATAGGTACTACCCTGCAGTTGTCCCTTACTTCAAGATAAAAGATTTCACTTTTTTTGAAGCTGACATCAAATTGAAACTTCCTTCTCTTTTAATAAAAGAGAAATTCCTATCTGTGGATACAAACATGCACACAGCAACTGTATGGGCAACTAAGCTCTGTGGAGAAGGATCTGGGTGTCCTGGTGGATGACAGGTTGGCCATGAGACAGCAGTCTGTCCTTATGGCCAAGAAGGTTAACGGTATCCTGGGGTGCATTAAAAAGAGTGTGGCCAGAAGGTGGACGGAGGTGATTCTCCCCCTCTACTCTGCCCTGGTGAGGCCATGTTAGACTACTATAGGACTACTATATCCAGTTCTGGGTTCCCCAGTTCAAAAAGGACAGGGATCTCCTAGAAAGAGTCCAGCAGAAGACGACAAAGATGATAAAGAGCTTGGAGCATCTCCCATATGAGGAAAGGTTGTGTAACCTGAAGGCTGAGAGGAGGTCTGATATATATCTAAATATATCTGATATATATCTGATAAATATCTAAATCTAAATTTATAAATATATCTAAAGGGAGGTGGGAGGCAAATGGATGAGGCCAGGCTCTTCTTGGTGGTGTGTAGCAACAGGACAAGGAATAATGGCCTAAAACTTGAACTTAGAAAGTTCCAAATATGTGGAAGAACATCTTTACCATAAGGATGGCATTGGAACAGGTTGCCCAGAGAGGCTGTGGAGTCTGCTCCTATGGAGATACTCAAGATCCATCTGGATGCCTACCTGTGTGACCTATTGTAAGGTACTTGCTTTAGCAGGTGGGCTGAACTTAATGATCTCTTGAGGTCCCTTCCAATCCCTGCAATTCTGTCATTCTGTGTAACTCCATGATGAAATTGAGCATCCTCCTGATGGAAATCAAGTTAACAAAAGCCTACCAGACTTATCCAGCTAACTATCCTGCCTTTATAGAAAATGAATGATAGGGTTCATCCATAATAAGGTCAGGATATGGGAATTCAGCTGATCTATACAGCTTCCTGTACAGATCAATTACACTGTCTGGAAAATTTTTCAAAAGTTATTTTTCTGCAATGCTCCCTATAAAACAGAATCTGAGCAGAACATGCAGTTCCATAGGGAGTTACACTGAAATAACATTTATAGTACTTTTCTGCACAAGGAGACAGCTTTCTGTTAGAATATGTTTGGTTATAGTTACCAGTAGCTATGATGGCATATTACTCCTCTGATCCAAGAGCACAGATGTCATTCCAGAAGCGATGCATAGGTCAGCTTTCCCATTTTGTCAGTATTACAGAGAAAATAAAAAGTGTTGATAGATCTACCTCATAACATGACCACGGGGTTAGAGAATCATGGGCACTAGGAGGGACCTCTAGAGATCATTGAGTCCAACCCACTGCCAAAGCAGGTTCCCTACAGTAGGTCATATGGGTAGGCCAGATGGGTTTTGAATGCAATAGAAACAATTCTCCTGTAATACTTAGAGTTCAGAACCATAATTCAGGAGATGTAAGGCCAGATGGTTGCAAGGCATGATTTATTTAGCGCGTATGACTTCAACACTTCAATACTGATATTTTTCGATAATTCAAAGATCTGATGACTGCTTTTAATTCTTTTTTATGCCTTGCCTTTGTTGAATGACCCCAAGGATCTTATGCTTTCCTCACCCATAAATTTGACATACTAATATTTGTCTCTTTTTTTTGCATTTCTTTCAGGATACAAAGTGCTCTTGTTTACATCCTTTGCCATTGAAATCATTATGAATTTGCATGTGTCGAGTTTAGTGCTCCTAACCAAAAAAAAAAGCAATCATAAGAACAGAATATTTTGTGAGGGGCATTAAAAGACTTCTGCCCAATCTGAGTGCTAATCAAGGACTATCTTAGCAGACATCTGATGCCATCTATAGCTGGACAAGTGGATGCTTTTTTCTGTTCATTGTGAGCACAGTCCCCACTGGGATCAATTTACTTTTTCATTCACACCACACAAAAGAATGTGTCAATAGTGCTAGCAGTGACGTCAGTGCAGTCAGCTGCAGAGAGCCATGGAGAGTGCAAGTGCTGCAAATGAGAACAGCCGTCGATAACATGCTCCTCAGATGAAAACCTTTCTGTTGGAAACTGGCAGCCACATTTATTAAAGCTTTACCTTAAACTACAGCAAACAACAAATCAAAACAAGCAAATAAATCAGAGGAGGAAATGCAGAACAGTGGTTTTATCCTGAAATAATTCAAAGAACGTTGAATATCAGAAAATCTTCTACTTGTATGGAATTCTTATTTTGTGTAAGTATTAGTGGCAAAACACACACACCACTTTTGGTGCATAATTCACTACCTAGGGAACAAACTGCTGCTGCAAGGGCACATACTAAGCTCTCTGTTTCACCCAGAGATCAATGCAGACTCTGTGTGTAACATGAGAGAAGGATTTAGTTCGCTGATTTCAGAAAAGGGAGGAAAAATACTTTTTTCTGAGTATGCAGCACCATTTACTAAGTGGTGTTTATGACATCTTTTGTTGTGCAGCATTCTTGAAGTCTATTCAATACAGAAAATGAGACACCATTATGGCTGCAATAATGAACTTGTCACATCTCACTACATTTTATCAAGTATTTAGTTAGTTCGGAGCAGCTACTAACTCTTTGTCTCTGGAAACACTCAAATGTTAGGTTTGTTTTAATTATCAATGTTTTATCTAAATTGAGAGATTGTTAAGACTATTCTGCCAAAGCACATCTTAAAGAAAGAAGTGCATGAGTAATCTTTCCACATCACTCAGGCCACTCAGTTATTTTCAGGGAAGTAAGGGCTTAAGCAGGCTGACAAACTGTAAACTAGGCATAGAAAGGTGTCTGCAATGGTAATCTCTCAGTTGACTTCAGTGCCCAGTAAACCAAAGCCTAAAATGTAAAAACTCAAAGTTGAAAGCTGCCATAGCCCATAATGGGAGTGTTACAAGTAGCACATATAGGCATATCAGACCAGCTATAATTTAACAAGCTCAGTGTTAATGGCAAGGAGGTCATGGTGCCTGCATAGCTTCCCAGACCCACATTCAGCATCTCAAATGGCCTCACTTATCCCACACTAAAGCTGGTGATGGTGCAGCTTGCCTGTAATGACATTGCAGGCTACTCCAAAGTGACTGCCTACATTGTGCTATCTGAATGCAGTGTAGAAACAACCTTACAGAATGGCATCTTTTCTGTAGCTACGAAACAGAACAAACTTTCTCTGCTATCTTCCCTCTTGCATATCATGAGAGGACCAGCCCTCAGAGCATAGCTGAGGGTTTGTTTGAGTCTTTGTCTGAGTGCAGACATTTTCTATGAGTAGGCTAATTTGAACCAGTTGGGAGGGGCAGCAATGAATAAAAAGAATCCAATACACATTGGTTGGAAGAAGACTGAGGAAATAAGTAATTATTTTCTTTAATAGGGAACTACTGGAATGATTACAAGCCTATTAAAGTGCATAGAAGTCATTTTATTGACATCATTAAGGTTTGGTTAAGGAACAAACTAAGTAGAGTCTGATCCAGTAGTCCTTAAAATGAATGGAAAAATCCTCATCATTTTGAGCTGAGGCTAAATCAATCTGCAGACTAAACTACTTGGGCTAATGTAGAGTTTCAGGAGAAACAGTACAGATGAGCCAATGGAAGCTGGTACAGTATTGGTTTGCCATACGTTCATTTACTTCTTGGTCTAGACCTTTCTCTGCTGCCTATCTTTAAGGACCTTAATAGAGTATAGATATATTAGTCAGAGATTAACGAGATCCTCAGGTTCTTTCAGAAAAAATCCTGAAGCCTAGAGGTGGGAAGAAGGATTAGGATGATCAGCATGAAGCAGTTCTTCATACAGGATGGCTGACCTATGTGCAATGGCTAGAAATTCAAACGTGGCCTTTCTTCTGTGTATACTTACATGTAAACTGCCTGGAATATATATACCAGGCATTGTGTGGTGTAACACTGCAACATTTCTGTTCCAAGTCTGGTAACAGAAAAGGGTGGGATTGTAACCCTGTGGTTTCACTGGGGTAGATGGGTTATTCTGCAAGAGTCTTCTCTTACAGAGGCAAGTTGCTGTTTTCTCCTTGAAAAATTGTCTCTGTATTTATTGTCATAGATCCAGGATGTTGTGAATTATCACCACCCTACAGGGAACATTTTACCCATTCAGTTATATTTTGTACCATCTCACTTCATTGGGTTACTCATACAGTGAAAATACTATTCATTTATATGTTGATAAATATGTATGTACATATATAATATATGTGTAAGCACACCAAGGAGCGAAGTCTATATAGCCTTAATTTAGGGGTTATTCTTGCTGAAGAGCAAACATGAAGGTGATTACTAAGACACTGCATGTTGCCTGAATTTATATTTGTATTTGTTTTTGTGAATGAGCATCTGATAAATATATACATATATTGCATGTGTATGCTATGAACATATGCAATGCATAGATATTACTGAAGGCATACAGATTATACAAGGGAGAAACTATATGAAGGAAAAAAAAACAAAACATTTTACTTAGCTTTTGAACAAGCTGAAAGACATTTTGTTTAGGGTGCATGTTCAAATTACCAATGTACAACACTAATAACTCATTGCAATAAGTCAGCTGGCCAAATCTCCACGGCAGCTGGACAGTGTAAAAACTCAGTGTCCTGGCACCACGAAAGGGTTTTTGGCTGTAGCAGCATGGTCCTGAGACCTGTATTCTCTCATGTGCAGGGCCATGCCGTGGGAGCTGGGGCTGGGGCTGGGGCTGCGTGGTGGCTCTAAGGAGTTGTTGACTGCAGCATCACTTTCCTGGAAAACAAATACAGAAGGAACAGGGAGAACAAAGGTGGAAGCAAAATCAATGGACTCTGTTAGCAGGGTGAGTGATAATGGAAACAGAACATCTGAATTTGGCTGCAGTGAATCAAAAATCCAGCTTTTGTGCAAGATAAATGTAGTGTGTTGGAGAGTCTCTCCTTTGAGCTTCTGTCAGCCCCCCCAGGCAATGCTGAATCCATTCTGATTAGCTAGTGATTCTGCAGCTCTGCCAGCAGTTCATTTTATTTTGATAACACCTGGATTTTTACATCTGAGGGTCCCTGAACAGCAGCAAGCACCTTTCTGTTTCCTCACTGCCCGCCCTTTCAAATGCTGTTAGGGAAGATCTGTTCTTCACACTTGGTGCCCTCTGAAACAAACAATTAATCCAGCTGACTTTTTTCTTCTTTTCCTGACAAAAACAATACTGCAGTCTATGCACAGATTCTATCTTGGATCCCACACTGTTACCATAACTCTAATGTCATGCCTGCAAAACTTCTTGCCTCCAATGGGCTTTGAAAATATACAAATATTAAGTGATACTATTCCATAAAAATGATAACTCTACAGTTACAAGTAAGTGCTTAACCACTCCTATTCTATTATGAAAAATGCAATGAATAAGAACTGAGACTGCTTTTGCTGACACAGGAGTGGTCCAAATGACTTTTGAGCCAGAGACTGAACCTGCAGAGAGTAGGAAAAATTACTGTAATTTAGACATGTGAGTATCTGATTTCCAGGAGCAATCAGGTGCTTAAACACTTACATAGCTGCAGTTTCATCTGCAGCTAATTACATGCTTAGAGAAAGACCCTAGTAAGGAAGGACTGAAGGCTGGATCCTAATTTGTACTTGCTCCCAGAAAAGATCTCTTAAATGAAAACAAAATAGGACTTCAAAGGGAAAATGCATGAAACACATTATTTGTGTCTAGATAGGACCTTGCTTATCAATATCCCAAAGCATTTTTAATTCACTATTTGATGTTAACTACAGAATTTCACAGTGTTATCAAAATTAAAAACTGAACCTTGGAACTTAGAATTTAAACAGGATGAACCAGTCCGTGTTAGTTTTCTATGCAATTACAGCAAAAAGAAAGATGGAAGAGAGTGATACAGTTGAAGCTGTAAATCTATGCAAGTCATCTATGTAGAGATTCTCAGTTTAGAAGAAAAGATGTCTTAACCACTGACCACAATTAATTGCAAATTATTGCAAATATTGATGCTTATCATGAGAAAGGAAATCAAGTCAGATGCCAGCTACTTAAGTTATGGTAGCTACACATCTTTTCATATGTACATAACCCAACATGCATCTTACTGAAGTGGTAGTAAACATGGACAAAGCTGCATGCTATTTGTCAAACATAAACTCTGAGAGATGTGCTTGGCACTAAGGTTGCAGCAGAAATGCTGGCTCCTCCCATGGGATTGTCTGTTCAGGCAGCACAACACAGTATCCTTATGTCACTGATTTTTACATTTGTGCTTTTTTACAACAATTTCTTTTTAAGAAGGTGAACAATTTTAAACAAAAACATACGGAGCCCTTGAGAAGACAGATGAACAAGAAAATGGAGATTTTGGGTGGGTTTTCTTTGGTTGATTGTTTTCCCCCAAAATGGGGAGGTGGTTAAAGATTTTGGCACTGAAAGAAGTTGATAGTATTACTTCTAGAGAGAAGAGATATTCCCTATTCTTTTAGGGCATCAATTCAATACCCCTCAAAATCAATAGGAATTATCTCATTGATGCTTTCTGCTACACATGTTTACTATGCAGGAATGGGCATAATTTTAAAAATAGGGGCAAACCAAACTTTTTTATCTTCAATCCAACAACCCTTTGAAGCCACCAGAAATCCACTCTTCTATGCATAAACCTCCATCTGAATATATCAGAGAAGACTATTTTGATATTTTGCTTAAAATGAGGCATAAACTGATTACTGTCCATGTTACTATTTTAAATATCATTCATCTTTATAGTTAATACCATATAAAACCACTCCTCTCTCCCCTGTATTAGGGAGATTATAAATAGGAGGGAGACTGACTTTTTACACAGTCTGATGGGAGAAAATGGAATGATTTAAAATTTAAATAGGGGAAATTTAGATTAGATATTATGAGATGCTGTGCACTGTCCGATGAAATGAACATGATCACAGTAAGGAGACAAGATTCAAACTACTCTTAAACAATGGTAATGATGATAATTTCAGTACAAATATTATAGATTTATACTGAAAATATAATTTAATAAACCTACATCATATTTTATATAAGTAAATACCACTAATTAATGTAGACTGTACATTAACTTCCTGTGTAATTACGTAATAGCAATCTTATACCTAGAGTGTGCATTTTTAGAACCTGGATGTACTAACTATATTGTAATTATATACTGTAATGACTTTAAAATTATATACTTAGTTACGGAGTGTGCCTATAACAAATTCCAGAATTAAAATGCTGTAAGTATAGGATTATATTTCTCACATAAGATCTCCAGACTTTAAAACCTAATGTAGATACTCTAAAAAAGCCATGAGCAGTAACTATGGCATACACTAAATTTCTAAATGAGGTTCTCAAATTTGGTCACTCGTTTAGATTATATTTATTCACTCGATGATTCACCTAATTTTTCAAAAACATCAAAAATTGGCTATTTTTTCTTCCTTCCTTCATCTAGCAGTGTAGGCTACAAAGTTTAAAGGATTTTCATTGTACAAAAGTCATAAATTACATTATAGATTAAGTGTCAGTGCACTGTAAATGTTAAGCAAAGCATAAAATTGAGATCCAGAGGTCAACATTGTTGATATCCTTCATGTCATAAATTTATGAAACTGTATTTGAAAGTTCGTATCCTTATTTCTCTAGGCTGGCTTCAAGTATCCAGCTTACATTATCCTACAGCTTATAGTAAAACAATAGCCCAAAGATGTTTCAGCTCTGAAATTCTCTTCGGATTTTGAATAATTTGCAATAACTGCTTGAAATTGGTACATGCAAGAATACAACTGATAAGCAGTGTCCTGTGATGTACAAGGAAGGGAGGGAAGGGTGACATTTTAAGCATTTCAGAACCAAGAAGCAGACAGGTAGCTGATATTTTCCAAATTCCCATTAAAGCCAAGCTGCCTTTCATCTCCTTCATCCCCCAAAACTTGCAATAGACACTTCAAGGGCCTTTAAATGTGCCCATTAACATCTACCTGGCCTGATTTTTATTTCAGGCCATGGTCATTGACCTTAAAGGTCTTAGTTCAGAAACGTTCAGGTGCAGCCTCTTCCACAAAAGCTTTTCTCACTTCTATAGACAACTGCCAGAAGTACACACTTTCATACCTGATGTGTATGGCTATATTAACCTCTATATTGAAGTACTGCAGAGAGGTCAGTGCAGCGGGACAGTGAGAACCAGTACACAAATATATTCATGAGATAATCCCTTCCTTAGCATTTTTAAAGGACAAAGTTAAAATCTGGCAACCCCATATACAAAATATTTTTTTTAATATATCTTTTTATTGTAACTTGCAAAACATACACAATATTCTGCTTGCACTTGTCTGAAAATCCAGTATGATCTTTTCAGCGAGACAGGAGATTTCATCTGATCTGTCAGAATGAGCTGAACACTCCATTGACCACCCTCAGACATAACTATCAAACTTTGAGATGTCTCACAAAGGACAGATAAATTCCATAGTTCATCTCTTTATTGCAAGCAGATGTATTCAAATGGTACTTTTCCTGGCTGACCAAATTAGCCCATTATTAAACATCATGAACTCTCTACAGTTCTTTGGCTGCAGGTATTTTAACAGAGAAAATCTCTGAGCTTTGACAAAATAATACTGTTAGTAAAGAAATAGGTGTTTTACATGTGATGTACCTAACTTATAAAAATGTGGAGCTTTAACAGACATCATAATATAAAGAAATTGTATGAATCCTCTATGGTTGCTGGATCTGTGATTGTGCTGTAACATAGTCCAGAAGTCTATCAGCCTATCTGTGCTTCACATATTATGCCATTCATTTTTATTCATTTTTTAAACTAAAAAGAAATATAAGGCAGTTTTGTGAATCAAAAGTTACCACTTAATTGCAGGATGCTTTGGGTACAACCCAGAAAGGTTTCTGCACTGCAAACAGCTACTTCCACCATTCCCTTTTGCATCAGATTTGCCACTTGTGATAGTTTCACTCAAGTAGATTAAGCTTCATGCACAAGTAATGGCAGGACTGGGACCTTTTACCTTTTGTTTTTTGGTCTAGCAACTGCCTATTCAATTCACATAAACTGAGTCAGCAGTCAATGAAATGAGTATTTAAATTCTGCTGCCACTGAAAACTTGGCAGCCCTAGGGATGCTGATAACAGAGTTCCAGTCCAAGCACTCTGGCCAAATCTACTGAAGTTTTTCAGGCTGTGCTATCTGTCTTTTCCAGTTGTCTGTTTAGTGCCACTGCATCTGACTGGTTAATAATCCTTATTGCATTTACCCTCACAGCATTCCTTAATGATTGGAAAAATGCTTGTGTTCTTTATAGAGGAGGAACAAAGGTAGATGTTTTAAAGAATGCAAATATCTAACTCTGCTTCTCCAATCTGTAGTATAGAAAAATAGACAAAACAGGGCTTGAAGAGATCTCAGATGTTACCTTATCCATGCTGCTGTGCCAGCACAGCATCATTCATAACCTATCCACTCCTATTTGATAAATCTTAACCTTTTTCTCAAAAATCCCATTTAATTGAAATTTCACAGGCTGTCATGAAAAGTCCAGCGCTTAACGCCTTCCTGTATGGCAGGCTTTTCTAATACACAACCTATCCTTCTGCAACTTAAATCCATACCATATCACCCAAAGGAATGGAGAACAATTTATTGTCTTAGTCTCTGTAACAGCCATTTGTGTTTTTAAAGACTTCCAATCAACTTCTCTGCTCTGAGTAGACACTTTCCCACCTCTCTGGACATCAGATTTTCTAATCTTCTGAACAATCTTGGTGATCCCTTACCAAATGTGGAGGAACTCAGATATGGATGGCTCACATCCCAAGCTGGCTAACAAAATTTTCCCTTTCAGTTTAAACACAAGTGTTCCAAGTACGTTAATGAATTCCTTACAGACCAAAGTTAATCAAGCTTTTACTTGCCTCGCTATGTCAGATCAGAGTGATAGGGTTCTTGCAAAATTAAGTCCCAAGTGAGGAACTAAAATCAGGACTTACCTTAGTAATAGCAAGAAAAATAAGATGAATTTGACAATCAGATACAAAAGTATTCGTTAACTTTTTATATTACATTGGTAACAGTCCAGTATATAAACATTTTCTCCTGAAGTAAAACGTTAATGTCTTGAAGCAGATAAAATTCTGGCCCTGTACTGCCATGCAGTTACTGTAAAATCTATATGTAGTCATTCAACAGATTCCCTGTAAAACACCAACTCAACAGTAATGAAGAGGTTTGAATGGTCCATGAGAAATGCACTGCCTCTTAAACAGAGCTACCCTTGAGTACTTAATGGATATATTGACTAGCAAATGCTAGAGAAAACCATCTCTGCTACCAAGAAGGAATTATACTAAAATACTGCATATTTACCATCCATTTTGGTAGCTGTGATTTAAAATTTAAAAGTCAAGAAAGAAAAATCTTTATGTGACAGGTATTTTCAGAGGGCAAAGACTCTCCTACAAGTACCTGCCACTACTCAGCCCAAATGCATTATTCAGGACTTGTCCTTGATAATGTCTCTCACCAGCACAGGAAAATTTTTGCATGCATTATAATACAGAGTAATCACAGCTGTAAAAATGTAACTGTTCCTGAGGCTATCTTAGGGGTCTCAGGTACATCTCTGGAAGAAGCTGGTGCATTATTTAAATATGTGACTGCTTTGAGTAGTTTGGGTAGTCATTCATACACTCAGAACTGAGATTGGGGGGAAAAAAGTGCTACAAAGAAGGGAAAAGTCACTTTTAGCAAATCAGTTGAGGAGGAAAACAGGTTAGCACAACTCTGAATTGCTTCCAGAGGTGAGGGCATAGAAAAGGGCAGTATAAAAGAATCTAAATGCATAAAGGAGAATCCCAACCAAGTTGTTTTTGAATGGAGACATGCTTTCCTAAGCAATAATGATTGAAGGCAGATGGTTATGTGGCAAAAGTTAGGGTATTGAACTTTGTTCCTATCCTTGAACATTTGTTTTTCTTGATATTTCTACCTGTCTTGCTCTATTTTATCACCAGAACTGTGCTGTAGGAAGATGTTGCTTTTTGATTGCTTTCCTCCATTACTTTGATAAATTATTAGACCAAACTTTTACACTCAAAATACATCATAAATATAATAATTAAAACTAAACAAAGACCCATGTAAGCTGAAATATCACGTGCAATAAGTTTTTCTGCACCTTTAGCAGGGTGCACTTTATTGTAAGCAAACAATCCCAAAGCAAGGCATGCAGAGATGTTTAAAAATCATGGAATGTTATGTTCAGATTCTCCTCTGGTGTAAGCTATTGCAGCTTCATCAGAGTTCATACAGCTACACCACTGTACATTCACCAGCTGAGACTCTGACACATTGGTCATATCTAACCACAGATTTATTAATGTGGATGGCAGACACTGCAGGGGAATAGTATATCTCTCACCTAACTAGGTTTCTAATGACATCTAACAAATACGCAGATGCCAGAACAGCTTAAAAGAACTGCTCAGAACTGTTATCCACTGCTTATTTCTAGGACTTATCTCAAATGCAAGGTTCAGAAGGCAAATGAAGTAATCAGAATACTTCTGTGGTTGAGAAGCAGATGTGATCTTTGGCTTTCAAAATGAGGCTCTGAAAAGAATAAACTGAGATTTGACAAATTCAAGTGAAAACCCCGCCTCCTTCTTCTAAACTCACTTTTTTTTTTTCTGTCTGCACTAGATCTGTCTCTTTGATTCTCTTTGCCATATCTCAGAGTTGCTGAAGGATGATAAAGTATGAGGGATTTTGTCTCCTTTTCTTTTGCTTTTTCTTTTCTTTCTTTTTTTTCAAAAAAAAAAAAAAATCCATTGCTTTCCCTTTTCTTACCTTCAGGATTTTTTAAATTTTGAACTATGGTAAGCATGAAACAGAAAGTAAGATGTCAACCTAAAATTCACCATTTCCTTTCTCATTGCTTTAACAAATCAAATTACGTTGTATCTTCTATATTAGTAGCTTGGTCTAAATAGATATATGTTCAAGTGATAGTTCTTGAATTTTGCTGTGGCATGGGGTTAGGCACTGCATACTTGACCCACACTTTGCATTTAACTGTACATTAAGCTTGCCTAGATAGTAGTATGTGTTTTACTTCTAATAGCTCAGTTACCTCCTTCTCTGCCACCACAGTGGACTGCCAGCATGTCTTCCTGTCTATCTTAACTGCTGAGGAGACCAAATACATACAGAATGGTTTAAAATGATAAGGACTTTGAAAGAAAATCCGCTGTTAATAAGTTATTTTGTGAAAATAATGTTATGTTGTTAATGTTACCTGAATCTAGAGGTTGCACTCTAACCTCCTGCCCTCGGCTGGACTCAACTGGGAGGAAGAAAGGGAAGAAGGAAATGTCTTTCATCAAGATCTAAATCCTAACACTTGTGAACAATGGAACAATAGTAGCACTTTGCTGAGCTATATTGTTTCTGTCAGTATTTTATGATATGTAATTTAACCTGCCTTTCCCTTACCCCAGTATCTCCACTATGTCTTCAGACAAGGAGAACATCTACTGCCTCGAATAATAAATGTGCCACAGCATCAGATTCTCCAGGGAGCATACACATTTGGAGCACACAAACCCATTCTCATCCTCTAATCTGGCTTTTAATGTTTCAATCCTAATCTACACCCATTGGCCCTAGGTTATCCCTCTGGAAGAGGTAGGGAGAGTTTAAGTCAAATAGAAGATTAGCCTGATGAGAGAGATTTCTGTAAAGACATTTGATTTTTTATTTTGCTCTTCATTCATGGCAATTGTCCCAACAAGTCTGGATAGTCAGAACTTTGGTTTGGAATGGTGGGTCAGTGTTGCCATTTCAGTTTTAGGCAAGCAGTGGGTACACAGGGGTCATTTTATAGCATTTCTGGAAACCTGAAAGTCATTTAAGAAATCCATGTACACAAAACTTGATACAGTTTCTGTAGAGCATCATACCATGCTGAAGGGAGGCAGTATGTAAGACCTAGACTGTCTGTAGGTAGGTACTTCTGCCATATGAGTGAGAGGAAAGGTTCATCTAAAGATAAACTAAAAACCATAAAGTCCTAGAGCTTATCTGTGAAAGGGGGAGGCCAAAGGGAACATTCATATGGACAAATTTGGAGTTCCCATTTTGTTGTGGGGGCATAAGTAGTGAAGAGAGTGTAAAAACAGTGTTCTGTTAAAGCATTATGAAAAGAGAGGAGCTTTGGAATCATGTAACAAATAGACAGCAACACTGATAGTGATGTTTGGGAAATGCTGGAAGGTTTTTATTGGGCCTGGGGAAAAGAGACAAATGTTCTCATTTTTCGTGAAGGTCTCCAATGTTTTAAAAGAGAATGAATAAATCTGAGGATTCTTAAAAGTTCTGCCAAATTCAAAACAAATTTTAATGGAAAATTTTTACACTATGTCAAGATCATTGCAATGATTACAACAGGATTTTAGCTTTTTAATCCCAGGCAGTGGGACCACCAAGGCTGCAAAGAAAGATAAATCTGCCTTGAGAGCAGAGCTATCAGCCTGCTTGATTTTCTCTTTTGAATGGTTTATGTTTCGTGCCAATCAATCCTGTTCTACCACGCAGCATAGCTATGTTACCTTTATAACGTAATCAACTAGAAGCCTGAAAGCTTAGAAGGAAAACAGTGCCCTCTAACTACAACAGGAAAAAAATTGTGTGAGCTGACGGGAAAATATTTTTAAGAAAATTATTTTTTCTCTTGAGTGAATGATTTTAGCTAATGGTTCAGAGACTCAGTTCTCAGCCATTCTGATGATTACATTCTGATGATTTCCCCAGGGGAAACATATGCTTACTGTGCTCACCTTGGGGTTCCTATTTCCTACTTAGTCATCGCAACAGTAAAGTGAGGTCTCAGTGGACAGATGTCTCTAAGGAGTGAGGTCCCATGGCCAGTGATTTACAAGAATTCATTCTTCCACTGAAAACAATAACAACAACAACAACAACAACAAACATAATAAACAGCAAAGTATAAACTTGGATAAATAAATTCATATTTACTAAGCCAGAGTCTCCTCTCGTTTAATAGAAATGTAAGTTCAGATTGTTCGTTTGTGTGCTGAAGCTGCTTTGGACTTACTCCATTTTGATTAAGATCAGAATTTTACTTTTCTTGCTGTTTTATTTATTTATTTATTTTTATATCTAAATTATGCCTATTTATCACTAACTGATGGATGTATTTCCAGTATTTTTCCTTTCATGAAACTTTCACTCACCCTTAGTACCTTAATCTTGCTATTAGCATCAGGACAGTAGTTTGGGGGTATACCTCACATATGCTACAAATCAAGTTATTTCACTCGAGCATAATACTGTAACAGCTCTGACTTCTAATGATCAGTGAACTGTAAAATCTCAGTGCAGGTTATCTCAAATGAAAATTCCAGAGACAAAAAACAGCTTGGAGGTTAATGGAATTATCTGAAGTCTCAGGATGTGAGGTGACAATATGTGCTGGATCTACAATACTGTGCAGAATAGCCAATTCAATTTCTTTTTATTCCCCTCCCTCTCCCACTCTTACTGTTACCCTTGGTTCTATGAAATAATGTGGAGCTTTTGACAGATGCTCTAAAAATGAATCTTGACAAGTCGTATGCAATATAATACAGCTTCTTCCTCCATTTTTAAAACATTCTTCTTCTCTGAGCACTTGCAAACATATCTAGTCCCACTGCATAGTTCCAGCTGTGCTCAGCTACCCAAACTAAATGGAATTCATCATGTATCATAAATCTGAGTCACTACATGGTCTTATAGTCAGAGTCCTGAGTTCATTTTGAAAAGTAGAAGATAACAGAGGAGAAAAGCAATACAGATTTAGAAGAAATGGCAGAGCAACCCAGAATTATGTCTCTATCGTGTTTCCAGGTCAGCCTCTGAAATACCACATGGCTTTAGGAAAGAAAAGCAAGGGAAAAGTTTCCTCAAGCGTGGAGAGAGTGCACACACTGAGGTATCTGAGTCTGCTAGAAACTGAAGGATTCATGAAGATGGGCCTGGTTTGGAAGTATGCAAGGAGTGTAAAACCTGTGACTAGAAATTGGTTGGAAAAGAAGAGACAATTGTCACAGTTTAAGAAGGTAAAAGTTGAAATAAGGTTCCTGTTTTTTCCAAGTAAATACATCTAGTAATCATTTTTGGTGGGGAAAAAAAAAAAAAAAAAAAAAAAAAGAAGAAGAAATAATTGCTATAATTAGAAAAGCATCTGGTTTGGCAAGAAATATTCTGTGAAGGTGGGAATAAGTGTCTCAAGAAGCAGAAATTCTTCTAGCATGGACGTACTGCCAGCAAAGGAAGTTTCTATAATATCAGCATCTGATGCTCTGTCTTCTACCCCTCCTTCCCCCACATCCACTGCAGATGGTTTCAGTTCCTTTACTTTGCATTAAATGACTGAGAATTTGTTTTGTGTTTAATTTCTAACTAAAGAGGGCAGAAACAATCTTCAGATTCTACAAAAATCTTTAAAAATGCATTAAAAATGACCATATAAAGAAGATCATATTACCATCTTAAATCACTAAAACCACATAAGGTACAAATGACAGCCACTGAAAGATCCAATACTAAGTCAGAAAACACAGAATTTAGTGATATAGGAAAAAGTCTCACAGACCAGGCAGAAGCTGGAATTAAAGAACCACTACCTCAGACACAGTTGAGGCAAATTAACTCACTAAGTAGTCATAAATAACTACCCCCATTTGCTCTGGGAGTCTTTGCTTTTTGGCTTAATGGATAAATATTGCCAGGGAGACAAGTTTCAATCAGAAATCTTGGGTACTGTGTGGGTATCTTAAGGACTGCAAGATGCACAAGATGCCTTCTTTGGAAATAGGGACCTAAGCCTCCGTTGTGATAGCATCTGTAATCCAGGTAGGAAGGTCAACACTGACAAGTATCTTGCAGTTGTGTAGTGTGAAAAACTCTGACAAGTTTAGAAAAGGCTAGATGGTAGGGAAAAAGTATATTGCTTTGAAATGAATTTCAGTGCTTTAAGCAACTGGTACTGTGTGTAACAGCTATTTCTGACACTCCTTTTGTACTTTAAAACTTAAGCACAGCTTGTATAAATGTAAATCCAGGATATGTATAACTATTTTTCTGTTCTGTGCACGTTTGTATTTTTTGAGGAGCAATCTGTTTGTCCTTATGTCTACACGATGCAACGGTATCTCAGATGTCTCCAAATGTCCTCACTGTGGAATAGGAAGGAACATAGCTGCAGCACCATGGCAGAACTAATCAGCCTGGGCATTGTGCCCTGCTGACGCAGCTCTCTTTTTTCCAGGACCCCAGCTAGCATCTCTGTGAGGCACTAAGCGCACACTGCTGCAATTCAAATGCTGTAGTCATGGGGACAGACAGATAGCAGCCAAGAGATAACCTGACCTCCTGGGCTAGTGGGTCAGGAACATCGGGAAGGGGAGGGGAGGGGAGGAGCAATTTATCCAATATCATGCAATTATTACTTTTTCAATCTGAAAGAAACTGTGCATGTATCGCATCTGGAGCCATCCCAAGTGACTGTATGAGCTATTAGGTTAGGATTAGTGAGGCATGTGGTTTTTATTCTCTTGGTCACTACATCTAGACTGCTTAATTTAACAGTGTCAGGACCCTTTCTTTGGCTCTGAAACCAGAAGCATGGCCCAGACATAACCATGCTATGCTTCCAAAGAGGGCAGCTGCCTTCAGACAGCCTACTGGAAGCTGTCCCCAGCCTGTGCTGGCTCCTGGGAATTGGTTGGAAAAACTAGTTGGCCCAGGCCAAAGCTGTGCTGGGAAACATGCTATGTGTACAGACAATGCCTAGGCATCAGAACTGTTAAATTGTTCCCATAAATCTCTTCATGCAAATTTTTAGAAAGCACCCAGACTCTTTGAAGGGTGGCTGTTGAAGAGCTTCTACAGAGTAAGTACCAAAAAGAATATATTCACATCAAACTCCACCAAAAAAAAAAAAAAAAAAAAGTGAAATCCAGCACCCAAAGCACCCAATAACAAGTGAAATACCACCAGTGCCTACACTGAGATGAACTCAGTGCTTTCTGAAATGTACTGAGTGAATCTGATGTTCTTTTGAACTCTGAGTAGACAGGTAGTGCCTTTCAGACTTGAAGTACTCAGACTGTATGAGCCAAGAATGATTCATGTTATCAAAGCGCAAGGAAAAAGGGAACACAAGATTATAACAACAACCTGAATTCAGAACACTATCACATTTGGTTCCACTGGGAAAAGTAAAAGGGATTGCTTACACCATAAAAATTCTGTGGCACAAAAATAAAATAAAATAAAATAATAAAAAGAGAGAAAAAAAGAAGAAAAGGAAAGTAGGTTTCTTCTCTCCTTTTTAATAAAGTTTTTTTTGGTTTTTTTTTTGGTTTTTTTGTTTTTTTTGGTGTTTTTTTTTTTTTTTTGTACATATAAATAGAATTAATAATAACTGGCCATTAATTGAAATTCACAAACTTGATTTTGGACTACAGATAAAATTTACCAGCTTTCTTAGTAGTGTGTATCTAGTTATTTTATCTGTATCCCTTTGGTTGCATCCTAAATTAAGCAGTACAATAATGCAGACTTCTGCTTAGCTCCATCATACAAATGATATATTGATAATATATTGATATGGTGATAATAGGACCAGCATATTTAACATCAATATTTTAATGAGGCTCAGCATTCATTATTCTAATGCACTTGGTTAAAACACCCATTACGTTGAGTATGAAGCCAAATTTTGGCCAAGTGTGGGGCTGCACTTTGGCATGAGAGCACTCGTGGAGAGCAGTGCAGGGTGTACTGAGGTGTGTATTCTACTTCCTTGCTACAGGAGGAAGAGGAGGAGCACTGCTGGAAGAGCATGCTCCCATGTATCTAAGACCAACAAGAATTCTGGGTTCCTGGACAAACAACAGGCTCACTCAAAGAGCCTCCTACCAGTATAAACATCTTTCACAACAGCTTTGATCCACAGGGGAGACAATTTTGCTTCTTCCTCAGTTCAGACTGTTGGGTCCAACTATCCCGTATCATAAAAAAAAAAAAAAAATCAAAGTTCATCACATCCTTTACAGGCACATTCTGTCTATTTCTGCATTCTTCAAAGGTGTCTTATACTTTTGACAAAGAATTCTTCTCAAAATCTGAGTGCAAATTCTGCTGGCTGGCAGCAAGGTTTCCCTAAACTACTCACTTGCACTGAAGCCATAATGAGAAAGCCAGGTCATTAGGGACCCTGAGAAGAAAAAGAAGCAAGGTTTTCTCAGCATATGTAAAATGGTGGAAAAATCTCTCTTTCTCTGTCGCTCTCTCTCACACACATAAACTCATCCCATCACAACGACAGTAAGTTGTGGCACAAACTGGAATATCAATAAATCCTTCATCTACCTGAAACTGAAATACAGCCAGATAAAATTTATTTTTAGATTACCTTGAATGCCAGCCAGAATGGAAGATGCAAAAATAAGACACAGAAATAAATGCTGGTAATGCAAAGCTGTAGATAGGAAAAGGGGACTTTAATCCATATGCTATGAAGGCGTCCCTCAGTGAATCCTTTCTGAGCAGATGCTAATAAATAGAATCATCTTCATTTGGGTTACTGGTATTACCTTGTTTGGTCTTAGTCTGGCACGATTTCAGCTTACTTTATGTCTCTTTGAATATACCAGACAACAAATTCTTCTAAGGAACACATGATACTCCTGCCAAAATGGGAATGAAACACAAACTGCTTTCTGAGAGTATGATCATAATGAAACTGTTTTTCATGGTTATATCCATTTTCAAAGAAACTGCTTTCTCTCTACTTAACAAACACCTTTATGTTTAAATAAGGACACTTAAAAGAGAAGAGGCAGCAAAAGATATCCATGGGGGTCCCCACTTCTGGCTCTCCCCTTTTCTCCTTTTATGCTCCCATTTGCTCTGGGGATTGCTGTACATTCATGTTTGATAGTGTATCTACCTGTCTCTCCTGGTGCTGGGAGTAGTCAACCTTGCTGTCAAGGTACCTCTGTACCTCCAAGAAAAGGAAATTTCTCCGCATAGAGAGGGATGAGGCAGAGAGATTGTCATGAAAGAAGTGCTCTGAGTTTGCTTGCAGTACCCAGAAATGACTGTTATGAAACCGAGCATTGGATTTTGCTATTCTTTTTTAAACATGAAGGCCCATCTAGTCCAATAGAACCAGAAGTTTAAAGGTACTAGAGTAATTTGGAATAAAGCAGATCAATCCTGACGCCTTCTCATCTCTTCTACAGTACAAGAGTTGAAATTTGGATGAAACCCTAAAGCTATATATATATATATGTATATATATATATATATATTATAGGTAGCAATAATTTTTAAAAGTCTAAAAATTCTTGTTAGATACTTGGTTCCTCTTCACCAGTTCTGAAATTCTTGGTCTTAAAAACAACACAAGACACTAAATTCCAAGGATTACAGTCAAACTGTATCCTAAACACATCCCTTCCAATTCTATACTTACTCTTCAGATTACACTAAATTCATCCACTATTTGTCCATTTTTTCATAGCTATAAAGTCCTGATCCAGCTTCCTTCAAAATTCATTTTTCATGTAATTTGATGCACTTTAGTCTGCCTTCCCTCACTAGTCTGCTTTCCAAATAATTCTAAGTTTTTCAGTCTCTGTTCACATAATTGCTTGTCAAGGAATTTCTGAGCTCTTTTCCATAGCTCTAATGCAGCAGTACCATTGCTGTGTGGTGATACTTCACACATATCCATGTGAGATTACACCAGTAGTGTGAACTATATGTGTTTGTCCTAATATTTTGTAGAAATTCATATGCATGAACAGAATTTATTCAAATTTACTTCAATTATTCTTTAAAAATAATGCAACTATTAACGCTAGACTTGAAAATAATCTAAGCATTACTGGCGTATTACATTGCTGTCTATATGTAAAAAAAATAACAATATCAAAAATAAACTATAATAAACTTATTTGCAAGTACTGTGCACTAGAAGGAGAATGCAGAAATAATATAGGAAATGTCATGTCATTACTGTAAGTCAGAGAATGGTCGCTAAAACCTGTTCATCTCAGAATACACCTATTTTAGGCAGCAAGACAAGCAAAGAGGACAAAGAATATAATGGGCACTGCAGGATGATAGCACGGACTGAGCTGAATGATTTCCATCTGGAATGCATTGATCTCAGAAAACATTAGAGGACTCAAAGTCCATCCACTTTACTCATCTGTGTGAGTCATCCTCATTAAATTCAAAGGATCTCAGAACATCTGTGCAACTGTAAATTGAATTTTAACACTCAAATGAGCAGTGACTCAATACAGCTTCTATGTCTGATACTAAACTGGACAAGCGAAGAATTGCCTAAAAGCAACAAAGCAGTACAGAAATTTGAATTAGTATCAGAGTTAGTAGATAGCATTTCTTTTTTAATTAATTTCCTATTGATTATTAAAACATAGCATTGAATGTATTTCAAATATTAAAATTATCTAAGCATTATTGTAGCTCATTTAATACAGAGGATTGAACTTTTATTTTCTCAAGGATACAAGTAAATAGACATTGCATGAAATATTTCAGAAAAATAGACAGGAAATAAGAATCTGAAAATAACTTTAGAGTTAATAACAAGTATTTTCAATAAACAGATTATAATAAATGGAAGAGTTTTCATTTTAACATTTTAACATCATGTTTCAGGATTTCTTACTGAATAAATGATGTCAGGTGGGACCTGCATGAAAATAATATGGGTGTTTTTAAGTGTTGAAAGAAACTAAACAACACATTTGGAAATACCAAAGGAGTAGATTTGTAGAAGTATGTAGGTCTAAGCATCAAAATGAAGTTTTTAATGTCTTCCTCAACCATGAAATAAAGTATCAGGAACTCTGAAAATCTCATAGATTTTTGTCTGGTTCTTTACTTCATCTGAGAACCTTTAAATTTCAACCAATTAGAGGTAGAAACCCTCCAGCTTTTTTTTTTTTTTTTTTTTTTTTAATCATCAATTAATTATTTTTAATAAAACTATATTTCTTACTACTTTGTAAAACTTCATAAACTGAGTAATTCATACAGGTCATTGTATATTCATATTGTGCATACGTCACTAAAGAAATAGATCAGAAATAAGAATAATCCTAGAAACATTCAGATTTCATATTAAAAAAAAAAAAAAAAAAAAAGTAAGAAAGAAAAAAAAAGAAGAAAATCAAGAAGCAACTTGTACCAAAGTACTTACTACTATGAGCGTGGCTGCTTGCCTCACCCATGGAAAAGGTGCACGTTTTTGCACCTATCAAAACTGGCTCGGTGGCTGAATGTATACTGGGAAGTCAAACAGCAGAAAGGAGCTTTCTGCATGACAGTATTTGGTCATAAAGCATGGCACTGCTTTCCCACACAGCTTCTGAGCTTGGTTTGAATTCTGCTCATTCCTCTCAGGTATTTTAGACACAGACACCCCATTGTACAAGGTAAATACCATGGATAGAAACCTCTCTATTGCAACTGTTTGCGGTGCCAGAGAAATATCCCAGGCTCTGTCAGGTGCCAGACACAGTTTGTGGGTTATGAGATTGTAAAAATTAGATTAAAAAATTGTGAGGGGATTTATTCCTGTTTCCTGAAAGCTATTTTTAAACCAATACAAAAACATCTGAACAGTTCAGAAAAGAGGAACTGGACCCAGTCCACTCTCCTTTCAGCAGCATGCACCATCCAGAATCATGCTGCTCCTCCACTGTCCCCTCCAATTCTGAGACTGCAAGAGGTCCAAGCTCTGACTCTACAAGTGAGCCACAGGACAACTAGATCAAGGAGAGAGGAGCAGATGAGGATTTCAGTCACACCCCAGCTCCAGTGTTTATCAAATATGTCACTTCTCACTTCTTCCTGTGAGTGCTGTCAGATTCTTCCTCTGGCTGATGTGTTTTGCACTGCTCATCTCTGCCCTACATCTGCTCAGAGCACTTCTGACTGCAGGAGACCTTCTCAGGGCTGAGAGTTGGTACGTGCCCCCTGAGCTGCAGCAGAGTAGAAGCAGCATTTTGGTGCTTAGTTTCTAAGCATTGAGCTGAGGCATCAAGAGCCAACTGTAGTGTTGAGCGAAGCTGCACATCTCTGAATAGGGCAGCTGCTGGAATGCGGACTACCACAACTCTCCTAGGTACTTAGGCAGCTCCTTTTCAAAAAATGACATTTTAGGCCCCAGGATGTAGGGTCATCAAGTATTTGTTTGCTGCAATATTCAGAAATCCCCTAATTTCTAGCTTAAACCTCCGTATTTTTGTCAAGAAGAAACAGAGTGATCTTGCTTGAAGGTGCAGTCTAAGTAGAATTTCTTATCATCAGTTATCCAAGGCCCACACTCACAGAGATCAGAAAAATCATCATCATGGCTACTGTAGGTTACAAACAAGACACTTGATAGTGTTTCTTTGTGGAGTCTCATAAGTAAGACAGTATGCAAGAAAAATAGGCCAAACAAATCGTGGTAGTATAATTACAAAAAACAATTTCTTTTTCTTGCTAAAAATATGCAAATAGTGAAAATAATAAAGCGATTTAAAGAGCTAACCAGTCTGTACCCTATTGTAATCCACATTCAGTCATATCCCTTAATTCTGACAAGAAATTGAACATGTTTGTCAGGACTCGCCCATACCCAAAATGATCCAGTTTTGGTGGAAGAAAAGCTGTTATTATAGACAAGATTATTTTCTCCTTTTCTAAATGAGAAAACATGTAGTTTGTTTTAGGAAGAGTGCAGTTTCCTCATAGATACATTGAGAATAAGAACAATAAGAACAATAAGAACAATAAGAATATTTTCCTGGCTGTTTTTATTTTTGGCACTATAAAATGATAAGAGGAAATAGCCACTGTGTTTCACAGCCATAGTGAAACTTCCCAAGGAATGTTTGAATGTAGTTTGTAATTAAATAGTTTGAATTTTAATGGTGTATCATCATTTGCAGCTGCTAATGGTAACAGTGGAAGACATAATTCTGTCCACATTAATTGAAAATTAGAATATTTGCCTCCAACTACTGCATTAGGTGAAATATTTGTTACTGTGGCAAAGTACTCTATAGATAAATCATCAACAACTCTCAATTTGCATAATAGATTTTCAGAAACTTTGTCACCTGTAAAGAAAGTTTTAAAATGATGAGAGATTTTTTTTTTCCCAACATTGGAATCATGGGAATAGAAGTTGCTCCACACAAAATTAATTTACCTTCAGATGCCCTCAAATACCTGACTTTGTATTTTGCTCAACATTTATTTTATTTAGCTAAAAAAAAACTACTCTGACCTGATTCAGCTGCTTTCTCCATAAAATGTTGACATTTCAGGAAATTATCAACATCTCTACAGTGTTCAAACTTTTCAAATGGCTTGATGTATTACATCCATATTAAAAATATGCTTACCAAAAGATCTGATGGGTGCACTGTAAAAGATTAACAGCTCTTGTACTTGAGAAAAGCCTACCCTTTCTTCCCTTGGTTCTAGCTTAACTTAAAGAAATTTTATGCCTATTCTTAATTAAAAGACAGAGCAGAAAGAACAAATTCCACCATAACAGACCAGTTTTATTTTTAAAATTATTCTTAAATAAAGGTGAATTGAAATATACTGAAACTGAATACAGGTAATATTTCAAGCATATTGATGCTTGAAATAATGAATTTATACATTGGAAGCAACATAAATATACATTTCAAAATATTAGATTTGCTAAAACATAGTATTTACTAATGATAAATTGAAGATGTTTTTTATGTGTTTATTATTTTCATGCAGGAAAGATGATCAATCCAGGACAGCTGAAAATATGAGAAATAACGATTGTGTAGTCTTCTGTGTCTGGCAACTGGGAAAAGAGGCCAATTCTACTAAAAATAGGTCTATCTTATGGAAAGTCTGACCTTGAACCTTTGGTTCAAGGTTAGGTCAATTATTTCTGCCATCAGACTTAGACAAAGCATTCCCTCCATTTATTGCAGCTCTGCAGACAGTGCCTCCAGGTGAAATAAAAACAGTGATGCTGTAGTTGCAATTTTTAGATCTATGTAACAGAACTGGATTACAATAATTTAGTCTGGAAGCGATGGGAGGTATAAATTACTATGACTCTAGTGCTGATTGACGTGATTATGTGAGAAAAGAGATAGAAAAGATCTATTAGGTCATCTTGTCCATTCCCCATGATACATTTTAATGTCTCCAAAGGAAGTGTTATAATGTGTTTTGACAAGGACCTGGCTATTAATAACACCATTAATAATTTTTATGACATTTTTAATTCTCTTTGCTTGGGCTTTTTTTTTTTTTTCCCCCTATGATCCAAGAATAGATGCCTTGTTCTTTCACCCTATTACCAGTATAGGCAACATGGGTTGTATGAAATGTGATAGAATGGTTAATTTTCAAAAATATTATAACGTATTAAATAATTAAAATGGCTCTGTGTGACCAAAGTGCTAAAAGGTTACCATATTAAAAAACAGCAACAGAGAAGTAGTTCAATATTAATGTACTTGGGCCTGACCTCACTTCCCATCATACAATATACGGAGCAACTTCTGCTTCTGCCTCTTATCCTTTCCCCAACCTATAGAGTTAAAATCTGCACAACATTCTGGCTGTGAAGGATATGGGGAACTGCAGCTCGTATTCAAAATGAAAGCATGATGATTTCTTTAATCTTTTGTTTTCCAATGTTGCCTACCCCTTCTCTTAGTGGTGGTAGAGAACCTGGCAAGCACTACAGAAATTTTAGAAAATGTCAGTCAGACTACTTCAGGGTTTGTCAGAAAGTATCTTCCCCTGTGAATCACCCAGCATCTGATCCTTGGCTATGTACCTTTATGAAATTAATATTTGTCCTACTCTGCAAGACACTGAAATGGCAGTAATTCTGAATGTCTCAGGAGCAACAAGTCTGGGACCTAGGTAGAGGATAGCACTCCCACATTTATTAATGTCCCACATCACAACACGTGAGAAGTCATTTAGTAGTCTTTCTGCAGCTGTTTCCTCTTTTAATTTTCTATATTCTATCTATTCAACACCTAAACCATGGTCCTGGATAAGACATGGACTGGCACTTTTCCCTTTCTTATCCCAGGCCCAGCTTGCTGTAGTTCTCACTGGCAAGTCAGCCAAAAAAGCATGAGAGGGATACTGCATGTTGGTCATGCTGTTGGCTGAAAGGTTGGGGTGGTGGGACGCACTGAAGATTACATCTGTCCACAGTCTAGACTGTAGAGGTGATACTTTCTCAGATACTGTATGCACTGTGGTGTAGATAATGAGCAAGCACCTCGTTAACTAATGGTATTTCTCTCATGAATTCTACAGTCTGTGCAGAGGAGGTACAAAAGCAGAGATTAAGCTGGGTTACCAAATAATGAAAGGGTTCTCCTGATGAGTAAGAAATATTTGTGCTGAGTTTTTTTGTTTTTTTTTTTCTCTGTAGCATAAGTCAACTGTTATTTGGTCCTTTTTGCTCAATGAAGTAAATTATATTTTTTTGCTATAAATCACGAATTATTGTTTCAATTTAGGGGAAAAAAAAATGGGTGGGTTTCTATGCTATTTTTAGTGAATGGCCATATTCTAAAACAGATTTTTAAAAAAAAAAAATTCTTACAAACATGAAAACTATCATAAATTTAACAAATGATAGCACGTTAAGTTATTATTGGCTACACTAAATAATTTTACATCAAGTGTGTGTGAGTGTATGTGCATGCATGTGCTCTTTAATATTTATGAAATAATTATTAGGTACAGTTAAGTTCATTAATAACTTCTTTGAGAACGTATTCTACAAAACACATTAGTAATGAATTGTTAACCAGCAATGCCACGGCTTGCTGTTATAAAAAATACTGTTATGTAGGAATCGTCCAAACTAAGGACACACTTGATTAATATATGAATTCTGGAGGTAATATACCATTCTTTAAAGTACAATAAACTTATTAAATAATTATGAATCAGTTGTGCAAATGGGTATTATAAATAGCTTGAAAATGGAACATAAAGCCAACTATAACAGAGTAATCAAATACTCTTGGTCTTCTAGTTCTCGTTCAACAAAAGCAATATAGGAAAATATGTGAATTAGAGCACAATATGAAGTCTTCATCTAAAATGGGTGTTCAATGCTTACACTTAGGCGCCATCGGTAAGTGCTCAATTTAGCTAGCTATTAGGGCTAATTTATCCAGCTTTTCTGTAAACAACAGAAGAGATTCTTCAGAGGCTGACTGAAGACTGGAAACTAAGGTAGGAATTCCAGGTGGAGCCTCAGAGAATGTATCTCTTTCTGTTGACTACCCAGAAAACCCATGGGCCTTAGGTAGCTGAAATACCCAACTAAAATATATTTCAAAAGCCAGATGTTGTGGTTACTCCCCTACATGTCAACGGCCTGCAGAAGTTTTATAGAGGACTACTGTTTACATAGCTGCACATGCTACTTTGGAGCCATCTTGAGATCATCATGCAGACTTTTGTAAACGTTTTCTAAAGGAAGACTCTATGCTTGCTCTAAAGCATGGCTTTAAACACTGTAGTTAAGTGAATGGCTTTAAAGAACAATTTTTATGAAGGATTCTTTCAAACCCAGACTGTTAATTTATTATGTGCTGACCAGTAATATGAAAGAACTCTGTGTTTCAGAAGTTCAGTGGCTCTTAATTGCAAACAAGCTTTGAAATACCCAGCCATGCATGACAGACTTCCTGATACCTCCTCGTCTCTTTCTTCTTGTAGTCTGAGATCTTCTCTCCAGCTCCCTTGTTGCCTGGAAGTATTTACCTTTATCTTGAAGCCTTCTTTGAATGATCTGACTACTGAAAGATTCCAAGTACATGGCTTGACAGATTTACAGTACGTTTTAATGACAAATCATATCCTACGCAATATTGCAAAATTAAA
Source organism: Phasianus colchicus (assembly GCF_987193195.1). Classification (NCBI taxonomy): domain Eukaryota; kingdom Metazoa; phylum Chordata; class Aves; order Galliformes; family Phasianidae; genus Phasianus; species Phasianus colchicus. Next base: position 97,383,498 of record NC_143437.1, on the reverse strand, counting down.
AAAAATGACCAATATTTATGTCAGAGCTGAAGGAATCTATACCTTGTGGTTTCGTCTTACCTTCAGCACAGTGATTAACAACAACTCGTGTACCCCATGATCCATTAGAAATACAAAGCCAATTTCTGATCTTGTGGTATTTGACTAAAAAGCCTGAGCACACATTAGTGATGCAGAAAACATTATTAACTAACCGTCCTGCCACAGATTGTAGGGGAATACTTTCAGAAACATGAATCTGAGCAATCCCATATTATAAATCATAGAGAAGAAAACTCTTTTTATTAGAACAATTAATTAATGTGGACCCTGCGAGGACAGAAAAAAAAATTCTCTAGGTATCCTAATTCAGCTGAAAACAGATTTTAAATGACTCTAAGAATCATTATCACATGGTGGAACACAATTTTTAACTTATAGTCTGGTATTAATAAAGACTGGAATTTTTCTTGTTCAATTTTATACATCTAGTATAAGATGACAATGTAAATTTAATGCGTAGTTAGTGGAGAGAAAAGCAAAGAAATCAATCCATCCACTGATTAGATATAAAACGCATGGAGTGAACATCACACTGAAAATGCACATCTACGTTCAATCACTCTACAGGTATTTAAATGAACAACTTATCATAGAATCATAGAATGTCTTGGGTTGGAAGGGACCTCAAAGATCCTCCAGTTTCAACCCCCTGCCTCAGGAAGGTTTGGCAACTACTAAATCAGGCACTAGATCAGGTTGTACAGGGCCTCATCCAGACTAGTCTTGAAACTTCTGTATGCCCAAAAGTCCATATTAAAAACTTTGTTCCTTCTTAGTTCTGCCATTGTTCAGATACATCAGGAAAGCCAGAAATCTATACACAACAGCTATTACAGGATAGTGCTTTCAGAAAAGAGAATGTGTCCACTGAAAGCAAATATCCAAAATGAGATGTGATGAGAGAATCTCAGTCTGAGCCAAGCACTACTCATAGAAAGGCACTGGGGTTAGTAGCTTACTTGCTGTTTGTCACGTATTTTCTCCCTGCAGTTTTTTTAGCATGTGAGAAAGGTTAGACCTGAAGTGAAGGGCTTGTTCTTAAATCTGAGCATTTCCATCTCCTCGTTGTTTTTTGACTCAGAAAGACTGCAGTAAGTGTGAGGGATTCACACATGACACAGATGAATGCTATGTCACAGTTTAGCTAAATAGATGTTACAGTCATTTTTAAAGGATTCCCTCCAGACATACACATGCACATTTATGAGTTTTTCATTTTCTTGCTTCTCTTCCCAGTACCTCTGCCTCTAAGCAGCCAAGAAGGAAAAGATAGTACAATAAGTCTCTTCCTCACATACCAAGTTTATTTATAGAAACATTTTTCCAAAACAATTACATTAGTTATTCATTATCTCTCTCTCTCTCTTTGTTCCTTTTAATATCAGCTCCCAGGAATCTGTTTGTTTTGTGACTTTGATCCAGTCCTATTTGTGTTTTTCTCATTTTAGTTGAAAAGATTTATATATTTTTTTTTAACAAATTAATATGTCTGCAACTAAGCCATTAATCCTAGAAAGGTTCTGATAAAATTACTGCATTCTCCAGAATCGGGGAAATGCAGAAGCACCTTTAACTTCTCTGTATAGGGCTGCAATACTTAACTATTTTCATTGTGTCAAAGACAGATATAGTCCTACAGCCAGTTTGCTAGCAGGAATCTACCAATATTTGTTCCAAGGCATGGAAATATTTCAGTGATGCAAAAGTTCCACATGCAGCTTTTACACCAATGCCACGAGAAACAGAATTCTTACACCTAAGAGAATGCCCTTATCTCCAAGCTATAAGGTCATCATCTCCCTTTCTATTTCTTGGAACATATATAAGGAGGGGAGTTAAAGAATCATAAAAGGTCTTTTACACAAAGATGTATATACTCTTCCCTCTTCAGCCTAACCATTAGGCTCCTACTTTGCGTTGTCTCAAACAACAGAGACAGTGGATCTTGGGCTCCACTGTCCTTGATGCCTGCACTTCATATTAAGCTCTCACTTGGAAACTACAGGATATCATTCTGCTTTTCTCACCTTCCAAAGAGAAAAGCAGCCCTGCTATTACATTTTAAAGGACGATTGCAAGCACCTTTCTGGAAGCAATGGGTCTGACATGCAGACCCAGGGATGAACAGTCATTACAAAGCCTACTATATTCATTAAAGACTCACTCAGCAAGACCACTGTGAAGTAGTGCCCTTTTCTTCCTTGGATATTTCTCCAGTTTCAAAGTAGAACACTACAGCTTTTGTCCTACTCATCTCACAGAACATTTTAGCTGACTGATAAACTAAGGAGAAAAAACAACCCTAATCCATCCCTTGTAAGGAGATTCTTCCATCCTGTTTCCTCACTCACATGAGCCTTTCTCAGACCCTCACTGTCTGTACCAGGGTCTATCCACTATCTCAGTCAGGAGCAAGAGATGCAGAGCAGTGGGCATTTCACTGGCAACAAGGATGTGCCAAGGCTAGGCAGGGATCTGGGCTCATGAATGCTCCTAGCTCTACCTGTGTCTGGTCAAAGCAAAGCTGTGTAGATCTGGAAACTGGCCTACTGCAGCCTCACTGGGGCAGGGGCTGATGGCCCCAAGGGGCTGAAATGGGGTTCTTGGCTAAGGGCAGATTGGAGGTTACCTGAGGAGGCTACTCAGGAAGAGTCAGGGTTGGAGATGCCCTTGGGGCCCTGTCACCAGAACTGCTGTAGGTAGCTGCCCTGCACAGCTGTGGGGTGAACATGAGCCACTGATCTGCCTATCATTAGGATGACAGCTCCTCTTACTTTTAAAGTGTTGCTGTTTAAAATCTCCTGATTTAGCTTTCTTGTCCATATCTTCCAGGGAGGTCATGTTATTGATAACTTGAAACAGCTGAAAATTTTATGTGCAACCATGATTAAAAATATTCAACAGATGCAAACAGTAATTTATTTCTGCTAGTACAAGTGAAATAGCCAAATTCTAGTAAAACAAGCCCTTTGGAAATCTGGCTTGAGTTTGACAAAACAATAAAAATATCATCATTTATGTCCTGCTATTTTCTCCCTTTCTTCATTCTTGATCTCAGTCCAAATGAAAGAAACAATAAGATAAATGAATACATTATCATCAAAATTTTCCTTCTACATCTTGTTGTTAACATAATGTAGAGAAAAACAGTTGGGATTTAGAGGCTTGCAAATTTCTAGGGTGGCAACAGGTATCAGAGTTTCTCAAAATCAAAACCACTTATAAGCTATCATGTCTGTGGGAGAGGATAGCTGTTATCAATCAGTTAGATCTCATAGGACAAAAAGACTGGAAACTTATAAAAGGAAAGCATAGCTCATAAATATATGAGGGGTACTCCAAAAGTAATGCCTCTTGTTTTATGATGCTGGCCCACAATGTCAGAAGCCGATATTGGTGGTATAGCAGTAGAAGTTGAACTTTCCTACCAAGATTCCATTACATTTTGTGGCAAAATGGGATCTGATGTGGAAGTGCAGATGAAAGAAAGGTACAGAATTGAATTCCTCCATGAGGAAAGTATGGCACGGAGACTGCAGTGGATGTGAGCCCAGTGAGGCAGTAGGCGGTGCATTTCAGCAGTGGTAACAGAGACAATGGCTCACCTCCACTGGTGCAGATTTTTAGAAAAGCAGCGTGCAGGCTCTTGTTCATCACTGGTGAAAATGAAGAGCTCATGGTGCTGACTGTGTTGAAAAATAGTATTCTGTACGTGAGATTCTGCTCTATCAAATAGTGTTACTCTGCTCTTTGAACATGCCGTAATTTCAATGGAAATAAAAATGTGGCATTAGTTTTGGAGCAACCTGCAGGACGAAAGCATATTCCAATTGAGTAGTTCAGAGGAAGTCTTAAAGGTATCAAGGAAGTACAGCCCATCACTCTGAATATAGAAATGGGAGCCAAAGATGTTAAGATTAACATTTAGCATATGGACACTAAACAATTAGAATAATATTTTCATAATACAATAGTTTCAAAATTTCCTCTAATTGTCAAGGTGTTCTACAACTAGGCACTTAGACTATTCACTTAGAAAATTCACTATTTTGATATATCTTGAATTGTTTATTTCTGTGGTTTTTTTCAAGGGTGCTCAGTATCCTGCAATCCACTGCATTGGCTGCTCAGTGTTAAACAAAGGTCATGGTTTCCTGTTTGAATGCTACCTAACACAGTACTGATCTTAGACAGCTAGAGAAACCCTAGATCTTAGGTATTAGAGGGTTCAGGATTATCATCAGTGAAGTTACCCAAGCATAGTCCTTTAAAGCCATGTAGCTCCTTGTCATCCCACCCAGTCTTCAGCTGCTGTTCTAGGAGGACACATGCTTTTTGTAGAGCCTCTGTCTTAGCTGCAAGCTCTATGTTTTTGTCCAAGATTCTTCAAGGCCGCTCAAGTCAGTCTGGACATCTCCTTAGGGAACTGAACTGAGCTTTTACAGTCATGAGCAAAACCCTCATCATTCCCTTGAATTCTTTTGGCTGTAAGAAGAGGAATTAGTCATTTGGAGACAACTATGAGTTTTTCTAATTGCTGATTTTCTTTGGGGGAAAAAAAAGGGGGGGGGAGGGGGTGGAAGGGAAAGAAACTAACAGGTATTTAGAGGTGCTTTAGAAGATTTTCAGTCTGGACACTGAAGCTGGAAACAAGATGGACAACACCTTCTACACAAAACAGTAAGAGAGACAGCAGACTCAGGTCTATTGTTAGAAACTTCCTGCTTGCTTGTTGTAGTGCTCCCAGGAAGATCACCCTCAGGACAGTCATGTGGTGTGACCTACCCTACAAAACTGTGTGCCTTAGCTAATTGCCTGCCTAATGACCTATGCATAATACTTGCCCAAAAAGTTTCTGTGATGAATGTTTGGCACCAAGATCTGTCCATGTGATTTGAAAGTTATGGTTCATCACACGCAGGAGTAGTGAAAGTCCAGCTTATACCACTTCACTTTCAGCACTTCCTCAAAATTTGATCTTTGCACTGTAGGGAGTTTTGTAAACAGAACCACTGGTTTAGTACTGCAGTAAATATATTATATGTTCTTCTAAAGCATCAGATTTTTACAGGCCTCCTGGCAAAGACTAAAATGAATAACATGCAGAATGTACTAATCTGCAGAAAGAACCATGAACGGTAATTTATGTATCTCATAAACAGCTAGCGAGCTGTTATTTTACCAGCACTATTTTGAGGCTTCATTATCTCACAGAGATGGGCAAATCTGCAAACTTTCATTCATTCGGCAATCTGCAGTGCTTAGTTGTGCAAAGTTTAGAAGTTTGAATTAGAACATGCCATTTGAAACAGTCAATTGGAAGGAAAAGTATTGCCATACACAATTAACAATTAACTTAGCAACTGTAACTTGCAAGAATAGCACAAATTGCTCAAATCAGAAGTAGAAATTAGGCAAATAGAAACTGCAGTAAGCTTAGATTTGTGGTAACTGGTCAATCTTCTCAAATAATCTTGTGAAATGTTGGGAACTGTATCTCATTTGTACCATTTACTATAGAACTAGGAGTCCTATTTCTTAGTCTTGAAACAGCCTGGAGTGAGGTTGACCATTATCAAAAGTTACTGCCTCACATTTGGCTAAGACATGTTCATGACATGGCCTGCATGTCTGAAGTGGTCGGAGCATTTTTTCTTAGTTGTTGACCATGCAGTGAGAATTGTACTCCTGTGTGAGGCTATAGAGACCAGTAATAAGCCAAGGATGGAGTCACTTTACGGACACTACATCAACTTCTGTGACACAAACAAACAGATGCTTGACATCATTTTAACTTCTGTTGCATAGTAGCTCAATAGATTCTCACTATTGTCCTCTTGATGCAAAGCATTAAGTTGGGGAGTTTCTAGCCAGATCCAATGAAGAAGTTCTCCAGTCCTGAAATTTTCATTTGCTTTTCAGTTAAAGGAGCTCTATGTCACTATACATTTTTACCTGTTTGTATGGTTTCATATTATCATACACAGTCACGTGTATTACATTAAAGAACATTTCTAAAAACTGTGGAAAATATACTTTAACTAGCAAAGTATAGTCTAAATGAGACAGAACAGCAAGTGCTCGTGTGTACTGATTCTGGATTGTCTGTTATTCATCGGCTGACTGTTGGGTGGGAGCACATCTACTGTTTCTATTTAGAGTTGCTCATGAGCTGTGTGTTCTAATGCACACAGGTGGTGGTCATTTGAAAAAGCAGAAAATAGTGCTGATTATTGAGCAAAGTTTCCAGCTTGCACACTAAGAAAACCTTACCTTCTCTTTGGGTTTGGACTGGTTAGTTTCTGGAGGCATGAAGAGTGCAATGCACCACTTCCAGACTAATTCTCTCCATACATAATGAAGGTTATACTGTTCAACATGTGAGCCAGACTCTAGACTTCACTTAAATCTTTAATATATAATAACAAAGTGTTTAAACAGATACTTTAAAAATATTAAAATGGTCCAATTTATCAGTCTATACTATCCCACAACAGAGAGCACATTCCCTATTTTCTCTTTTGCAAATCATATTCATTATTTTTTCACCTTTCTGGTCACAAAATTCAGGCCCTGAAACAGCAATGACACATTTATTTATTTATTATAAATCAGTGCATAACTTCATTACCCAGTACAGTACCTTTAGGTCACAATAGTAGATTAAAAGCATATACTGTTTCTGAACTAAAAAATACTGTACTGTGCAAAACCAATTCCATCATTTTAGGGTATTTTTCCACTAGATTTTGTTTAAGTCAAACGTGTTGAAGCATTCCCTTTCTGTTCTTTATTCATTTTATCTTCTAGATAAGTTGACAATCCCTCACATGGACTTTGCCTGTATGAGCCTGCTATTTGGTTAAACTGCTTCAGAGCAACTACTTTGTGGTCAGGGCTGTTATATTTCTGTCACATTCACTTTCTGTATTTGAAAGAATCATTCGCTTTCACTTCTGCACTGAGACATTTACTAAAATAGGAAAAATAGGCACACAGTGACTGTCCTGATATTTAGGTTTTGTATTCCCTTTGTTTCTGTAACTCCTTTTGCAATCAGTGCTACATGATAAAACCATTTACATGGTTACTGAGCTATCACCTAAAACCGCACAGGCATAGGCAGAAAGGTAAGTCTTACAAAAAAAAAGCATTTGCAAAATCAGTTATAAGGCTGTTTCAAACAAAATTTAATCTAAATAGCAGCCTCTTGATGCTGTTTATTTGTTATTGTCTTGCTGTGAACCCCTATCTGCGAGATAGAGTAAGTAGATGTAAAAGCTAGCTTATATCTTCTGTTCAAAATGGACTGCTCTGATCACTGCTAATTGATGGATTCATGAAGGGTGCCTTAGCCAGGAGAAAACTTAGCAGAATCTTATCAATTTATAAAAATACCTAAAGGGAGCGTGCAAATTGGACAGAGCCAGGCTTCTGTCCCAGGACAGAACAAGAGGACACAATGGACACAAACTGCAAAATTGGAGATTCTGTCTGAACACCAGGCAGCACTTCTTTACTGTGAAGGTGTACTGGGTTTATGTGGCAAGCATCTGGTAGTAGGGCTTTGCAGGACTGCCCCCTGAGCAGAGCCCAGAGCTGTTCCAGTTCAGATCAGAGCAGCTCATGCTGCTCCAAAGGGGCCCACTGCTGGGCAAAGCTGTCTCCTGAGCAATGCTGGGTGTGCTCTGGGAGCACAGATTTAAGAAAGGGAAAAACTGCTGCACAACAGCAGCCGGGAGAGAGGTGTGAGAAATGGGAGAGAAGGAGCCCTCCAAGGTGGGCACCAAGGTCAGTGCGGAAGGAGGGCAGGCGGTGCTCTATCTGCAGAGCAGAAGTTCCCTACACTGAGTCTGTTTTGCCTCTGACAGCAATTGGTGACTGACCTCCCTGTCCTTATTTCAACCCTTGAGTTCTTTTTCTATTGTGTTCACTCCCCACACCTCTTCCCTTGAAGAGAGGGAATGAGAGAGTGGTGTGGAGTGGTGTCCAGCAGCCCATCAGAGTGAGACAAGCATAGTGAGTGTCCAAGTAATAGAACAGACTGGGGAGTCTCCCTCTTGGAGGCATTAAAAGCTGCATGGACATGGTCCTAAGCAACCTGATCTAGTTGCCCCTGCTTAGGAATGGGATGTGAGTGCCAGAGGTCCCCACCAACATTATCTATTCTGTAATTCTGTGATAAAATACTCCTTACATGTTTTCCTGCTGTACTCTGCAGGATCTGATAAGCTCATTTCAAACCTTTCACTTTAGCACAGCTTCCTATCCTGGACACATCAGTTTAACATTCCATGTGATAAAGTTCCCCTATCCTCTCTTGGTTCTTAAATTATATGAGATACATAAAATAAGCATGTAGGAGACTGGAAATCCCCTTCTCTACCACAACCAGCAACATTCCCCAATGAAAATACATTGTTTTTAAGTGGTGATAAGTCTTGATTTACATATTTCAGTTAAAGTCTCTGTCACCATGAGTCCAGGTATTTTGGATTCAGTTCTTCAGGGAATAGATACGGTTGAGGAGTTTAAATCAAAAGGACTTTTCACATGAAGTAAGTGAAATGCCTACTTAATTTGCACAAAATCAAGTTCAGAATATTGTTCTAACAGACTTTCAAGAGGAGAACACTATTTTAAAAATCGTTAAAGTTGATTTTATGCAAGAAAACACATTTAAAAAAAGAAACCACTCAGAAGCTCTTAACTGCAAATCTAATTGTTACTCCATCTTGTGTGACAGCTAAACTAAATGGAGACTCACTAGAACATCATAAAGAAATCAATTAAATCAGGCTTCCACTGTAGAACAAGAGAAATCTGTAAGGAATTCAATACTTGCTGATAGCTAATATGTTATGCTTCCTAGAGAAAACATCAAACTCTATTAGCTAAGCAAAAGAATAATGAGTGCATTTCTTTCAGAGCTGGCAGCCTTTCAAGGGAGCATATCACAAAGGAAATATTACAGAAGGATCTCATCTGAGAAACCAAAAGAATAGCACTGTCAGACTACGATAGTCACGTATTAACATTGAGGAGAGTGCAACAAGAGCTCTGTAGCTTTCAAAGACCTTCAAGTTTCATGTCTACCATTTACCACAGCTGCAAAGTCATCCCCATAATCAATGGATTGTGAGAGATGACTCCAGAAGGCAATTCAGCCACCTGGAAATTATGCCAAATGAGTCACCATAAGCTACTCGGTACTGAAATTCTTTTGATTATAGGTACTTACCTGTAATCAAGTACCTTTGTAAACTTTAGGAACCCAGCAGAAAAGAACTCAGAGTCTCTGAATTCTTTGCCTTCCCCAAATGTTGGGGATATGACTCATGATTCAGAGAAGCATCATAAGTAATGATATCATTATAGTAGGGTAATTTTCTCATTTTCTTGTACCTTCTAAAGCTAAAGCTCTGTCTGAGGGGAATTAAGTATAAAAATAGAAGCTAAAGGAGAATGCCTTGTTTTGAGGTAGCCCAAGATTTTTTTCAGATGAATTTCAGGGTATTGTTTTGAGCGTGTACCCTGAATATCCATCAGCATGAACTTCACAGCATTCAGCCAGAATGCTACAGAGGCTTTATTTCTCCACTCTTTTGAAGTTTATCAGTCTCAGAATATTGCCACTATCTATGAATATGTGGTTACAAAACAGCTTTTGTGCTTTTGCACTCTTAAAAGCCCATTACACTTACAGCACCTCAGATTACATTCTTGTACTTCAGTAATTACAGAGTCAAGCAGGACACTTTCTCTATTTTAATTTTAAACTTAAATCTGTGGTACTGAGTCTGCTTAGCAAGCACACACAGATGCAAATGCATGCATATGAAGCCTTCATCGAAGTCTACAGTAATTTGAGGAAATCTTGAAATCAGGTAGGGTTTCTCCAATAATATTCAAAGGCACTAAAATATATCCCATGGCCATTAAATGCTTGACCATGAAGGCTCAGTGAGATGATCTTGAATTTTGATCCACAAGAGGAAGTGATGCTGCCCTGACCTCTACAAAACACACAGATCTCTTATTTCTCCCTCCTGCTTTGAAACACTCTACTAACATGTTCTCCAGTACTGAGCTCCTTCAGGAAAAGTTCCCACCTGTGTCACACGATTGAAAAAATGACTGTCCTTTCTTAGCGCCATATAAATTCCATCAGAAGAGATATTAAAGCACAGTAAACTTGAGTGTAATTAGCAGTCTTATAATCATATGATCACAGAATAGCTTTGGTTGGAAGAGTCCTTAAAGATCTTCAGGCTCCAAACCCATGGCATGGGCTCTTTGTTACCAACCAGACTGTGCTGTCCAAGGCCCATCCAACCCAACTTTGAGTGTCAGCAGGGATAGGGCGCCCACAGCTTCCCTGGGTAGCCTGGTCTTACTCTTGTAATGCTTAGTTCAGTTACACCCGTGGTGAACCTGCAGAACTTCCATCTGGTTTCCTCTTGTAACCCCTCTGCTTGATGGAAGCCATAGCTACCAGCTAACTTTTGGAGTTTTCATGTCACGTTTCAGCACATCATCTGATGCCAAAGATAAGGACAGAACATATTGCATGTCAACACTATAAGCTGTAAGCAAGTTATTGGTATGCAAGGTGTAAATCGTTGCCTAAAGGAGATTTTACTCTTATGTCACAAATCCTCCAGGTCAAATATAGTTCACAGATAGAAAAAAAAAATGTGGAAACGAGTTTATCTTCATTTAGCTTGCCCTGTTTTCATCCTTCTGGACTTTAAACATGTTTTCTGAGGGCTCTGAACTTCAAATTTCCTCCAGCTATTTATTATTGATTTAATGCACCTTTAAATTTTGCCCTTCAAATAATCCAGCTGAATGTCACAGAATGTTGTCCCTTTAAGCCAAGATTGTGAACCAATATGCAGAGCTGACTGTGTTGACCTAGTTAGAGATTTCTGTTACACAAGGCAGAAAAAAAAGTTGAATCATCACATACTCTCACTGTCACACAAGACTAGTACTCTCTGTCCTTACTATAGATCAGTCAACAATCAACCATTATAAGAAAGAAGGAATTTCCTTATAGAAGGGAAACCAGAGGAAAAAATATCGGTCAGTGATGGTTTTGCTCCTAGTAGGTTTTGACCTCTTAATGGCAGCACTCACTTTATGTCTTTTCTGTGGCTATGGTCACATTACAATATAATATTCTCTGAAGTGATGAGCTTTGATGAGCTTCTTAGTTGTTTAAATATATATTCTTATCATATCCAAAGAGCTTAGCTGAGACTGTCTTGAGTCGTATAGTATCTTAGTCATTTCCAGCAACATCATCCTTCATCATCTGACTTTTTATATATATATAAATATATAAATCCACTGTCTTTGCAGAAATTACGCTTTGTGAAGAAATGTTTTAAAGTGAAAAGATGTGGAGATCCTCTGTATGCAGATCAAGAGCACACAGCTGTGTGGATGGAGTATTTTAAAGTAAGTACAAAGTCTGCAGAAAGCAGGGCCAGAACAGGGTACCTGTACAACAGTTACTGCCCCTCTTGTGTTATTACACATGAATAAATTCATACTTTCTATTGAACATTGCATATTGCATGTTCATAGAGACCCATGAAAGGTACCAATCACCTTTCCTCACCTTTCTGTCAAAGAAGCACGGGAGCAGAAGGACATTCCTCTTTCTGTAAATATCTTACTTTGAGCTTACAGATGCTATCACAGACCTGCTGACAACCTAGATCCTAAATTCTAGGCTTGATGAATACAGCCATTGATGTTGCTATTTCTATGTGAATTTGCAAGCTGAGAATTGACAGCCACAATCAGGTTTCTGGAGCTGATTACAGTCATCCCGTTTCAGGCACTCAGAAATGAGCTTGGTACTATGTTGTCAGAGCTGTTCCAAATTTCTTGGTGTAAATGTGAATTTGCCCTGCAGTTTGTTAAATATCTTACAGTAATTTTAGTAATGGTCAATGTAGTGGCTAATTCACCATTGCATTCTTATTTTGGCTTCAGGATATCTTTAGTCTTAAGACTTGACTCCAAAAAATCTCCTTAGCTTTCTGAATTTTAAGCAGCCATATGAAATATCTCTGTAAGCACGCAGGAAATATATGTTCTCTTTTCTCTCTGAACAGCTCCAGGGGGCATATTCTCACAGTCTCCTGTGTGTTGTGTTCCCACGACTGTTATATAACTAAATTTAAAGCAGCCTATGACAATGAATTGTCATCCTGCTTTCAGACACCACTGTTCCCTCTGATACCAACACTACCCATCCTTGAAGTAGTACTTGATGTGGCAGATCTTACAGTTCTGCTTTCTAGCAGATAAAAACTCTTTTGTACAGATTCAAGGTACACCCTGAATGCAATTTGTTTTACATATACTACTTCTGGCACAAAGAAGGTCAAAACTCAAGTGAAGAGATCTCTCTCAGAAATCTCAGGAGCACTCCAGACAACCCTGCAAACAAATCCACAGCCTCCAGGTGACCAAGGATAAAGATTTCCTCACAGACAGAGAAAACAAGAGGGAAGACATTGTGCAAAAGCAATGCTCGGGAAGGATATTTTCCTTTTACAAAGAAAGGCACAATTTTATGCAGACTTCCTATATGGCCAGTCCTTAGTGTCCTTGCTGCTCCATCCAGGCCCCACATACTGGGAATTAACTCATAACTCTTAATCACTGAATAACTTAGATGACTGTCATTATGGAACTGGTCTGTTGGCCATATCTGTACTAATGAATTTAACTTAGCCAAGGTTAAGATTGAGCACTGGTACTTGATCCAGGCTGCTACATGGCTGGCACATACTCACACATGGCTCTCTCCTAACACCAGATAGCATTCTCCCACACATAGCCAGATTGGAATCTAGGTTCAATATGAGACACAGACTATCTATCTCCATTCACGATTCTAATTTTGGTGAGAAGGAGGGTTTAAGTAGATGTAAGATATTCCATGTCCCTTGTTTTCCACCCCAGAGCATGGTCCTAATTTATTATTATTATTATATAGGCACAGCCTAGCAGGTTTGTGATTCAAACTAACTTGCTCTAAAGTAGACAGAGTCCTTCCCCCAATAGTCATTAGTCTTACTGACCCCCAGTAGTTATTTATATTACAACTCTAATCCTAAACAATGCATTTTTTATAAGATACTCCCTTTATCTAAGCAGAAAATATTCAAGGTAGTGAATCTGTTTTCTTGTGTTGTGATTCTGGCTTTGAAATATACCTGGGTTTCCATGAGAGTCACCTAGTTGCTTTGAAAACAGAATGCTCTAAGTTTGGAACTAAAAAGAAAACAAGAATTTCCTATTGTGTCTTAGCTAACAAAAGGTTTTGAAAAGAGATATTTGCAGAGGGGAGGAACAGTAACTCCAAGTAAAGGAACAATTTTATTCATAGGGTTGTGATACTCATGCCTCTAGCAGCAAAGGATGGATACACAGATCCTGGATTGACTCCCAGACTTGTGTCCATACGTGGCAATTCTTTATTTCACCATCTGCTTTTTATGAACTTTTTTTTTTTTTAATCAAAGAACAACAATTTAACAAGAAATACACTGCATTATGGCAATCTCTCAGTGCTCCTTCTTATTCAGTTGTGTCCAGTTTAAACCTCCAATATGTCCAGGTATTCTTCTGCCTTTCCTTCATTTCAATAGTAGTGATCTATCAAATCACTTTCTTCTAATTGCCTACTTACTTCTGCTGCAAAGCTTATTATGTGCTACACAAAGCAGCTGGGTTGTAAAGGATGCAACTTGTTATGCCATCACGTTTTTTTTGCTGTTCTCACATTTGTTACATTCATATACACATGTATTTGCATGTGTATGTATATGTATATGCTTATGCATTTGTATATGTATTTTTTAAATAAATTGTGACTATTTGGGGACATTACTCTTATTTTTAATTACATCAGACAACAGATACTAAAACAGTACTCAGATCATCACAGCAATATTTAATTCTTATTATAATTCTGATAAATTGCAATTTTTAACTGTAGTTTTATGAACAATGGGTAAAGAAATAACATACATTAATCACAGATAAATCATTGCTTCCATTAGCATTCATCGAGCTGTAAATCAGTAGAGCATTTAAAATTTTTAAATGGATACACTGCATACCTCTATCTATCTATCTGAGGGAAAAAAAATAAAAGTATATTGAGAAAAAATCTTGCCAAAAACGACTATTAGATATTTTCTACTAGATCAGTTTGTAGAGAATAATTAGACATATCTAATTTCCTATATACCAGTTTTTATTCAAGGATGCATGCTACCTTTTTTGAAAATTACTATCTACTTCTGGAGTAAGCATGACCAATCAGCTGTCCTCTCTGCCAACAACTGAAGTCCAGTTTCCTTCTCCTTGGCACAGACTATCAAATTCAGTTGTGTAGTGATATGTCAGTGTTCTTTCCAGGTATGGCATCAGATCTTGAAAGTCCATCTAGATCTTTTATTGTGTTGAACTGGGACTTGGTTCATTTTTCGCTGACACACATAGAGACCAAGCCTTAATCTTTTCAAGCTCTCACTAATGAGGATATAAGAGTTACTCTTGGTTCTGTGTATTTCACATCCTTCTTTTTGTCCAGTCATTAGCAAAACACTTAGGAAAATTCATTAACAAAGATTTAAAGTCTATTCGCCACTTCTTAAAATAAACAGGATAAAGAAAAATGGCTTGCTTTCTACTGGCATTAAATTGCTTTCCTTCAGCAATCAGAATTCTATATGGAAACCAATTCCAGTAAATAGGTATTAGTTAGAGAAATGGCTTGATAATCACAACTCTCCGCGTTACTGGGATTTCTCATTTATCTTCATAATCCTTAACAAAACATGTCCTGTAAAAATTACTACAATGAAATTTTATTTCATAAGATACAGTAATTCTTCAGTTTGTTGTTATTTTTCTGAACCAATTTGAATTTCTTAGATAATGAAATGCAGTGCATATAAGTTGCATTTGTAGCACTTTTGCTATAAGACATCAGGTCATACCTACTACAAAGAAGCCAAGTCAGAGCAAAAGTAGATCTGTAAATGTAGCTTCTAAGTGTTTAAGATTGCCAGTATTGGAGCAGACCAGTGAAGAGCTAGATTTTTTTCAAATGCTGAGGTTCCCTCTTTGGACTGCTAGAAATATCATTCAACTGAAGATACAGAACTCCCAGCTTGAAACTGGGTGTAGCTAACATGTGAAAGGTCAGTTATGGTGCAGTGGGAAGTATTTTACTCTTGCAGATCACCACCTGCACATGGAGTGTTCTTTGATATAAACATTCCCACAGAACATGGGAACAACTTGTTTATGAGAAGAAACAGTGCACCCATTTTTCTCAGTTCCGAAACAAGGAAGTTCAGAGGTTGATATAAGCGTTCCCCAGCAGGAATAAACTGTGAACTGCCTTTTATAACTTCTTAAAAGTGGTTCAAGGGATGGATAGTTCAAAGAACCAGTGGTGAACTGTAAAATATTTCTACTGTAGGCCAATAGTTTAAATATGACCTGTTCATATAGTCTAAAAGTCCTTACTATCCGAAGCAATACAGTGCTCTCCACAAAATGGTCTTGTGGTCATAGGCAGTTTCACATCAGAAAAACGTAGTGCCAAAGCTACTGGAACTGTGCTCCTCTGTTAACAGTGCTAGCACTGACATCAAACATTTCAGAATGATCATAGTCAGCTCCCTTCCTGAAGTAGCCCATCTGCGCCAGGAACAGCTAACCAGTGTTCTCACTGGGATGCCCTATTTCTACTCTCCCTACATTTCTGCAAATGTGTTCTGTGCATTCTGATAGCACAGACATAGCATCTTTTGCTGCTTCTGTATACTGAAATACAAAAATCAAGACGGAAGTTAACTGTTGGGCAAGCAAAAATAATTAAAAATCATCACCATTCTATCATAATGTAGTATTTCTTCCAAGGCATGACTGCTTACTCCTTTGAACAGAACTTGTCTGGATATCTTTAACAACACCATCTGGTGACTTCTAGCACAGTAACAGATTTTGCTTGACTGAACTGGCCATGTAAAAAATTATCACTGCAGCACCTGAAGGTTGTGTGAAGTGTCATCTTCTGAGTTAGATACCAATTGTGTAGCTTTTCAGTATCTAATGTAATGTTTCCTGAGAGCAGGTCACAGACATGAAAAGTGTACCCATTTTTTACAAACACTGCAGTCAGTTCTGTAAAAATCTGCCTCTGGATGATGTTGAGAAAATACAAATTGAGTGCATGCAGCTGCTGCTGTTTTGAAATTCTTCTGTTATATTTTGAGACGCAAGTTCTGTAAGTATCTGTTTCTACATTTGAAGCCTTGTGTAATATACATAGTTTCTTTATGAGATATTATATCCTGTTTGGATTTTTTCTATTTTATGTCCAAAAAGAATAGATTTAAAGCTTCTGGAACCAGAAGCAAACAAACAAACAGAAAAAGAATATAACTGTGTTATGAACATAGAAGAAAAGTTGGTTTTCAAAGACATTCATTTAGGCATAACTAGGAAATGTCAATATTAGTTTGGAATAATTAGAAAGTGAATTATGTAGGGAGGGAATAGCCTACAATAGGAAGTTCTGATGAATATTTCAGTGACTGGAATCAATATTTACTTTACTTGGGTTAGCACTGCACAACCTATCTACTAAGCAGATAAAAATAATTTTAAGGATGCCAGGAAAAGCTTTAGGAAACTCATTGCAATCACAGATTGTTGACCATCAGTATTACTGCCAACTCCTTGGGCTGCGTCTCAGAGCTTCATGGATTAGGGCTCACAGATCTCCCTGGGAGTCTGACCCCACAGCCAGGGAGGAGGCTGTGCTGGAGGGGGTTAGGTACAACAGGTGTTGCCCTTATTTTTGCTGCTCTCTGGAATGTCTTGGCCTCCAACCCAAGACATTCTGCTTTTTCTTCCTTGCATGTAAGCCCAACCTTGAAGTAATATTCTCTTTATTTAAATGTCTGACACTGTTTTTAAACTGTGTGCTATTAGCATTTCGGATATATTTTAGATCAGAGTTTAACATGCCTTGGTGGAAAGCTGTCCTGCAAATAAAAACTTGACATAACCACCTTGAATCCGATGTTATCTATGGATGTTAGATGTATTCAGAAACTCCAGCTCAGGGCATTTTTAAGCATTAATGTTTCACATAACATGTGGAATACATAAAAGACTCTGAATCAAGGAATTTCCTTTGGTATGTTTTGAAGACAGTGTTTGAGATCTGCTGTGTTGCTGCTAACTGACAGAAAAGTTACACTGGATTTGCATAAAAAACTAGCTTTACATTTTATTCTAACTTCTATTTGCAATTTAAAATGTGATTAAAGATCTATGTTGAAAAATACTCTGTATGTGTAGGGAGGCCTGCATACAGTCTATAATTACAGTAATAAAGTAGAAGGAACTGCTTATTTTCTTGGTTTCCTTTTACAGAACCATTTCCACATCCTCTGTTATGTGGTGGTTTTTTCCAAAAAGAAAAAAAAAGTACACATGGTGAAGAGAAGAAAATCCCCCATGGGGTACGTTGCTGTTTCCACGGTATAAATGGGAAGTGAGAAAAGATTCAAGTTTCTTTGAAGTATTAATTTCTGAATGTAAACCACGTCAACAACATGAGTTGCAGTGTAAACATTCGTGAGTGACACACAACTGGAATAGGAAAAGAGAAAAAAAATGCCTGGCCAACCCAATAGCAACTGAAGTGCAAAGTGCTATCAAAAGCAGTATTTGCCTCTCTTTCTTGAGAGTTTTTCCATGGGAAAAGAGGGACTATACAAGAGTAGGCCTTAAATACAACTGTGCAAATTACAAGTGCTGCTCTGAAAGTAATGCCTCTTATTTTATTACGTAGGCAGCAGAGGTGGATGTGAGTGGTATGACAGTAGAGGTTGCACTTCCCACCAATATGCCATTAAATGTCGTTGCCATGTAACAGATGGCTACAGAGGGGCACTCTGACAGAACGGCTTCTGATGTGGAAGTGAGTATGAAGCAAAAGTGTAGAACTGAATTTGTCCATGCAGAAAAAAACGGCACCCATTGACATTCATTGACATTTGCAGTAGGTTTACGGAGAGCACAGGTGAAGAGGTGGGTGGTGAATTTCAGCAGTGGTGACAGCAATGTGAAAGACTGCACAGCCACACACAACTTTCACATCACAAAATGAAGAATGTCTTGATCAGCTCATTCACTTGAATCAGCTAATTGTGGTGACTGTGTTGAAAAATACTGTTTTGTATCTGAGAATTTGCTCTATCAAATAGTGTTCTTGTAATATTGTATCTGCTGTAGTTTCTATGGAAATAAACAGGTGGCATCACTTTCAGAGCGACTTACATATCTGGTAATTTGATATGTCACCAATGCAAAGCAGGGGAGCTACATCCTGGAAAAGGATAGCTCACTTGGGATGATGAGGATTACCTGCAGTTACATCATGCCAGTAAAATGATTAGCCCAGCAAAGCTGTGCAGCATCAACCTGGCTTTCAAGGCCGAACATTATTGGTAGTGTTTACTACTTACATTGTGGTTCAGATACTGAGGTCCAGGTCACCCATCTGGTCAACCACCACCTATTATAAGTTCATAAAGGCACTGGGCTTGCTCTTAGATTGCTTGCTGATGGGGAGATTGGAAGTGACTGGTAGCTGACATGCCTCAGTTGAAGCCAAAGTATTGTGTCTAACACAGAATCACAGAACCACAGAATCATAGGGGCTGGAAGGGACCTCCAGAGATCATCGAGTCCAACCCCCCTGCTAAAGCAGGTTCCCTACACCAGGTCACACAGGTAGGCATCCAGGCGGGTCTTGAATATCTCCAGAGAAGGAGACTCCACAACCCCCCTGGGCAGCCTGTTCCAGTGCTCCGTCACCCTCACTGTAAAGAAGTTCTTGCGCACATTGGTGCGGAACTTCCTATGCTCCAGTTTTCGGCCGTTTCCCCTTGTCCTGTCTCCACACACTGCTGAAAACAGTCTGGCCTTCCCACTCTGCCCCCCACACCTTAGATATTTATAGACCTGGATCAGGTTCCCTTTCAGTCTTCTTTTCTCAAGGCTAAACAGACCCAGTTCACTCAGCCTTTCTTTATAGGGGAGATGCTCCAATCCCTTCACCATTTTTGTGGCCCTCCGCTGGACTCTTTCCAAGAGATCCCTGTCTTTTTTGTACTGGGGAGCCCAGAACTGGACACAGTACTCCAGATGAGGCCTCACCAGGGCAGAGTAGAGGGGGAGGATCACCTCCCTTTACCTGCTGGCCACACTCTTTTTAATGCACCCCAGCTCATCCCAGGTTAACACCATGAGGTCATCCACATGCTGCACAAGATAAAGTCAAAAATTGAACTTTTTGAGATACAGCCGATGGCAGGATATGTCTACACAAAAATATGTGCAAGCACAATGTGGTGATCAGGGCATGGCTAATATTCAACCAGTTTCAATGTGAATCACACAGAGAGGTGCATGTCTGCAAGGAAACAAGCACCCACAACCTTAGAAAGGACTAAGAGCCTTAATAGCTAAACGTCTTAAACACATAGAAGCACAACAACAAGAGGAATTCAGTGTGAAAGTGGAAGAATGTGGTTCAATTTCTCATGTGATAACATTTTATCATCTCACTTCATCCACTTGTTCTAACTCAAATTCATTGTGATAGTTAAAATTATAATTTAAAAATGTGTACATCTCACATGGGAAAAAAAAAAAAAAAGAAGAGAAGACTAAGGAAACTATATAAAGAATAGTCCAGCCACACTAAAAAACATAAAATCTATAATTAAGAAAGAAAAAAAAAAAAAAAAAAAAGTCTTGTTCTTGCCCTGCTCTTTAAATAAAGCCATTTATGATAAAGTCAAACAAAATGCAATCTGTACTAAAGATGTTGATTTTGTAAGCCATACCATATCGGTAGACTTTTGCTAACTTCAGCAAGATTTTATAAACTGGTAAGAAAATTAATCAGTCAGGCAAGACAAAAAATCTGTGAATATCAAAAGATCAGCATATGCCATTCAAATGATAAATAATAAATAAAATACACATTTTAAAAAAAGCAAAAGGAAAGAAGAATGGAAGTTCTTTAAAATAACAAGACAGCATTTTGTCATAATTCTGTTTCTATGAAATGATTTTATTTTGTGATGTTAAATTAATGATTGCTACATGTATAAGTCCACAGATGTTAAAATGTTTAGTCTACATCTGGACAG
The DNA here is from genome assembly GCF_987193195.1 of Phasianus colchicus. Classification (NCBI taxonomy): domain Eukaryota; kingdom Metazoa; phylum Chordata; class Aves; order Galliformes; family Phasianidae; genus Phasianus; species Phasianus colchicus. The sequence goes on along the minus strand of NC_143437.1, from coordinate 97,363,174 downwards.
TACACTTTTGAAAAATATTACCTTCACCATACATACGGTAAAGGCAATCTCAAACTTAGTTCAGATTTGGGTTTAATAATTATTAACAGTCGTAATTGCAGTCTCTTCACAGTGCTGGAATCCCTTATCTGCCAAAAGCAATCATCCCCACTACCATATAGCTGAGGGCTAATGGAGGCTGACAGTTTGTGGCTTTCCAACTCTTTGTTGACACATTGTGCCACATCACAGTGAGAGAGCAAGGTAGGGATGTCTTCAAAACCTTTGGTTGAGGTCACTTTACATTATGAAAGTTAAACTTCCTCAAGCATGAGAATAGGTACCCAGATTATCCGCTTGCCTGACAATTGGCCTTATCATTAAGCTATTTCTTCTCTCTCTGAGAGCTGGAGTATGCCACTTTCAAGCAGAAGTTGCTATTGCCTGGGTACTATACCAATCAATTGATTTCAGCTCCCTTCCCAGACTCAGACAATTTATTAGTGAGTGTGCCTCCTCAGATGATTTATACACTCATCAACTTGACAGTATTTTGAAGAACTCCTCCTATCCTACTTTGGCAGGTCTTTAATCCTATCAGCAATTACCAAAATTCAACCTGGTCCTTTGCCTTACACCTGCACTCTGATGTTACCTACATCCTTGCTGCTGGATCTCAGCTGACCAAGAACTAAATGTGAGGGAACTGGGGAAAGCAGAAGCAGTTTCTAGCAGCTTTACAAGTGTATCTTTCATTTCCCCTGCGTTTCTTACAGCAAGTAAAACATTTAGTTTCAACTTGAATATAGTGCTGTGTGTCAAAGAAAATGCAATATGTTGAGGGGGCTTAGGTGAGAATCCCAAACAGATTTTCATTTGGATCTTCCAGCCTGAATTGCCTGTCCTCACCTCCACTTTGGCAGCAAAAGAAAAAAAACTTGTCATGCCTGAAGTGCTAATTGTGATGTTTTACATTGGCAAAGTATTAGCAAAGGTTTCTGTTTAGTTGAGTCCTGTGCATACAGCAACATAGAGCTCTTACTCGTGCTTCACTTGAGCAATTTTTGTAACTTTCCATATTAATCCTAATTATATGACTAAAATGCTTTCATAAATAATTTTAAACACTGTACTAATGACTAATAAATATAATGAAGAGTAAGTATAAAGTAGAATGGATCCAGTTAAATTACTCTTTGGTGTCCAATATCTATGGCATGTTTAATAATTAGACTTCTGTCCATCTATAAATAATTATAATTATTTTCATTCATTACTATCAAGCCCAGCAATTTGGCTAATTACTACAAATTGTATTTAACATATTTTCAGTTTGCATTAATAAGCCATTTTTTAATTTCTAATTATCACCATGTCCTTTAAGTTTCTTCTTCTTGATGCCATTTATCTTTGAGAGTGTTAGAAATAAGCCTTCCAAATTTTCTTAGCAATATACTTTCCTTCACTGAAACAATAGATTTTCATCAGTACATGAAGATGTCACTGTACATTACTTGGAACGATGTTACAGCCTGCGGTTTTGAGTGAGAATTGTACTATATGATGGTACTCTCAGATTTTGATAGGTCTCTTTGTCTTCCACACAATGGCATGTCATCCTCTGAAATTCAGTCTGAGATCACGATTTGCAGCAATTTTGAAATCACAGAGATTGAGACTTACCATAACAGGTTCCCATTAAAGTAGCTCTACTCATATCTTCGGAATTGCTCCTAATTTACAAAAGTATTATAATCAGGTCGTGACATTAGATCTAGCCTTGGTTAAAAAAAAAAAAAAAAAAAAGAGAGAGAGAGAGAGAGTAAATATATAAATTACATCAGTTGAAAAGCACTTGAAGAAAGCAACACTATCAGAACTGATCAGGAATTCTCTAGCAAAATGTGTTCATTACACAGAAGATCCTTGTATAAATCAAAATCTTATTTGAAAGCTTTTCCATACACCATGGAACCCAGATTCCCTTGGGATCAAGCCTAGGAGCAGATTTCTAACCTGAGCAGGCTCTGGTCAGCTCAGCTACTCCCTCAGCAGTGCACACAAGGGGCTGGTAGCTAACTGAAATAGTAGGAGTACTGGATTTCATTACCTCAAGTCTCAGGTGCTCCACAACTTGTCTTTTTGAGCTATATTGTAGAGCTCCTACAGCTTTCAGGATCTGAATTAACAAGAGAATGAATCTGGCTTCCACAGTCATTGCTACTCAGCAGCCTGAACTCTCAGGCTACCATTGTTTATGGATTGAGATCCTTGTAGCATGAAGCCATTAGCCCTACAGCTGGTTACTCTGGGTCACCCTTCTCCTATTCTGCCCTACCACCTACGCTCACTTTAGTTGGAAATGTTGTCATTCCTGTCACAAATTCCTTCACAAAATTGTTTTTCTCATATAACTCTAATTGGGACTGCCATAGTCCCAGTATGAGGCTTTTATGAACAGTGCGTTGTAACATTTGTTATTTCCTGTTATTCCCTGTCAAATTCACACATCCCCATTCACAGTATGGACAGCTCAGAAGTCTTTCACATTTTGTGTGAAAATATAATTTAGGTCAACATGCATCTACAGAAAAGTTCAATTTCAGACTATGGGGATACACTCTTCAGAGTCTCGAGTCTTTCATCATTGTTGCCACCTTATAGACTGTCTGAAAAGCAATTTCCCATTCTAACTTGATTATGTTTTATACCTAGAAGTGGATACAGTATCATAACTGGGAGTAATTCAAGGTATTATCAAATTTCGGATGCCAGACCCAAGAAAATATTGGAGCTTGCTCGACTCCTAGTTCTATTCATGATACAAATAAACTCCCAAAATTGGTATCATTCAATCTTCTCTCCTGAAAATGTTCTGAGCTGGGAAAGCTCTTGGTTCTGCTACTCACTATTTGACTTTTCAGTGTCATGGAAGTGCTTTTGAAACATAGAAAAAGAATGGAAATTTCCCTGCACTGATCAGAATAAAGATGTTTATTTTAGAAAGAGAGAGGAGCTAGTTCTGGCTGATGTTAGAGAGAAGCATGCACGTGCATGTTAGATTAGAGGAACCATTCATGAATCATACATTCTTACCCAAATGTTATCCCTGTATTGCTACCCAAGCTCATGTTACCAAGTACACAAGTGCTGGCCTTGAAACGCAGACCTGCCCAAGGGCTAGTTTAATTGACACGCCAGCTTTCCCAAAAATGGTGTGTGTTTGCAGATTTGTGAGCTAGATATGTTCTAACAATGAGTCCCCTTGTAGTCTTTCTCCGTTCTTTGTCATTTTGCAAGTCCTTCACTGCTCATCCAGTTTACCCTGCTGTCTTCTGACAAATCTGGGCTGGGTGCCACAGACTCCCGTATGATCTTGGCAAGTCATTTGGGGTCAGAATTTTACTCACGCTTAATTTGAAGTTGTTCTATTGGTTTCAGTCGGATTATTGAAAGGATGAATTACTGCAGAGAGTAGTGATAGGAAACTTTATAGTTTCAGATATTTTTTGTGAGGGACAGCTCAAGAACTCTGTATTTCCATCTGGTTACATGAATGAATAGTCTATTTTGTCCTAAATGAATTTGAGAAAGGCCACTTGTGAATAAGAGTTTATGGAAGAAACATTCAGGAAGTGAATCTTATTGCATTAGTCAATCCAAGATGTTTCCTGTACACTCCGGGATTCGTATATGTTAATGTGCCTCTTACCAAAGAATTTGGGCTCACAAATACTTTAAGTAACGTAAAGTTCTCCCTCACAACTCAGGTTGTGCCAAAATGGGGCACCAGATAGCCTTTGCATTCGGATGCACAGGATCAGTGTTTGTCTCTTTTCAAAGAATTACAACTTAACAGCTGCCTTAAAGCTGTTCTTCTAGTTTTATTGCTTAAAAAATAGAGCAAGACTGTCCATTGCAAAGGTTTTGGTCTCTGACCTCTCCTAAGCACACAGAGGATCTGAAGAAGATAAGAAAATAAATTTCTATTTCTGTTTTCCTAGTTTTTCACCTTTCTAAAAGTCAGATAAACTTACTATACATATGAATGTTTCTAAGTCAGGGAACCAGACAGCTTAGAATCTAAGTAAAAACATTTCTTTAGGTGGCAGATCTAAACTTGATATTTGATAAAGAGGTCAGAGACATAAGTTTTGCACAAGGGTTGTAGATAATGTGGATGATAGTGGAAACCTGAGGGCAAATGTGCTTTCCATCAGTTCTCTAAGAACAGGTCTCTTTCTATGTAAACAGCTTTGATATTTAGTCTTATGCAAACCTTATATGAATCCCATTTTATGCAAGTGACCTTGGCTACTCAAGGTTATAAATTTCAGCCTAGATCCATACAAGAAGACTTCTAAGCTCTTTAAGAACCTCTTACATATTTGTGCATGTATTCTCATTCTCCCATTCTCCCATCCAGAACTTCCTTGACCATTCCTGTACCAGAAAATTACTCAACACAAGATTTTTGATACGCTTTCAAAAGCGGCAAACTGTGTGCTCTGAGTGATAGAAGGAACATCCTGTCTCTCTATCATCACGATAGAAAGAGCTTATAACCTGGGTCAGCAAACATTTCCAACAGGTGGTACCTATGAGAGTACCTGCCTAATACAAGGTCAGAGAGATCTAAAACAAGACAAGAGCCAGTAATAAGATCAAAAGCCCTCTACAACAGGGCTTCTTAGACTCTCTTCAAACCCTGTGCAACTAAACAGGACAGGTATTTTGTTGGACTTGCTCTGCTTTTCTTTCTGTACAGAGAGCAAATGGAAAACCAATTTAAAAAATTAGCTGTGCCATTCATCCCCCTTGATAGCGGTTAATCCTTGTCCAAATCTTTTTTTTTTTTTTTTTTTAAGTTGATTTTGGCAACTGAGTGTTTGATTCACGCACATTGTTTGTAGATTTGGTTCCTAATCTTATTCCCAAACCATAAATATCTGTGCAATGTGCCTGTAAATCATAAGGACTGGATAAACTATAAAACTTTTGCCCTTCACAGAAGAAAAATCTTACCATTAAGTTTTGTTTCCTCCTATTTTCACTTTGGAAATTAGAGGATTAATATACTAACAACTGTCAATTCTAGAACAACAGGCTTCTTCAGCTCAATCTGGATTACAATAAATTAACTTCTAATTAATGTGTCCAACTATAGTTCAGCTAGGTATCAAGTCCAACATGTTACCAGCAGAAAGTCCCATCTGACAATTTTGCCCCACTCCACACCACTTGCATCTCGTGAAGTAACAAATCAGGCATCACGGACTCCCTATAGATTTGGATGAATATCCCATGCCTGCAGTGCAGGAATTTGAAAGGTCCACATCTGGAGCACAGCATCTTGAATGCAATGAAATATATTTCCTTTGGGAGCTTAGAAGCTGATAACTTCTAACAAAACAGCTCTAGACCAACAGAATTTCATTCGCCTTAATGCAACTAAAACAGAAAATTACTGTAACTGCTAACGATACAATCATGTAGAAAACTGTGCAGAATTTTCAAAAAGGACTTAAAGAGGAAAAAAAAAAAATCATAAGAATTCAAACAGAGTATTGATTTTATTCGGAGAAAATTTTGAAGAGCCCTGTGGAAAAAGCAGTACTGGTTTGCAAAATGCTAACCATTATTTAGCAAAAGCAGGTCAGGCCAAGCTCCTCCAAGCACTAAGCTGATTTCGGTGCCCTTGATTTCTTTGTCTGTTTTTTCTTTTTGAATGCACAGCCTCACAGAGCAGAAAAGAAGAAAAGATGCTGGCTCTTTCTTAGAAACACTGTTACCCACTTGGGCCCTTGTAAATGAGCTCAAAATGAGGAATTATATTATTTTAATGTTATAAAGGAAAATGAACTGCAATTTGATTCTATTTTCTTAATATTTTTCTGCCAAACAAGCTCTTTTTGTTTAGCTTTATCTCTGTATAGTGTTTCATAAAAGGCTATATTTCAGGATAAATAAATAGTGTTCAACAGAGGAAACTTACAAATTTTGATGAATAATACTGGAAAACCTACACTCTCCCCACAGGCAATTCAAATGCTCCAAACCAAACTAAGCTGATTTTCAGGAGATAGAAGAATTAATTATTTTTTTTTTTCACTTTTGAATACAGAAGTTTTGGATATAAATGCACATGGGATCATTCCTGAGTTCAGAGCCAAACCTAAACCTTCTGTGGTTCAGCAAACACTGTGTTTCCATAGATAAACAGACTGTAAGCTTGGAAATTCAAAAGGCAGATGAAAAATAGGGGAAACAAAGAAAATTTGCAAAATAGAAATACATCGCTTTAAAATTTTGCTGGTGCCATTGTAAGAACAGGGAAAGAAAAATGGCATATTGAATACTGAATTTATAGGGAAATGTTTTGGGTACTTTTCTAAACTTTTATATAGATGTATCTCCTGATGTTTTGGGTTTCTGCTTTCTTGTTTGTTATCTCTGAGATGTTTCTTAGAAGATTCATTCTGTATGCAATGGAAATATTTTAAGAATGTAAGTCTAACTCCATGGAAATTTCCAAACAACTTTGTGTAGTAGGTCTGTTTAGGTAGATGAACCAAAATTAAAAGATTTCAAGCAACAAGATTTTCTAGGGTATCTAAGGATTTTGGACGTATCTTCCTTGCCAGAAAGAGGAAATGATTAGCCTACTGGAGAAACCAGTAGCTCAATGTGCAAAAACAGCACTAAAAATCTCCTGTGTCTGAAAACATATCTCCTGTATTTATATCAGCAGTGGGCCAAGTGTCTTGCTTAATAATTTAAGAAGAAATGTTAAAGGTACTAATGGGAAATGAAACCTCCAGTTGACACAAAACAAAAGCACAAGTTAAATCATTTTGTTGAATTCTTGCCTGTTTCATGCAATCATTCACTGTCGTGGCTTGTGTTTGCCGCATAGTTGCATATTTTTTCCCAGAATACTGAACAGAACTCATACCATAAGTGCTGACTGTAAATGGTAACTGTAGGAAACAAATAGATATATAAGCAGATGGGGATTATGCAGAAGAAGCCCTGTGTCGTTGGAATAAGTTACCATCCCCAGCTTGCCACCAACTGCTTATCATGCCCTCATCTCAAAGGTTATCTAATCCTACAGCAGAGCTGCTGAAGGGGAAACTACTGTACCTTCTGCATTGAAGATAAGACATCTTATCAAAAATCTAGTCAGGCTAACCTCATTTTGACTGAGAGATTGAGGAACTTGCATAGGATGGGTTTAAAAGGAGTAGCTGCCAAAGGAAAGGCAAGACCAGGGTCTCAAAAACAATGTCTGTTTGTATGGAGGGATCTGGAACAGGACACTCAAATACAACTTTAAAAACATTCACCAGACTCTAGGCTGTCTTCCTAATATATGCAGACGATATTCAGGGGAACATAAACGAGGATGAACTGAGTAGAAAAGATCTCAGGGAGGTAGTCCTGATAGCCAATGTAGATACACCATGTGCTGTTTTTAAAGCCATGATCATGCTGATGGATTTTCCTGGATGGGACTATTTGAGAATCCCTGCTATGTTTGGAACTCTTTTGGTGTATTCACCATATTCAAATATTATTCTCCATTCCCTCAGTCCTTCATTCCTGATCACTTGTTTTACAGCTGTCTGTTACACAATCCAGTTTTAAATCCTTGGCACAAATGTCTTCACTGTAATCCCAAGTGCTAATCTCTTTTCGCAAACTAATGGTTCCCCAAATTCACATGATTTGGAAGTCTGTTTTCAGTCAAATGTGGATCGATATCCTTAACTTCTTTCTTCTTTTTTTCTTCCAGTAAGTATCACTCTTTTTTTTTCTAGGCATCTTGCTGCAGACTCAGCCAAAGTCTTTATGAGTCTTTTTGTCTTTCTGTATAACAGAAAGGAATGAAATGGTTTAATTTTTAGACATGGAACTTGTGAACTATTTCTCTGCCCTCATAATAGGAAAAGAGATTAGTTAAAATGTAAAGAATCCCCCCCAAAAAACAGACTCAAAATCAGTGATTAAACACAGCACAGACTAATCTAAGGGTCTTTCTACCTGGAGAAAGTATACCTTCTTAATTATAATGCTAAAGGTGAAGTATTTCAGCTCCATTCCCAAATATGCAGCTTTTCTGAATGCTCATGCAAACTGTGCCACTACATTTTTAATCTTGTATAAAAGAGGAACAATTATGACTTTGAAATTATGCTTCCACTTTTTGACTGAGATAGTCTCTGAATAGCTGAACAGATTGAACAACATCTGTATCAGGCTAGCAGTTGTTTATTCTTTTAGGATTACAAATGACACGAGCTGAAGTCAAAAATAGTGTGAATGAAGAAAGGATCTTTCCTCAGCCAACAACATTAGCCTAGGACTACTACTGTAGTATAAATTTAGTGAAACCTAGCTCTTCCAGGAGTCAGGAAAATATTGCCAATGCTCAGAGGATAGGACTGTTTCAGCAAAGCCATATGAAGGATTTTCAGCAGTGCAAAAAGAAACCTGACATGTCAAACTAAGGAAAAAGAAGGCCTGCTGGGCAACACTGATGCTGCCACAGAATGAAATAGAGGAGTAGGGAGGGACAAGAGTGGTACAAAAATCAAGTAAAATGACTTGAAAGCATGGCACTTTGCATCTTGCTGCTGTGAAGATGCTGGGTTTGGGAAATGAAGTGGGAAAATGTCTGTTTCTCCTAGCAGAGCCCTGCCTCCAGCCACACCATCATATGTCTTCAGCAGTAGCAGCAGCAAAACTGGCTTCCCAGGGTCTGGGTGTCTGCAAAGCCTGAAGCAAAGACAGAAGGGGTTTTTTGTTTCTTCTGACAGTCTTCTAGACAGCTGCCTACTCTGTCTATATGCAGACATCTGATAATCTCTTTGGATCTCAATGAATCTGTTTCACCAATTAATTTTTTCTCTGGTGTGGGAGACTTCTGCATACTTAGGGATAGTCTATTTAATTGTAGTAGTATATAGCTTTTGGAGAATCATAGAATCATAGAATGGCTTAGGTTGGAAGGAACCTTAAAGATCATCTAATTCCAACCCTACTGCCACAGGCAGGGTTACCAACCTGTGGATCAATCTGCCCGGGATTTCATCCAACCTGGCCTTCAATACCTCCAGAGGTGGGGCACCAACAGCCTTTATGGGCAACCTGTTCCAGCACCTCACCACCCTCTGAGTAAAAAAAATTTCTTCCTAACATCTAAATTAAATGTACTTTCTTTCATTCCCCCTTTTCCTATCATTATCTGACCATGTAAAAAGTCAGTCCCCCTTCTGCCTATAAGATCCTTTCAAGTACTTGAAGGCCACAGTGAGGTCTCCCAGGAGCTTTCTTTTCTCCAAGCTGAACAAGCCCAACTCCCACAGACTTTCTTGATAGGAGGGGTTCTTCATCCCTTTGATATTCTTTGTGGCTCTCCTCTGGACCTGCTCCAACAGCTCCCCATCCTTCTTGTACCAAGATCCCCCAGACCTGCACACAATACTCCTGATGGGACCTCACAAGGGCAGAGTAGAGGCTTTGCAAAAATCCAGATAGATTACATCAGTTACTCTTCCTTTGTCCACTGTTGCTGTCTCTCCATTATAGAAGGCCACCAGATTGGCCAGGTGTGATCTGCCCTTGGTGAAGCTATGCTGTCTCAGATCACTTCCACATCTTGCATGCACCTTAACATCTCTTCTAAGAGGATCCTCTCCATGATTTCCCAGGAACAGATGTGAGGCTCACCAGCCTCTAGTTCCACAGGTGTTCTTTTCTTTCTTTCTTGAACACAGGAGTGATACTTCCATTTTTCCAATCATTGGGGACTTTGTCTGACAGCCACAGTTTTTCAAATAAGATGGAAAACAACATTACAATCTCTTTCTTCAGAGCAGTGGGATACACGTCATCTGGCCCCAGAGACTTGTACACGCTCATCCTCATGGGTGGTCTTGGACTTGCTCTGCTCTTACACTGGGAGGGATTTTGCTTCCCAGATCCCCACTGCATCCAGACAGAATACCTATCCTCTTTGTTGGTCACCCAGCCTTGCTTACACTGCTTATACTTTTCCTTTCCTTTCTCTCAGCCTGATCAGAAGGTCCTTGCTCAGCCATGCTAGTTTCCTGCCTTGACTGTCTGATTTCTTATTTTGGTGGACAGAGAGCTCTTGCACACTCAGAAAGGCATCCTAAAAGTGCTGCCAGCTCTGTTCTGTTCCTTTGTCCCTAAGTACAGTTTCCCTGGGATCTCATCCAATAATTCTTCAAATAATCTGAAGTTTGCTCTCCTGAAGTTCAGGATCGTGGCTCCACTTTTTGCCGGGTTTGCATTTCTCAAGATTACGAACTCAACTAGGACATGGTCATTGCAGCCCAGGCTGCCTCTGATCTTAATCTCTTTTATGATCTCTTTTGCGTCAGTGAGCACCAGGTCCAGGGTTCAACTTCAAAGGGCCTGTCCAATACTTGAACCAGAAAGTTGTCATCAATGGACTCCAGATTCCTAATTTTAACCCAAAAGCTGTCAACCTGTTCATGACTGTTTCTCAGGGGCAGCTCTTTGCAGTCTATCCATTTAACATAAAGGGCAACTCCCTCACCTCTCCTACCTCCTCCATCCCATTTAAGAAGCTCATAGCCATCAATCGTGGTATTTCAGTTATGTGAGTCACCATGATTCTGTGATAGCAATAAGATCACAGTTTTCCAATTGCACTACAGTTTCCAGTTCCTCCTGCTTATTTCCCGTGCTGTGTGCATTGATTGGTACTGAGGCTGTTCAGCTGGGCTTTCAGCCACATTACCTTCCTGGAGGAATCCTCCAAAAAACCTCTGGGACAAATCTGAGGTTTTCCCCTGCTGCTTACTAGAGTGACAGTGTTTCCTGACTCTTCTCTGTTCCTCAGCAGTATATCCCCTTCCCCCACCAAATCTAGTTTAAAGCCCAAGATCCGATGGGGGAAGGGGGGTACTGCTGAGCTACAGGGAACTACAAGGGCTTTGAATCACTTCCAGACACTTAGCTCTGAAGAGTCAGGAAACGACTTCCTTCCCTGGCTTCCTCTCTACTGCCATTATTTTCCCCACCCTCATCCTGTTGTAAGGTTGAACAAGATCTGCTGGGAATTTAAATGAGGTCGGTAGCAATGACTCTCAGCTGAGGATGGCACTTCAAGTTCAATGCTCAACAGGAGCTAGTTTAGCTGCAAGTTTTGTCTCTTCAATGCTAAATTTGCAGGGATTCAATATGCAGCTATTTCAAAAGATCCCGTATAATTTGAGAGTGCTTTTATTCAGCATTTAGTTACAGACCAAATTGTACTAAGAGAATAATTTCAGATGGCCCCTGGAGTACAGACATCATCAGTTTTATGTCCCAGAAACCCTTCTGGAGCATATTTTTTTCAGCCTGTCAAGCTACTGTACCACCCCTGAAAGGCATTTTGTTATGAAGTAGGTAGTAAGAAAAAAAGCACGAACTGCTGACACACCAGGACCCAGCACTGTCATTAAAGTAAAACCCCTTCAAACTCCCTCAGCTATACCTTCCTCTCTCCTTTATACAGGGATGTAAATTCAAGGTAGAGTATTACCAAAAAAAATGCACATTCTTGTACTGTCGTGGCTGAGGCACATCAGAGTAAGGCTACATCTGTAGCAACATAATTAAATGGTGTTGGAATGAATTCTCTGACCTGAGGGGCAACCATTACAGTCTAGCCACATTTGTATCCCAAAAAAACAAAATAAGTTGTCATAATCATTCTCTCTTGGTAAATGGGCTTCATCCATGCTAACTCTCAGGCCAAGACTTGGAACTGCCTAGGAATCTCTTAGATGGCCCCTGCAGAAAGTAAATCAAACATTCTGTTCATAATTTAAGATATGATCAAATTTCATCGTTTGTGCTTGGATACTGGCACTTCTTCTTATACTAAAATAGTTACAACCTACGTGGCCATTGCAGAGATATTTCAAATAATTCACAATCATTTTGACCACAGGTGCCATATGGGCATATGCATCATTCTTTCCTCTAAATCAGACTGCCTGGCCTCAACTTCCATATTGTCTTGCAGCAAAGCAGTGAGAGGGGAGGCTATGATGCTCTATGGGAAGTGTCATCTATTATGGCAAGCACAAAGCTTTGGGGCTTACAGGTGTGTATAGTACCCAAGATATACTACACAGCAAAAAGCATGCTTATTAATTACTGCTATGCATTGCTTTAATCAACAAAAACTGTGTTGTTCTGAAGAGATATTCAGTCTGCAAGAAAACTTCATTTGTCATTAAAACTATTTTTATGGAAAATTTCCTGCTTGTTTCGAAGTGTCATAGTGACTGACTGCCACAGGACAGAATAACATTGCCTAAAGTTTTTCTCCCTGAGCCATCCATTTTGTTTGGAAGGCAGATGAGCATCTTCTTTTCACTCTCTCAAACTGACTGCTGTGTTTCCTTCAAAGCTTTATTTTCCTGATGCTCTAATTAGTTATATTTTAATCTTCATCTGTCACTGTGCAATAAATGTTGTTAGTTTACCTAGTAGCTGGAAGAATGATTATGCATGCCATACCTTGCATTAGTTTCCAGTGAATTGTCTGTCAAAAGTATTCTTCTTCCCTCATAATGTACACAAAATCTCTCATTATAGTAAAACAGATAGACCCATCTCTTTGGCAAAACTTAAATATTTACTTTGAGAATAAGCAGCAGTTATGCTGAATGGAAGTAAGCTTCAGTGATACCAAAAGCAAAAGTGCTAATGAGTCACAGAGGAAGCTCTTTTTAATAGACTTATTTTGAAAAGGTAATAGAACAATGTGAGTTCAGCAAGTGCTGTGTTGTTTTGGTGAACCAAGACTTGTGCAAACTGTTCACTATTCTATTCACAATGAAATGTTCCACTCAGTTTACAAGGAGTCTATGGTGCTATGAACAGGAGAAAAATCTTTCTTTGAAGTAAATAAAAAATAAAGAGAAACAGAGGTATGCACACTGCCTCATCTGAATCCTGGAACAAATGTAGTACTAATTTCAGTGGGTCTGTGGAGAAAGTACTGGAAAGTGAAGCAGAAAATCAAAAGCTGAATGGTCATGAATGGTAAAATATCTGAAATTGAACAGAAAGAAAGAAAAAGAAATAAAACAGATGTAGAGAAAGTCTCATATAGATTAAAGAATGAAGCTACTCTACATGCTTGGATAGTCTTCATTTAAAGAGAGGAGATGATGTAATATAAGTAAGTCAGGTGGTGTGTGTAAGATTTAACAGGACTGTGGCAAACAACACTGATGGATATGTAGCAACTTATTTCTGAAACACTTATCTTTTTCCCAGAGCAAGGATGCTCAGCACTATGCCTTACACCAATTATTTTCTTAAATATATTTAGAGAGAGAACAGATAAGCAACACAACACAGACTGGTTTCTTTTTAAGTTAATATTAAAAAGTGATTTAGCTGTCATAATCTAACTTCTGAAATTGCTCAAACTGAAAGATGTAATAGTGGGATGGTTCTTGGCTTTGACAAATTTAGTTTCTTCCTTTGAAAGTCGATGATCTGAAATGTCCAGAGCACCATCACCTGGCCCTCCTCTGCCAAGATCTAAACCAACCAGCTTGCAAGTTTGGGAAGTACAATAGAGAACATCTGGCCTCATACTGCCAGTAGGATGGAAATCAAAGAGAGAATCCTTAAGTGTGCAAATGTTTTTTCCGTTTTCTTTCTCAATATCCTGATCAGTACTCAAATATTTACACTTATTGGCAATAAATTAAATTCCCCAGAGCTGAACCTGTTTGCCTGCAACATCAGGTGATCTTTCTGTCTTTATTTCAATCTACATGCCTTCTGTCTTTTCTTTTCCTCTGGGTGGGTAGAATGAGTGAGTGTCTGTGTGGGTGTTTGACTATAAGCTAAGGCCAACCCGCTACAGATGCATTATCCATCAAGATGACAAAATTCAATTTTGTCTGTGCTTTGAAGAAGCCTAAGATTGGTTCAATATAATGTTCAATTACTATGTCTCCCATGTGGTACAAAGGTATTTGGTGATTCAAGTCTTTCTTATTGAGGAAGTGCTTTTAAATTAATGTATTTGAGAAGAAATTGAAAACTGTTCTCAATTCAATGCTTTTGTGCAGAGGAAGAGATGAAGATCATACTTCAGTATGATTGCATGGGGAGCAATGGGGTTATTTGAGATCTGACCACAATATTACTCAGTTTGGAATCTGTGCAGAGCCAGGGTATTCTGTGCTAACAAAGACATTTGGGGAAGAAAAAAAAAAAAGGCACGTTCATGTAAAACATAAGAGAAGCCTCTTTCTCCATCAAGAAAAGTTAGAGAAAGCACACCTAAGGGCCAAATATCATCCCACTAAGGCTAAAATAGCCTTAATCATATTTCCAGGTACTAGAATATATTCAGAATTGTACAAATACTTTTGCAAATTCAACTGCAGAAGTTGATAAACTCTGAGATTATAATGATCTATGTTACTAGAAAATCTAATATTTGCTTATTATAAGAAAAGCCGATCAGTAAGGAAGACATCAATACTACAATATTTGGAGCAAGGAATTTAAATATATAGGGTTTTTTGTTGCCAATTAAAATATCAGTATTAGATTATCATTAGTGTTCCGTAGATGTTTTACTTTCAAATATTGCACTGTATCTGAGCCTAAGAACACACAGAAATCAAACGCTCCGTCTTGAAGATCTTGTTCTTTAGACCAGTCATAGAAATAACTGGTTCCTCATGCAGTAGGACAGTGGTGGAAAACCAATAAAATTTGTACCTCCTGAATCCATATCAATCACCCAGTCTCAAGAAGAAATAGTGATTCCATCTTAGATCGTGTTAATCTGGTAAATTTTTAATCTGATAAACACACAATTGCCTCTAGCCCCATTCAGTTCATTCTTCCTGCTGAAGCAGACCTGCTGACTTGTGCTATTGGATTTTTTGATGCAGGAACCTTTATCCAATAAACTTCACAGTGTCTACCAGTGCATTTTATGCAAGCTATTAAGCATCCATCACATGGAAATGACTCACAGTCGTTACTGATTAGGTCATATTTGAGCCAGTGACCTAGTGCTGAAGAGTAAAGACAGCTTAAATTGCTTTCTACCATACAACAAAGAACCATATGCCAAAATACAGTTGAAAGATGTAATTTAGCATACATTCAGTTTATAACAGGCAGTTATCTGTTGCACTTTTAATTCCAGTCAAAGTAAAATCTTTGATAGTTCACTACTTACAAAGCACTACCCAACCAAATACAGCTATGGTGAACTGGGAATGCAGGCATTTTCATGCAAAGATTTTGTTATGCTTTTTTTTCTCAACAGCTGCAGAGCTTTGTCAGCATACCAAATCCTACATTTTGTCTTCACAAAGTTTGTTGATGTTAAAATCCAGAGATGGAAGGAAATTCTATGAAATCGTTACAAGAAATATTGTTGCAGTTGAAGCATTCTTAGTACAATCAAGTCTGCTTTGTGTGTTTTGAAGTATTCCCAAATCAAGATTTTATGAGTCTTGTTTTTCTTTGGCTGATTCTTTCACAGACAGAAATATTTGATAAATGGTAGCAAATGCTATTAACCAAATGATCAAAACTGCTGTCAATAGTGGATTTCCATATGGCATCTGTTTTAAATTGAAGTGGAAGGTGATGTGATTATATTCATAAACGTCGTAGGAAATCTTTACGGTACTTTTCAAAGCATAGAAGGAGAATTCCTGGTTCTCACAAATGATATTACCCACAAAAAGGCCACAGATCTGCAATGAATGAATTAATCTCTGCCCTTCATATATAGAGCAAAAATTCAAAACTGATTTGCATTCGGGATAACATCTGAATTTTCCCTATTATCAATTCCAAGGGTATTGAAAGAAAGTAAATTTAGTTCCATTTTTTGCAGACCTGAATATAAAGCACAGCTGTATTTGATACCTCATTGTTCTCCTACTGAAAATATTCTCATGGTACTTGTTCAAGAGACTTTTTATACCAGCTGCAGTTTTCACACTATTTCCAGTAAGAATTAAAAAAAGAAAAAAAAAAAAAGAATTCACAAAGAACAGCAGAAAGCAAGTTTTAGTCTTCTGCAGAAGTGTATTCTGTGAATACAAAATGAAACTCTTGCTGTCTCTCTTCAAATTTCAGCATTAGTAACTCTAATTGCTTTAACAAACTAGACCACAGGCAGTAATCATTATCTCAAGGTGTTGGCTAATCTCCCTGCTCACTGGTGATAGGCATGTAGAAATACCTTTTTTCACACCCCAAATATAATTCAGAGGTAGTTTTGGGGAACGTGTTTTTTCACAAGAACGTAAGGTAAAATTTGTCATTTCAGTGAAATGCTGTATGTTACTAAATGACACATGATTTGGATACCAAGGGCATCATTAGTAATTCAGATGAAAAGTTAATGCAATGACTTAAAGGATTGGTTTGGTTCTCTCACTACTTTCCAAACAATCACATGAAAACATCAGTATATTTGAAAATTGCTTAAAGCCTGTTCCTTGTCAGAGTATTCCTAACTGTGGCAATAGACTCTTAACTTAGAACTCCTATAGAGGCTACGTACTGCTTCCACGTACAGAAAGAAACAAGTAAGAGTTGGATAGTACATCTGTATTGTGTTGATTTGGTTTAGTTTCCTCTTAGTCCAAACAGTGGACAGTCCCTTGTTCAAATAGTGTAGATTTTAGTTTACAGCCTGTCAAGGTCACTCTGAAAATCTATTCCACTCTCCAGTACACTGCTGGACAGTTTTGCCCATTTAAGTATTACCTGTAAAATTAATGATAACTGTTAGGCTGACCAGCCTATCATTATCAAGATAATCCTTCTTGTTTAGCTATGATTTTGGCTTTTTCTAGAAACCTCTTCCAGTAACCATAGTCCTCCCAGAACAACAGATAACAGCCTTGCAATAAGGCCTGTCTTCCCCAGCACTCTTGAACATAGCCCTTCTTGAATTATGGCCTGATTTATGTCCAGTTTGTTTCTAAGCTCCTTATTCAACCTTCCTCTTCTTCAGTGTACTCATGTTTTTCTTAGACTTCCTTTTATTACCAGTGTATTTACAGAAATCCATCATCCTGCCTTTCTTGCTAGTAGTAACTCCAACTTGGAGTTGGTTTCATAATCACTGCATTATTGCATACTCCGTCTACTTTGGTACATTCCTCACATGTGGCTCCTCCCTGCTTTAATCTTCTGTGCACTCCCTTGCTCTTTTCATTTTGGGTCAGACTGATATTCCTTGTTCACCTGCACTGGTCTTCTACCAATCCAACTTGACTCCCTGCACAAGAGAATTGCTGTGGATTTAGGAGACTGTCATTCTGATTTTAAATTCCTCAATTTCATAGTTGCCACAGCCAAGGATACCCTCAGCCTTCACATCCTCGATCATTATTTCTTTATCTGTGAGAAAGAAATGCTCTGTGGTCTATTCAAGTTCCATCCCTCAAGTCAAGTTATGACCGTGCACCAAGATGGGCACTTTGTGTGGAAGTGGAACAATGAGTCCTGAAAACAGCAAAAGCATCATGAATGGTCCTCCCACTTCATACATCTGACTCTCTGTGCTGACTGACTGTTCACCCTGCAAATGGGGCCTACTGCTTATGGCAGAGCTGACTGCACCAACATGTCCTGTTAGGACTCAGGTCTAGTGATCACTGTGTGATACAAGATTTTTGTAAAGCCTTTGCACAAAACATAGAAGGTTGAACAATACTCAAAGATGTGACCAAGTAAGGTGTGCTGGCCTTGATCCAGTCAGTGAGGGCTTGCTGCATCACTGTGAACCAACCAAAAACATACTTAAAACTCCTTGCAAAAATTAACCACCCAATTGAAGTTGCTGTGGTCAAGCCATTGATCAGCCTCAGATTTAAAAAACAGAACAAACTGTTTTTTCTTTTGTTGCCTGACTAGGAATGTGTCAGTCCTACTCACCTGATCTTTTAACAGGGAGGTTACGCAGGCATCAACACTTCAGCACAAGCCTGGAAGTGCCTTTGTTTTGGCACATTTCTGCTTCATGATTCCTCTATTGCCATGAACTCTCAGGCCCTAAGTGAGAGTCTAGAAACAAAATAATTCTAGAAGAAAGAAAAAAAATCTTGTATCTTTAAATATTTCACAGTTATGCTCCAAATGTAACTAACCAAGGTTGGTCCCACACAAGCAGATCTGTGTCTTCAACATTTTGTTTGCTCAAAGCAGCTTCTCATTCAGCATGTAAAATATCACTATGCTGACAAAAATGATGCATGTTAAGAGCAAAACTGAAACAAAAACAAGTGTTAATGGCATCTCATACTGCAGTGCTGGAAAAAATTGTCATAGCAAGAATCTTAAAAGAATTGTAAGAGTTTGTCCTGATAGAACAGAAGAACAGTGTTATCAGTTCTGGATGTGCAGATATGAGTATAAAAGAAACATCTTCAAAATTAGCAGTTTCAGCCTTCTGTTCTCCTTGTCATACTTCCTCTACCACCGGTGGAAAATCTTACTCTTTCGTCTGTATTTCTCTGAATGGTAGCTAATCAGAGAATATCCCTGTAACTGAGCATTCTGTTTGACAGTCTTACTTATGAATCTGTTTCTCAGATGCTGAAACCCCACTGAGACTTGTATTTCAGAATGAGTCATATTTCATCACAGTATGGTAATTCAGTTATTCATTTCCATTGAGGGATTGTCTTATAGAACACGTCAATGGAAGCCTTATTGTTTCCAAAAGAATATTATGTCATCTTAATGCGGTTTAGATCCAGTGCCTGCAGCTGCCTTCTGTTTAAGACTTGTTTCATTTAAGTTTATAACATTTTGAGAGACTAAATTCCCATTCATAGCTGCTTGGATCTAGGTCTTTAGTTTTATTATTGATGTGATGCAGCACAAGTTATCCCTCTAAAAGCTGTTCTCAGCTGAATGGTTAAGCAAAACATCAATCCGGCCCCAGGGCTCAAAGCTAATCTTTCAGCTCATTACATTTTAAAGATTGCAAACAGTCAGAAGGCCTGGAATTTATGTAACTTGGGTTATATACAGTAAAAGCATGTAAAAGTTATATAACTTAATGTTCATATCAGATGTTGAGAAATAATAGGTAAATCAGACACAGAAACATAACAAAAATGTCTCAGAGGAGTACTTATGGTATCCTTTGACTAAACACACACAAAGAGCAATGTATATTCATATGTGATTAATTCTCTCACCATTTCAAAATGAAATTCACATTTTTGCAGTATTTAATTTTTATAACAGCATTTTGTTAAGTGCTTCAATGGTACCCTCAAATCTTTGCAAGTTTAAATTGATTTTATAAACAGCCTAATTAATTTTGCTTTCCTCATTACTGGAACATCAGAGTTCCTACATACCTGGACTGCTAACAGTTTGACTGTAGAATAGTGTTACAACTAACACCACGATTTTGCAATAGAAATATCAAAGAAAATGCACAGTCAGATTTCTAAGGAAAAAGTTATGTCAATTCTAAAGAAAGATCAAGAATCACATTTCTTTGTTCATATCTCTTAAGATACATTACAAGGTATTTGCTCAGTGAATATTGCCCTGTCAAAGTGATCCACAGTTTCTGTATTTAATTAAGAGTAGATACACCTTTATAAAGGAATGAGAAAGATGAAGAAATTTCTGTGTGGTCCTCCAGGCTGCATTATTAGGGAAGCCAAAAGAAAAGGTCCTAGTCATACTTTCTGCCCTTAAACTTTATGAATTCCAGCCTGACAGCCTCCAAGTCTTAAATAGTGTACATATTTTTTTTCTTAAAATAATAATAATAATAATAATAATTCTTTTTAAGCTAGGTCATTAATAAAAGGCACAGCTCCTGCCTGTCTGAGAAGTGATGCTGTGGCCTTTTCCCCACCAGAACAGTCTACCGAATGCACCAGACACTGCTGGTCAGTGGAAAAAACACAAGACTCCACATTGTAAGGTGCCAGAACTGCTGATATATACTTGAGCTGCAGTACAGCATAGCTGTCAGCACTGTAACAGGCATGCCTTTAGCCTGGAATATCTCATAACCTAAAAAACAGGCTGTTGCACTATAATCTGAAGGTCGGTGCGTAAGGTGGATGAGGAAATCAAGCTATAGTTACTCCAATAAATTATAATTCAACACTTTTTTTTTTTAATTTCTCAGATAACACAATACAGTCATATGACCTACCCAGAAAGGTGGTGCCCTGGCAGTGTTCAAGAGGCATCTGGATGAGGAGCTATGAGATATGGTTTAGAGGCTTGTGGTAGCAATGGTAGTGGGAGGATGGTTGGACTAGATGATCTTGCAGGTCATTTCCAACCTTGAGATTCTGTGATTCTATGACTCTATATATCCACCAAAGTTTCATCTGTTAAGAAGTACCTAAATTAAGACTCATCATCCCTTCAGCTCCCTGCCTCCTTGCTGAGAAATAAAAGGCTTTTATGTAGGGTAATTCAACATAGCTAAAATCCAGATCAATTCCCAAGATCCTGCCAGTACATTAAAATCTATTACCACAGAGCCCTTTCCTCTGGAAACAGAACTCTTCTGCTTCAGGAGGGCTGTTTGCAATGATACCCACTGAAGGGTTCAGTAAAGGATGTTGTGGCTCTTGAGGCTTTAAGTGTTTTTCTGGCTGTTTGTCATTGTATTCACCTACTCACAAGCAGAAAGTACCAAATTCCAAAAGACCTTATTTAAAATATGGCTTTCAAGGAATCCTTTATTCCCTGGACAGCCACAGACAATATATGCCTTTGTTTTAAAAAGTGAGTCAACAGATCTGACTACTGAAGTCAACCTCATGGAAAACAGGAAAACTTTCATTAAAATCCATTTTGGAGGGGTTAGAAGCAGATTTTTAATCAATTAGATCTTTTTAGGTACCCGGGGAAGAGAAGAGTTTTGGGATTATGACTTGACTCTATTCCCATTGAAGTTAATGGGAGCTTTGCCATTAACTTTGAAAAAGGATAAGGCCCAAAACTTTTGAGAGAATAATGCAGTAGTATTTAATGGTTCATGCAGACCTCCTCAGTTGAAAATACCTTTGTGGTTCCAAATTTCCATCTACCTTTCCTGGATAAACATGGACATTTAGCTCTCTATTTCAAATTGTTTCCAACTAACATTTGCAACACAGTCACAGTCCATTTTTGTCTTCCATTAAAAAAAGAAATATTTAGCATGTTCCATGATGTTAGGAAATGCCAAGGAATCATTCCAGCAAGTAAAATTTCATACATCTAGCTGGCTAGGAAGAATAAATAATGACCTTTTCCACATGCCAGCAAATATAAAACGTTCATATTTCCACAGGCACAAGCTTAATGGCCATCTGAGATGTCTGATTCATTTATGATTTAAGCAGTGTTTATAGAAGTTGACCAAAGAATTTATTTGATATCATTGAGGAATGCAAAACACATGAGTAAATTATACAATGCAGATATCCACAAGAAATTCACCAAAAGTGAAGCTAAGTACATTTACGCTAAATAAAATTTTGCATGCACATATACTTCTATGCAGTCATGTAAATCGAGTCTCCATCATTTCAGATCAATTCTGCAGTTTTAAAATTAGCATATTATAATATCAGATTGTTAGCCTAAATACAACTCTTCTCCTGTCTTCTATATAGAATTTATTTCAGCATGGCCCTAGTCTAGATGAGATTAAACAATCTAATACAACTGAAATGTTTGTAGCTGGCCAGTACCTGTAGACATTCTGCTGAGCATAAGAACTTTGGTCTTACTATTACAGATGAACTCAAAGATTGCTGGTTCAAAGTCTTGTCTTACCCTGAAATGGCTGAATTTCTCAGTCTAGCTTAGAATTGGCCTCATAGCACTGTTGTACAAACAAGACCTAAGAAAAAAACACATCTCAAATACACTGAATGAAAAGGTAAGGGAAAATGTTGGAATAAAGTCTGTAATGTTATATAGCAAATAAATTAGAAGCAGTGTGATCATTTTAGTTAAGCAGTATGATTTTCAAAACATCTATTCATCCTTTTATGAATCAGGTGTTCAATGCTGATGTACAATTACACCCTAAAATGGGTATACTATAACACATGCCAGGCCTAGTACCATGTCACAAAAACAGGCATGCCATGACTCACATGCTATCTTGGGTACTTCAGCTGGGTACTTCCAGTAGGAAGCTAAGTGGGATAAAATAAGGCTATTGTGACTAAAGGAATTTTTTCAGATTTGTTCTTAAATTAAAGACTGTGTAATATGATCAACAGTATGTAAAAGAACATAAGCAATGTGTTTTCCCTTATGATCTCTCACATTGGTCATAAATACATTATTTCCTCTGTAGTGACTTCTCAAAGGCATTAGGCAATCTGGATGTAATTCATTTGACTTATATTTTGCAGGGTCAAATTCTCCTGTGTTACTGCTTTGCTATAAAGGGACTGCATAAAGAGCATCCCAGAATACAGTCAGACTTCAGAAGGAAATTTTTTCAAAGCAGTAATCTGGCTGCTTATTATGGCCTATTTTGTGGAACATAGTCAAAAGGTACAAACAATCTGAGCATCTAGCCTCAGTTAAGTGAAGAGTGGGACTTGTTTCATGGTCAAATACTTAGTCTCCCTGGAACAATTTGTTTGATTCCTGGAAGAGCTGACTTGGATGCTGAGATTTCCAAAGTTCCACTGGACACCATGAAACTCACAGTGGGAGTGGCCACAGCCTGCTAGCCAAAAAGTTAAAAACCTGAGGTACTCTTACTTGTGGTAAGTTCTACACACAGTGGCAGGTTTCACGTGACTCCAATGAGTCCTGACCTATGGCCAAAGGAGTACTTGTACTCAGTGGTACAAAGTATGTCACTGTGGTAATTTGGCTTCTTCTCTCATCCCAGCTGTAGGTAAAAGCTCTTGATGATTAGTTATAAAATATGCTTGACGATTGCCTGGGACTAAAAAAAAAAATCCTGAAATGATGCAACATCCACAGGCATTGATGCAAAGTGTCCATAAACTTCACATGGCTTTTAGTTCAGACTCTGCAGGGACATACTTTACTAAGTGGGCAAGGAAAGTAGGCAGTCAGGAGGTGATTATCATCTTTACATAAGCTGCCCGTCTGACTGCTTGGAGTAGGAGATCCAGCTGGGAACGTTCAAGCCACTGTCTGTGTTGAAGTTATGTCATCAATACTGTAGCTCTTGGCTGGAGTAATTTCAAATAATAAAAGTTTCTTTCGTTTGTAAAACTAGCTTTTGGATATATAGAAGGGTGTCTAGTGTCTCAGGGTTGATCTTTAAACAACATCTTTCACTCTAAAACAGTATTAAGGGCCAAATTCTCTGTGTGGCTTCAACCCAGACTCTAACATTACAGCTGCAAGTTCTGCACAGAGTAGCCTTCTAAATATACTGGTCTTGAAATGTACATAGTGTAATTCAAACGCAATCTGGGAAGGAATGGCAATGGATCAACATAGAGATAGAATGGTCATAAATAAGCCATAATTTGTTTCCTTTTCTAAAAACATCGGGAGTTTTCTGGGGACTTTTATTAGAAGGGTGCCTGGAAGAAAAGAAATGTATCAGGTGAAATTAAGGAGTATAATGAATCATAGAATCATAGAATGATGATTTATACCACTTCATAATTCAGAGTAAAATCTAAACCAACCAAAGAAGGCAACATTAGGTAAGTCTCAGAGTCTCATGGGAAAAACAGAGCTAGAGAAGAGTGAGCTCTTCCTGCTCTATAGGAGCAGTAGCATTCTAAAACCATCACTTCCCTGGGGCTATTGCACTAAGCTACCAGTACAGCTGCAGTAGATATAATCACTGTTCTAATTTTCTGGGAGTCAAAACAAGTGAATGTAATACTCTGGGACTTCCAATGCATGGTACATTGACTGTGGAAAGGTGAGATGCAGTTTCATAGAATCAAAGAATCATAGAATGGTTTGGGTTGCAAGGGACCTTTAAGATCATCTAGTTCCAACCCCCTGCTATAGGCAGGGACACCTCCCTCTAGACAGGTTGCTCAAAGCCTCATCTGGCTGCCTCCAGGGAAGGGGTATCTACAACCTCACTGGGCAACCTGTTCCAGTGTCTCTCCACCCCCACAGCAAAGAATTTATTTCTGAAATCTAGTCTAAATCAACTCACTTCCACTTTAAAGACATTTCACCTCATCCTGTTGCTACATGCCCTTATAAAAAGTTTCTCCCCAGCTTTCCTGTAGTCTAACTTCAGGTACTGGAAGGCTGCTATAATGTCTCCTCAGAGCTTTCTCTTCTCCAGGCTGAGAATTTTGTTACATAAGATGGGATTTAGTCTACCTAATTTAAGCCCTAGTAGGTAAACAAAGCAGTGCTAGGGCATAGGCATCCAACCATCCACACTACTTGTTTGTTGGCTTGTCTCTGTCATGTTTCTAAGCAGTGGCTGGTTGGTGATTTTCCAGGCACAGCTCAGGAGCTGGTGTGGGCACTGTACTGTGGGTGACAGTAGCCAGTCTGTTCTTTCAGTGAGGAAAAAGAAGGGTATGAGAGACTTTAATGGCACAGCTGTGGCTAATTTTGTGCAACTTGGCTATAAAAGCTGGAGAATAGGCCTGGGCTCTCCTCACTTTATTATCCTGGGTCTCATCTTAGCTGCCTGAACAAGCAAAAAGATTCTCACTCCCTCTGGAAGTGTTTAAAGTATCCAGCTCTCTCCATGCAGGGAATCTGTAGTATTCAGTTTGGAATTCAGTATTTCACTTGACACCCACTTGGATTAGGCAGAGAGGTCTGCACCTTGATTTACTACAGCTGAGGAACACCATATAGCATCTGCAATTCCCTACACCTCTCTACAAGTACAGTTCTGTTGATAACATCACTGTTCTTAATAGCAGTGATATTAATTAATGACTTATTAAGTATTGCCAGCAAAGAACATGTTCAGCACAATAATAAATCTTTTCTTTGAATTAATTATTACAATAAAACTGTTTTTTTTTCCTTAACTCAGAACAAATGACTTGAACAAACTGTATCATGCAGACTAACATTTAAATTGAATATGTAATTCTAGGGCAGAGGAAAACAGCACTGCTTACATTTAGGGAGCCATGACATTATCATTCCTGAAATCCTTAGGGTCAAACTCATTTCTAATATATTCTGCACTCTACTCTTGACTTTTCAAAAGATTATATTATGATTGAAGAATTTCTGGTTTTAATGTAGAAGGAATAAATGCTAATGGCATTTCATTTTTTAATTCATCTGTGTGTTCTACCACCATCATGAACTTCTCTTGATATCAGACGTATCCCCAAACTTGTTTCAGATTTAATCCTGCTTGTAGCCATGAGTATCACTTTTGACAGGTTTGTGGCCTCCATTTTTTTGTCAGAAACAGCTGAGTTCAATTGGCTTAGGAAACTTCTTCCAGCAGCAGCAGTCCTCTTGGTTACACCAATAAACTGGGAAATGCTGCTCTCCATATCTAAACCACTGTCTCTCCCATCTATACAGGAGTCTTTCACTGATTTTCCTGGAATCTGGGCACCCTGAATGAAATACCCAGAAGATATTGTTTAGTGCTGGCCTTGTCACCTAGACATTGTCATTAAAGAATGATGTTGTGAATCCCTGCTTTTAATGCAATAAATATTTCACATCTTGCAGCAAAAGATTTCTACATAGCCTTTCTATTAACCAGTTCTCCTAGAAACGTGCACTGAGTTGGGAAGTTTCAGGTTAGATATTAAGAAGAATTTCTTCTCAGAAAGATCGGTTAGGCTTGGCATTGGCATAGGCTACCCAGGGAAGTGGTGGAGTCACTGTCCCTGGAGGCATTTAAGGAAAGGGTAGATGTAGTACTTAGGGATATGGTTTAGTGGCTGATATCGGTGGTGGGTGGATGGTTGGATTAGATGATCTTAGAGATCTTTTCAAACTTACTGATTTTACTATTCTTTGAATTCAGCCACAGAAATCACTCAAGCCTTATGAAATACAACACAAAAGGCAAGGAAAACGAAAACAAACGGTTTCTCTTTTGGTATAAGGTTACCATGGGAGCATGAAAGATGCGAAGACAGTACTGAAAATCTATTAGCTAGCTGATATTTCGTATTCCTTTATCCCACCCCTACAAGTGCTGCCCTTATACCCGCTGGAATGCAGCAGGCAGCTCTAGCAAGCTGTCTGCTTTAAGGTTCAGAGAAGACAAAAAGAGCTTTGCATACAGGGCTAGTCCTCCTCCTGCTGCCCAGATCTGCAGCTCTGATGAGCTGGGAGAGAGCAAGAGGAAGTACTTCAGAACAGGGTATAAGGCCAAGAAAGAAAGTTGGCATGTTGTAACCGAGGAACAAGAATAATACTGGATCTTATTTAGTAATTTTTATAATAAAGGTACACTAAAGCGTTTTTTCTATAAATGGGTATTACTTATTTTCATTGAATTTTGTGTCCAGAAATGTTGTACCTTTATCACCACAATCCATATAGATTATTTTAAAGTAAAACACAGAGGAACTCCAGAGATTTGCTGAGACATATCAAATGTGCATGGAATTATCCTTTCCAAGGAATGAAAGATTCCTCCCAACAGGTGCTGCAGTGACTAACTGAAATTCTTGCTATATACAGCTTAATAAATAAATCTAAAAACAAATAAAAGGAAAGAGTCTGTTGTATTCCAGTACCTTGAAGTCTGAAGCAAAGGCTTAGTGGTAAAATTCAGTTCAGGGTAATTCAGTACAGTGCACTAATTATTAGGAATCATAGCCAATTCATCTTTTGCCAATAATATTCACTAGTTACTACCCAGAACTGCATTCAGCTAAGTCTAACAGCCTGAATGGACATTTTCTGTTTTTTATTAGCTTTTCAATGATTTCTTCACTTACTTGCAATCTCTGTAGTCTCATAAATCTGACATTCTTTTCTCCATTGATGCTAAGCTTCAACATCAGCTGTACCTACTCATTCTCAAGAACTTTGGGAAATAGGGATTTGAAACTTAACAGGCTGAAAGGACCCAAATGAAGCCTCATGTGTTGTGAATTACTCATAACAGATGAAATGTGGATAACACCCACCCTTCATTATTTTAAATGAAAAACAGTACATTCTTTTTTTTTTATCTAGAGGGATGTTGTTGGAAGAATAGGACAGTAGAGTGTGAATTCTAGATTAATAATCTTTAAGTCAGGCAGGCACAAATTAAGGTGCAGAAAATGCAATTCACCTTGTCATTAGATGTCTCCAAATTTGGTAGCTGTCCAAAAGCTAGGCTTCTTTCCACTGACTATAAATTGAGTCATGATGAGCAGCTAAGATGTAGATGTCTAGAAAAACTCTTGCCTGCATTTCTTTTCCATATTTTCTGCTTTCTGCGCAGCCATTAAAAGAATCTGGGAATCCTATTCTGAGGCCCAAATCTCTGCCTAATCCATGGTCACAAATTCCATTCTACTATGTAGCTGCCATGTAGATGAACCTGAAAATACTGCACATCTCTGCTACAAACCCTGTTGTGAATCCAGAAGCTCAGGTTACTTGTAATTTTTTCCCTTGTGGCTCATGTTCCCACAGCTATCACTCCTTCAGTTAAGGCTCTGAGATACCTCTCATGGAGTATCTAATATGTCCAAATACATGAGAAAAGAGAAGAAAAACTCTTTCGGGGCTATTTATTTAGTAAAGATTAGAATATGGTGAGTCCAAAACAAATCAAACAAAGAGGAAATAAATATATGTGACAGATATTTGCCATGTTACTGTATATGAAACACTTAATATGAAGTTATTAGATGTATCAGTGATACAGACAGACTGATTGTAGTTAATATATGCAAAGAAGTGTTGGGTATTCATTCTATTTCTGGAATATTATACTGTCAACAATTCCCAGCATCCTTAGCAGACCTTGAGACAGCCCTGGGAGGAGGAAGCAGGTAGGCAAGTAATACAAGTTGCTCTTTCTTTAGCGTACAACCAGAGCCTTTAATTCACTCCAGAAAACATCAAATTCCAAATGTCGACCATGATCAGGAGTGGACATTTTCTGTGTCCATACACAAAACAGAAGATAGTTGGAAGCTGGAAGATAAACAGAAATCATTAACCTATTCTACATCTGGGGAAGATTAAAAGAGAACGTGCTGAAATGTCTTTTCATTTCCTCCTAAGGAAACACACCCCATCACTCATAAAAACCTATTAATTGGCTGCAGATTGACTAAAAGTCATGTCAGTTACAGTAATAGTGGCAGCTATGAATAGTTTTGGTGCTCAAGCAGTTGTAACCAAGTTCCAAAGTTAACAACCCACAACAAAAAGAAAAAAAAATAAGAGTTCTCACCTCTCTAAGGTTTCTCATTTGAGTTTGGCTACTGAGAAGTTAAGCTGTGAAATAACAGTTTGTGCCATGAAAAATTTCTCTGCAGTAACAGTGTAGGACCAGAAGCATCAGCTTTGCCTTATAATCCCCTGACACGAAGCACAAACCCTCCCATGGCCCAGCTGCTCAGGCTGTCTCACAGGGCAGATCAAGAAGGAACCTTGTCAGCTATTATTGATCATTAATTTATTACCATATTTTATTGTAGCACTCCTGCTCCATGACAGATAAGCAGAGTCAAGAAATTTATAGGTCTTTTGAACTTACAGGCTAAAGCAGCAGTGGCTATTAAATAGTGTACTGTTATAAAAGAAGCTGAGGCCCCATAAAAGAAGGAAAATGGGATGAAAGGTGTCTCCACAGATCTTCATCTCATCTCCCACAGACTTATACTAGTCCACTAATTTCTGATTAATAACTCATTAGGGATGGAGTGAACTTCTAGAAGGAGAGTAAAACCTGTTCTAAAGTGGCATGACTTGCCAAAACCAGCAAACATAATTTCCTTCTTCTATGAGCAGGTAAACAAACATTTGGTGACGAACCAGTATGGACTGACCTTAACCACCTTTATGCTGACAACCCTCTGTTTTCTGAGATAAAATTGGAGAAAACTTGAAATTTCTGTTGTAAATTATCAGTCTTCCAAGAACTTTTCTGGACCCCTTTAAATAAAACACATCATTTTCCTTTGCACAGAGAAGCCTGGCTGGGCAAGAAAATTTAAATAACTCAGTACAAGTACATTTTGTGTCACTTAGAAAAGTGACAAGCACTTTTTAAGGATACCCAGTACATTACATTCCATCAGCTGCAAAGGAGACACTGGCAAAACAACAATTTATTTCACTTATTTTCCTTACACATATGCACATTTTAAACATCCAGAACTATTCTGGATAAAGAATAACCACTTTTTATTACATTTGAAATAAGTTTTGAATGGCTTCATTTGAAGATCTTGCTCTTGCATAGGACAAGAGAGCAGAATCAGCTGAAATTTCACACTGCATGATTTCCCTAAATCTGCTCAATACATTAGAAGTAAATCTGGTAATTAGGTGCTCTCTTTCTGCAAAGTACCTTTCTGTTTCTGCAGAAAGTCTATATCACTTCTTTCTGATTCAGTTCTGGAGCTAGAGGAATTTTCTTGCCCATTTCCCATTCAAAAACATTCATTCTTCCAAACATGATCTCTTACTTAGTAACAAATGTTACTGTGGGAGAACAAATTGCACATTGCAAAACTGCAGGCCTGAATTCAGCATCTAGGTAAAGCAGCAATTGTAATGTGTTCAGAGATGATCTTGCTTTGCATTCTCTTTTGTAGTTTTTTTTTCTCCAGTCTTACAAGAGCAGGAGGTCAGCATCCCCAGAAAGCCCAAGTGTTTTTTCTCCTCATTCTCTGTTCAGTGTAGTGAGGACTAGCAAAGATACAGCCTTCCCACAGAAGTTTCTACCCAAACATTTTATATTTCAGTCCTGCTGTTCATGTCTTTATGTGTTCATGATTAAATGAAACCACTCTTCATCTTCCTTGATGGTGTCCTAGCTCTGTGCTGCTCACATCATTGTGCCATATGTGCAGTATGGATGTGTTGTTGCTAGTGTAGCTGTTAAACCCCATATGCTTCAGTCTGTGGGAAAGAAAATATTACATATGCAATCAACAGGCCATTTCTCATGTAAGTTTGTTTTAATGCATTAAAACCAGTTAGATTTAGATCAGTTAGATTTAATATGCATAATTCTTGACTTATTCCTGCTAACCCTGCACATGCTTAAAAAAAGAATTTGACCCTAAAATTCAGGTATACCACGTGCTACTGTGATATCAAAATTCCATGTAAACCAGTACACCAGAAGAAAAGAGGAGAACGTGGACTCTACAATTAGTGTATATCATCTGATATTTTTAAGCCTTTTATCCACGTATTTCCTCCTTCTGAAGATTCATAGAATCATAGAACTATAGAATGGTTTGGGTTGGAAGAGATTTTTAAGATCACCTACTTCCAGTGTCTCACTACCCTCACAGCAAAGATTTCTTCCTAATATCTAAATCTGTCCTCTTCCAGTTTAAAACCGTTTCCCCTCATCCTGTCACTACATGCCCTTGCAAAGTTCCTCCCCAGCTTTCTTGTAGTCTCTCTTCAGGTTATTTTCCTATTGTATATTGTGCAATTTGTGCAGCCAAGTATTACGTGACATAACTTAATTCTGCGTTTCCTTACCTCTGGGATGATGTTTAAGGCTAATTCCTCTTGTTCCAGAATCAAGCACCATGTAATGAAGTGATAACCTACCACTTGCTTTGTGAAAAGAATACAAGTAATGAGACAACATTACAGTAGGGAACTGGTTGACACACACAATAAGTAAACTATACTCTGTTCCAGACAGTTAACGATAAATGAAAATTAACCCTTGATTATTGCTGGTTTCCTTGATAAAATTTGAAGAAGTGATGCCCTTAGGTTCAGGAATTATCTTTTGTTGTGTGACCTTACCTGCAGGCAGATATTACCTGAGTGAATTTGTAAAGTCTAATTTCCCAACAAACACTATGGTAAGACAAAGGCTGTTTTGTTGGTTTAACCTCAGAACTTGATTTTTAGTTACTGGGTTAGGTGTAATAGGGAGGGAAGAGAGCTCTACTTTTCAGATCATTGAAAATGTAGTAAATATATTTTTGTAATTTTTTGCTTTTATTTCCAGTGATCCAAAAAAATCAACTAATGATGCAGAACATTCTGGGGTTCTTGGGTATTTAGCAAGCTGCAGGACTAGTGAATCATCACAGCAAAAGCACTACATTGTCAGAAAGCAGGTCCACTCAAGCTGATTGACTCTGAGGTCATAGTGGTGCAGTTAATGAAGGGTCTGAATTCGTTGGATGATGGAGCCAGATGGAGACCACGTGAGGCTGTCTTGGCAGGGGCTCTGGCCCAGATTCTGAAATCTGCTTGCATATTAGATAATTCCCCATTGCCAGAGAAAAAAAATTAAATCTTCACTTAAAATATGCCTATCTATCCACTAAATTTACCAGACTCCTTGATTCTCAAACGGAACTCTCTTTAATCTGGCCCCGAGGGTAGAAGACCTCCTTGCTATAGCAGGAACACTGAGGGAAAGACCAAGCAAGAACATGCACACATGCATGCACACACTCTCTGAAAAGTACACTGACAGAAGACAGAATTTCAAGCTGTATGGTAATACATCGCATTGAAATGCACTCCTAATACATTATTTGTTGTGTGACTGAGTAGAAACAGCATATGCAAATTGATTCTAAGCATGCAATGTAATTCCCATGTAGATGAGCTGTGCAAATGGGAATTCAAGTTTGTTATGAGCACTGACTGAGACACGATCTTTGGTTGTTTCATTTTTTTCTAGCTCTGAGTCATCAGTCTCACTGCCTGATAATGAATTTGAATGCAAGTCTGTATAACACTTTCTCATTCTCAATCAGACAACATACTGTCATCATGTCATTTCCAGGGAAATACTGTTCGAATCACATCTCACAGTAATGAAGAGAGAGATTGCTTTTTTTGGAAGGGGAGGGAATATTTGTCACCTTAATAACATAAAAATGGATACTTCCGAGAACTGTCTGCACCACAGTTTCATTGAGCTTGGGAGCACTGTGCCATTTTCCTAGCAACTTTTAAGGGCTCATGCCAGGGGTCATAAAAAGAATGAATGAAATGACTCTGTATTGTATGTGGTTATGAAGAACAAAGTGAAGGTGAATCACCCATTTGCAGGACCCATTGCTGTCACTGTGATTTTCAGTATGCTCCTCTAGAAAAATTACGACAATTTAGGGTGGACTTTTCCTCCTCTCTTCTTGTTATACAATTTTTCCCTCAAAAATTCTTTCAAATGCCCTTGCAAAGAAAGCTATGAGCATAAAGGCAATGTATGGCCAGTCAGCTGGGGGGGATGTCTGGTATATTTGCTAATAAAAGAAGACTGTGCAGCAGGGCTGACAGACCTCTGGACACACTGCCTTTCCCTGGAATAAATCTGAATCTGATGTTAGGAGAAAAAAGTGATCAAGTAACTGTTCTAATAAATATATCCAAAACTAGGTCCTAGGTCTAAGAAGCAAAGGGAGAACAATAAAAACAGTTTGGATTGAAGCTGGTGACTGAATAGCAGCTATTGTTCCCCAAGATGTGAGCTCCAGGAAGAAATTTTCCTTGAGAGCAGCTAAACTCATGACTATACCCACACACTGTAATCTGGTCAGCAGCACAGTTCCCAACATTTCTGAAGGGATGTGAAGAAGAAACACTGACACCTTCAAAGGGAAGAGCCTGCTGGCTGCAGAGCACATCCAGCAGCACCAGGGGTACCCCTTCCCAACTTCAGTCACTGACACAAAGCTGGCAGACACAATTCCTGCAGCTACCTTCACAGCAGTGAAGCCTCTTCTGTCTGCCTGGCACACAGCAGTGAATGATGCTGTCCAGTGGAATACAGTCCACCTCTGAGCTAATGGATGAGGAAGGTCCACAAAGGGTATCACAGAATCATAGGGATTGGGTGGGATCTCTGGAGATCATCAAGTCCAGTCCCCTAGCTTAAGCAGGTTCCCTGCAATAGGTTACACAGGAAAGCACCCAGTTGGGTGTTGAATATCTCCAGAGAGGTAGACTATGCAAGCGCTCTGGGCAGCCTGTTCCAATGCTCTGTCACCCTCTAATGCCTTCTTCTGAGCTCAGAACCCTCAACTCAGTTCAGAAGGTGACAACCGCAGTGATGTCCTGGAATCCCATTCAGTATCATGCATCTGGAGCTCTCAGGCAGTGAGAGGTGCAGACCTCAGCCATTCTCAGCCAAAGGCCAAGATGCCTTTACTGGCTCCTTAGAACATTGCTGAACCAGGTAAGGATACTCTGCACTCCTCCTGAAAAGGCTGCACAAATACTGAAACTTAGTGTTTGCAACTCTTAATCAGACTACAAGAAAGCCTAGCTAGTAGTGCCTATTTGTGAATTATTTCTGTAACATCACATCAGTGGATAAGTCAGGGACAAGACTAGGACCCAGCCCTCTTTTTTCAGTGCCCTAAGTACCAGCACAGATGATTAAATACCCTCTTAATTTTTTATCCATACAGCTTATGCATTTTTTTATTACAGGCCACGAACAGGATACAGGATGGGAGAGATTCCTTGAGGAAGGGGCAGAATGGACAGACAGATGGTTGGGAAATGAAGCAGATCAGAGAAAGAACAGAGGCAGAAGCAAAGCAAAGAGGAGGAAAAGAGGAAGACTACTGATGAGGCTGTGTTTGTCCACGAGTTGGGTGTAGGTTTCAGGTCGCATGCAAAAAGCATCAAC